>NW_004524580.1:34910902-34916636 GCF_000260255.1 Octodon degus | reverse complement strand
AGCCCCCCGCCCCCACCCCTGCCAACAAGGTGGCAAGTCCCCTGTGTCCCTTCTCCACACCCTCACCAGCCCCGCACAGGATTTCCTGGGGCTGCCCCGCTTCATGGAGCGAGGGGGGTCTCAGTATTGCTGTCTGGAGCATGACGACGGGTAACTAAGTGGGACATTTTAGACCTAGTGGCCAGATTTGGTCCAAAGATGTCTTTGGTTAGTTTTGGGCAGTGTTTTAAAGATGTGACCAGCCAACTTCAGGGAAGTCCTGAGCAGCAGACACTGTGGGCCCAGCCTGCCAGGCTCGACGAGCAGGGCCTTCATGCAGGCCCAGGCGGAGGTGGGTCCCAGGGTCCCAGACTCCTACCTTCCCTCCCAGTCTGGCCCAGAGTTCTGAGCACCTGGGGGGCAACAAAGAACCCTGGCCAGGAGGAGGCCAGGTGAGGCCAGGCGGGGACCCTGTGTGGGCTCAGCTGAGCCCTGCAGGGTGCATGCTTTATCGCAATCTAAAGTCATCTGTGGAGAGACTAAGAAACTGAAAGTGAAACCAGAGAGGCCAGGGAAGCCACTGCTGGCCACACAGCCCCTAAGAGGACAGACAGAGCCCGGAGCCTCCTCAGCTGGCTCGCAAGGACCCTGGGGGCGCCAGGAGACTGGGGTGGGGGGGCATCCACAAAGGGCAAGTCTGAAAGCTGGGTCTGCACAGCTGGTCTGCTTCCTGGCTGTGGAACCTTAGCCAAGACCAGGAGCTTTGGTGTCAGTAGGTCGTGGTAGTCCAACGGGGTGCAGGTAAGATAAGACAGAGGCCAGGAGAGAGGGAGGGAGGGAGGGAGGGAGGGAGGAGCAGGAGAAAGGAGCAGTAAGACCAGCTCCGGCTCACTCACCAAGGGTCATTGTGCAGGCCTGCGTGTGTCTGACCTGCACTGTCACTGAGGCCCAGACGGCAGCTCCCTGGTTGCTTCAGGAGAGACCAGGGCATGGGGTGCCCAGCAAGGATCCACGCTCATGTGGCATGTCCAAGGTCATGCCGCTGGTAAGCCAGGGGCCAGGATTCCAAGCAGGCAGCGTCATGTTAGTTCCCAGGCTCTCAGCCAGTAACAAAAACAGTTTGTGTTTGAGGTCAAGGTGTAACCATGCCCATTTGAAGAGTACTTGGCCGATTACAGGGCTCTTTGTGGCCAGACTTCCGAGGGTGGAGATGGAGACAGAAATTTCCGGGGTCCTCAGCCAGCGATTCTGTGCTGACACTTAGGGAAATACCAGAGCCTGCGGGAGAGGGAACAGCGGGAGCCCAGGCCGGGCGGCAGCCTCAGAGTCACTGTGGCTCCGGCACCGCACCAGCAGCCTGGGCACCCAGGACAGAGCCCCGTAACCCCGGCAGCCTCAGAAGCAGCCGTGTCATTGGGCTCCTGGTCCCCTGCGGCAGGGCCAAGTGCAGTTGTGAAGTTACAGCCCAGTTCCACCCAGCACAAGCAAGATGCCGCAGCCCGCACCAAGGAGCTGGTGGCTGCTCAGCTGGGGCCTGGCAGGTGGGCGGAAGACAAGCAGAGACATGGGCAGAGGTTTCAGGGCAGTGGCCAGGCTCAGCAGGAAGGGGAGCCCTTCATTCCAGGCTCTGCCACGCCTGGGCTCTCTAGCCCCCTCCTCCTGCTGCAAAACAGGACATGAGTCCTGCCAGCCTGGACCCTGGGCACCAATGAGACATAAAAGAGGTGCTGTAGGTGCCATCGCCATGGTAACGCACACCTGGGGCAGGCACTGGATGGCCTGGGGAGGTCGTGTGCCACCACACAGCCCACACAAAGAGCTGGGAGATGAGTGGAGGAGCCGCAGGGGTTCTGCGATGCTATCGAGAGCGCCCCAGCGCCTGAGGCCCTCCCCGGAAGCCCCCGGGCCTAAAGGCCATCCCAAGACCAAGCCTTGAGCAGTGACACTCTGGGGATAGCTAGCATCCAGCCGCAGCTCCCAGAGGAGCCCAGCTAGAGAGCCACAGCTGGGCCAGATGCCCTGACCGCTGGCCAGCTGCGCACCCTCTCTGAGCCGGCCTCCTTCCCCATGAACTAGGAATAATAGTGCCCACGTCAGGGTGGCTCCAAGGTCAAATGAGAGTCCCCCAGCTGATGGGAGACCCATGCCGAGGCGTGGGCCAGTAATGCCCCTCCGTGGTTACCTGGCTGTCTTGTCCAGCCCTCGACCTGTGCGCTCCTCCCAGGACTGCCGGCCCGACCTGGGCTCTGGACTGTGCTGCTGCTCCACCCTTGGAGTGGTACCGCACCTGTGTCTCTCAAAGTTCTTGAGTTTGTGTATTTGTTTTCTTTTAAAAGAAATAAATGAGGGGCCAGAGAGACAGCTCAGTAGAATAAGCACTTCCCTGGCAAGTATAGGAGCCTGAGTTCAATCCCTGGTTCTGCGAAAGAAAGAAAGAAAGAAAGAAAGAAAGAAAGAAAGAAAGAAAGAAAGAAAGAAAGAAAGGAGAGCATGCCCAAGAGTGCCTTTCAGGGATGCCACCCTTTGCTCCTGTTCTGCAGGCTTTCTTGGCAGAGCCGTGGTTAAATTTAAATGCCAGCCCAGGGGTTTCAACTCCAGTGGGACATTGTCTGCCATTCCTGTGGCCGGACAGAGACAGGGTAGGCAGCATGGCCCTCAGCACAGAGCCCCTGTCTGGACAGCTGGGCGTGTGATGGCCTCACCTGACTCTGCGACAGTGTGGACATGGGAGAAGGCGACACTTCTGGGGCCCCTGGTGGTAGCACAGGCCCAGCTGGCCATGACTGTCTCACCCAGAGGGGCTGCTCACCCAGGCTCAACCAGGCTCTGGGAGGGCGGAAGCCCTTGCCATCGAGGCAGCGCCCCGATGGGACAGCCTCTGTCCCCTCAGGCAGTGCAGGCCTCTTCGCAGGCCCCTGGTGTACCCGCTGTGTGGCCCGAGGTGGCACCCTGTGCACTCTGTGCTGATCAACTCTAGGTGCAAGCGGCTAACCTAGCAAATCAACCTGTGAACTTGTAGATGTCACAGCTATGGTGAGCCCAAGGCTGGCACTTACATAAGAGGGGAAAGATGAGTCAATTCAAAGAGAAGCCTAAGTCAGTTCAAACAGCAAAAACCAGGACAGGGAAGTGAGGCGGTGAGTTTCAGGAATCCTGTGACCAGCTGTTTTCTGGCATCTGCCCGCATGCCTAGGACCGCCTGAGGACACCGCTGTCTCTTACTCTCTGAATCCCAGGGCTATACCTAGCCTCCAGGCGTGGCGAGAGCGTGAAGGGGGTCACAGTGACACCGGCCCGGCATCCCTGCGGCTCTGGACCTGCGAAGGCCAGGCCCTCCCAGTGCACTGGAGACAGCTTTGCTTGGAGTGAGGCTTTTTCTCCCGGGACGGCTTCTGTGTGGTAACAACAGGAAGAGGCCAGTCGGGGTGGCCCAGGCCAGGACGTGACCTCAAGCTGCTTGGTGCCATCTGAGCTCTCTCCAGCCTGAGATAAGCGTGGCGCCACCCCAAGGTGCACAGGGTGCTTTGGGCCAGGCACCCCAGCTCTGAAGTCCCAGGGAGGCCACTCAGGGCCCCTGCTATCTGCTCCTTTGTTGGAGCTAGAGCTGCCCCAGGACATAAGGTGGCGCTGGTCCTCACCTGGAGACACCCAGCGAGGTGCTTGTGGGTTGCTGACCCAGGACTGGCTGCTGGGCCACCCCGTATCTCCAGGCCTCCCTGTGGGGCCTGCTCACCCAAAGCTTCACTGCTGTCGGTGCACTCTCCCCACCTGTGTATCTGCTGCGTCCCAGAGCCCCCAGCCCTGCTCTGATCTACAGTCCTTTCCAGTGGCCACTGTCACAGCCACAGCCACGCTGCACCTCAGCTCTTCCGACACGCGTGCATAGGCCAGTTACAGAGTCACTTGTGCTGGGCTGAAGTAAGGCAGCAGCAGCGCCCCCAAGTGGCCCTAAAGGAGCCTTGTTCTTGCCCCTCTAGCTTCTGGTGATCTGGTGGCCTGGGTCAGTGGCCCCTCCACACCACGCTCCAGCCTCAGACACTACCCGTTTCCTCTCGGGACCAGCCTCATGCTCCAGCGTGAGCTCAACACCTCCAAATCCCTATCCAGAGGCTTTCCCACACCAGGAAGCATTTATGGTCTCAGGGACTGCAATGTCAGCCTGTCTGAGGAGCTGCTTTAGGGGCGTAACGTGTCCCACAGGTGAGCAGTTGGCTGAGTCCCATCCTACAGGAGAGCGAAGCCACCGCCTTCCTGCTGGGCCAGGGCTCCCACCGCACCCTGGGACTTCACCCACACTGTGTAGGGCTGTCTCTGCGCCCTGGTCCCTGACCCTCCTCCTGCAAAAGAAGAGCAAAGCAGCAGCATCTGCAGCCTTCTCCTGACCTCTGCTTCTGCTCTGTCTCCCCTGTGGCCCCGTGCTGTCCTCGGGGACAGGAAGAATGAGGAGCTTCTCAGGCCGAGGCCTGTTTTCCATGAAGAGCCTCTCTCCGCCTTGTGTCCGCGCAATGGCTTTTCCAGATGTCCTGGGAGGGTTCTGTCCCTGCTGTCCCTCTCCCACCCTGGCACAACCCCTGCCTTCCCTGAGGCAACAGCTCTGTGCCTGCCCCAAGCCTGGTGTAAGCTCAGACACAGCGTGTGGCCGGGAGAAATGTGCTCAACCCCTTTCCACCACTGGTCATAGAAATGTGGTTCCCGGGCTCTTCCCTGGCCAAATGGCCCTGTGGAGGGAGAGGGTGACTTTTCGGAAATGGCCAAGGGCAGTGTTTGCTTCTGCACATGTCTCCGGTGGCCCTCGTGACACTGCCCTGGCGTCAGGGAGCTCCTCATCACTGATTCTCCTTCCCCAAGACAGCAGCAGACAAACATCTGTGTTGTCAGTGCACTTTAAGGAGCCCCTCGAGGAGACTCCATGTTTCCCCAGCCACGTTCAGACGTGGTACGGCTTTGTCACCTGGCAGCTGGGCAGGGCTGGTTAATGGAACACAGTGGTGTTTGCAGTAGAACGGGGCGTCAGCTTAGAATGGGGGTTGGGTGTGCACCCAGCAAGGTCAGGGCTGTCCGTCTGTAAATGTGTACAGCCTGGAGCTCAGAATAGAGGTGGTCAGCAGAAAGAGGTGACAGCGAAGCCAAGAAAGCAGGTGAGCACAGAGGAGGGGAAGATGACAGGAACTCTGAGAGTGCCTTCATGTTAGGGGCAGAAAGAGGAAGGGACCCATCAAAGAAGGCAAAAACAAGGAGCTGAAACACAAAGGCTTGTTGATATTGGAACCTAAAAGGGGTCACGAACGAAGAGTGTAAAACCATGCAGGGAGGCTACACGGAAAGAAAAAGACCACTGCATCTCCCTGGAAGGAAATGAGAACTGGCTCATCCAGAGCACTCAGCAGAGGCAGAAAGAGGAAATCAAGAGCAAAACGGTGGGCAGCCAAAGGCAAGGGCATAAGAGAGCGGGCACAGGTGCCAGGACTGTGGAGGACGAGCAGGAGCGACCAGGGAGCTCCAGGACCGTGGAGCAGGAGCGACTGGGGAGGTCCAGGACCATGGAGCTGGAGTGACCGAGGAGCTCCGGGACTGTGGAGGACAAGCAGGAGGGACTGGGGAGCTCCAGGACCGTGGAGCAGGAGCGACCAGGGAGGTCCAGGACCGTACAGCAGGAGTGACCGAGGAACTCCAGGACTGTGGAGGACGAGCAGGAGGGACTGGGGAGCTCTAGGACCGTGGAGCAGGAGCAGGAGCGACCGGGGAGGTCCAGGAC
>NW_004524580.1:34910133-34910560 GCF_000260255.1 Octodon degus | reverse complement strand
GTGGAGCAGGAGCAGGAGCGACCGGGGAGGTCCAGGACGGTGGAGGATGAGCAGGAGGGACTGGGGAGCTCTAGGACCGTGGAGCAGGAGCAGGAATAACCGGGGAGGTCCAGGACCATGGAGCAGAAGCGACAGGGGAGCTCCAGGACCGTGGAGCAGGAGTGACCGAGGAGCTCCAGGACTGTGGAGGACGAGCAGGAGTGACTGGGGAGCTCCAGGACCGTGAAGCAGGAGCAGGAGCGACCGGGGAGCTCCAGGACTGTGAGGATGAGCAGGAGGGACTGGGGAGCTCCAGGACCATGGAGCAGGAGTGACCGGGGAGCTCCAGGACCGTGGAGCAGGAGTGACCGAGGAGCTCCAGGACCGTGGAGCAGGAGCAGGAGTGACCGGGGAGCTCCAGGACTGTGGAGCAGGAGTGACCGAGGAG
>NW_004524580.1:34901643-34908689 GCF_000260255.1 Octodon degus | reverse complement strand
AGGAGGGACCGGGGAGCTCCAGGACTGTGGAGGACGAGCAGGAGGGACCGGGGAGCTCTAGGTCCATGGAGCAGGAGCAGGAGTGACCGGGGAGCTCTAGGACCGTGGAGCAGGAGCAGGAGTAACTGGGGAAGTCCAGGACCGTGGAGCAGGAGTCACCGGGGAGGTCCAGGACCGTGGAGCAGGAGCAGGAGCGACCAAGGAGGTCCAGGACCGTGGAGCAGGAGTGACCGGGGAGCTCCAGGACTGTGGAGGATGAGTAGGAGGGACCGGGAAGCTCCAGGACTGTGGAGGACGAGCAGGAGGTACCGGGGAGCTCTAGGACCGTGGAGCAGGAGCAGGAGTGACCGGGGAGGTCCAGGACCGTGGAGCAGGAGTCACCGTGGAGGTCCAGGACCGTGGAGCAGGAGCAGGAGCGACCGGGGAGGTCCAGGACTGTGGAGCAGGAGCAGGAGTCACCGGGGAGAAGTCGTAAGGACATAATAGCAGAAAACAGCTCTGAACTGCAGGAAGACCTGAGTCATCTGATTGCAGGGATTCCCCAAGTCCTACAGAGATTAACATTGAAATAAATCCAAGACAAAATATGGCAATGATTTTGAGCCCTAGTCTAAAGGAAAAGAATCTTTAAAATTTTCAGAGAAGGATTCCAATCTGCTTACAAAGGGTGGAAAGGAAGGAGACACACTGTTACTCATCTGTGAGTCGGGAATAGCTGGGAAAATGTTCTCAGACTGGTGAGAAAAAGGTGCCATCAGCATCAGAAGGGCTCTCACGTGCTGGGATCTGGAGTAAGCCGTGGCCACCTTCTCTGGAGAACTTGCATAGGGCTACACTCCAGCCAAATAAAGCACCAATCGAAACAAAGATCTCGGCATGAGGAGACAAAGCAAACGTTTATGCGTGTGTGCATGCGTGTGCGCACGTGAAAGCCACCAGCAGTCCTTGGAGGAGAAATTCCAGGACTGTAGGGGGAGCAAGAGTGGAGAGCGAGGGATGGAAAAGCAGAGCTAGAGGCATCCAGGAAGTGTGGAGTTCAGACGGAAGAAGCTACTGTGCTCAAAAGTGACTTACTTCCAGAAGAGAGAACCAAGCGTGAGGCAGGGGACGGGGGCATGGGTAGCCAGGCGCAGCACCACAGACAGGGTGACATCCAGGTCACACTGTGGGGTGCGTGGACGTGGACAACCCAGCACAGCGCCTCCCGTGGCTGCAGGCTGGGCCTTTGGTTAGCTGGGCTGAGGGAGGCAGGGACAGGCACAGGACGTCGCCAGGGAGCAGGAAGAAGGGAGGTGGGGGAGTGAGCCAAGTGGGCCCACTGCTGTCTTGTCAGCTCTCCGTTGCTGGGCACAGTGCTGGGAAGAGCTCTGTGGGGGGCACAGGTTTGTTTTGCCCTGTAGTTTCAGAGGTTCCGTTCCCTGCTCACTTGTCTCTGTTGGCCCCCGGCCTGTGGTGAGCGCAGCCTGAGGAGGGTGCGTCAGAGCAGAGCTGCCAGCTCATGGTGGTCAGAAGAAGAGACACAGACAGGACGATGGTGGTCTCGACGCGGGTCCTAGGCTCCAGTCTTTACCCAGGCCTCCCCGAGCTCTGAGCCACTCCCAGGAATGTGCTCACCTCTGAGTCCACAGAGTTGATTAAGTGGATTAATCCACTCAGGACCTCTCCCAGCACCTCCGAAGGCCTGCCTTTGAGCATTGCTACTAGAAAGCAAGACCATGTGGGCCCTTACGATCAACCCGCACAGCGCGGCCGTGCGGCACCGGAGCAGCATGTGCAGCGCGTGCGTTTTGGCGTCCGCGGGCTTAGTGCGTCGTCTTGGTGCAGCCGGCTCAGCGCGGTCAGCTGGTGCTGGCCCGGTGTGTGCTGCTACCACTGCCACACAGACACAAAGCGCTGTCATTTTTCACTGGTGGTTTTTTGGTTTGCTTTTGTCTTTGTCCACGGAGGAACTAAAGCTGACCCGGAAGCCTTGCCCTGACCCTCGGGGGAGCACCAAGTCTTGGTCCTCCGGGGCGTGATCAGGAGGACCAGGGATGGCTGCGGCATGCAGAAAAGCCTCAGGCACAGACGTGGAGAAGGGAAAGCACAGAAAATGAGGGCGGATGAGGACACTCTCTTCCCCCGGCCCCCAGGCTTGCCTGCCACCAAGACGCAGCTGTGCTGGCTCGTCATTGGCACCCTTGAGACCAGGCCCTCTCAAAGGCGAGGAGCAGGACACGGGGGCCCAGGAGATGCAGGACCCCGCTGGGCTGGAGCATGCACCCCGACCTGTGGACCCCGCAGTGTGCAGGACTGTCAGCACCATCTACACTGGGCAAAGGAGTGCGCAGCGCCTGTCCCAGGCACCCACCCTCACAGGCCAGGCCCAAGCCGGCTCATGTGTGTCTGTCCTACCCCCTCCACGTGACCTCCCCTCTCAGGCCTGTCATTTTCTCATTATCGTCTCCGCCCCAGACCCTAACTTGTCCCCTGCTTTCCTGTTTGCAGTTAAACTCTGTCCTATCCGGAACCCTGAGCCACACTGTTCTGCGGTTACCAGAGAGGGAAATGCCGGCGTGCCAAGGAACTCCCCACCCGCCGGGCAGCCTCGGGCTGTGCTGGGGGAATGGGGGCAGCAGGCATCCCGAGCGTGGGTGGGCAGCAGGCTTTGCAGCGGATGTGGGGCGTAGGTGTTTTCTTTCCTGGCCTGTGCTTTCCCCTCACCACTGCTGCAGCTCGGAGACCCCAGCATTCCAGGTCCCAGGGCTAATTTTAGCTGCTTGGGACTGCCTTGCACTAAGTGACCCTCAGCCTCCACCCCAGAGTTTACCCTGCCCTCTGGCTCACACCCTCCCCTCCGCCCCTGTCCCATGGACAAGGGGAATTACAATCCGGACCAGCAAAAGATGCAGCCCCACCAGCCTTGAGACCCTCAGGGGGCAGGAGGCTCTGTGCTAGGGCGGGGTGGGAGTGACTTCCTGCCTCCCAAATAAGGGTGTGATGACTCGGGCCCCAGGAGCTTTCAGGGCCCACTGAGGGGGCAGATGAGGACAGACTGACAGATGCCCACCAGTGCCCACCCCCTGCCCTCTCAGCACTCGCCCTGGGCCTCAAGGCATCTCAGGAGCCTGGCACTGGGGTGTAAGAGGAGAAAGCAGGAAAGCTCCTTGCCTGCTCTTCTCCACCATGGAGCACGGGGCCCAGAGATGTGGCACGGCTACCCCTCTTGGGGTGCCAGGGCAGAAGCCAAGTCCGGCACCCCAGCCTGGCCTCTAGCCCTGGGCTCACAGGCCACATTTCCCATCCGGGTATTGGGCCCTGGAGGCACTCACAGACTCCACCAGCTCCCAGTGGCAGGGCTCGGGTGCTTAGTGCAGCTGGGGTGATACCCACAGGGAGAGGGGGGCGCCTGCCAGGGGCTGGCCAGGGTGCAGCTGCCAAGGCACGGTGAGCTCTGCCAGGCCAGCGGGCAAGCTGACCACAGGCTGGAGGCGGGTGGCATAGCTATCCTGGGCATGGCAGCCATGCGCATCCACTCGCTCTGCCCTGCTCTTGAGGCCGCCTCTCTGTACCCTGCATGTCCCCTTTCAGCCAGTGCACTCACTCCCTGGCCCCCAGTCTGGATCTGGGTTTTACTCATGTGGGGATGTAAATCTCAGATCCCTCACGTCCCGCTCACTCTCAGGGTGCCACATGGCTAGAGGCCTACGTCCCAGCCTGCCTCGTCCCCCTCTACAACATGTGACACACCTTGGAAGGCAGCTGTGTGGAAGAAGGGTGGCACGAAGGCGCTGCACGCAGCACTGCTAAGGCCAGAGGGCGTCGCTACCTCACTGGGTCAGCGCAGCCCTTCCTGAAGCAGCCTGAGTGCTGGTGGCCCACACATGCAGAGCGCAGTCTGAGGCGCTCACTAAGGGACTCCTGTGGCCACGGGCATCACTGTGACTGTGTAGCTGCGGTGTGATTGTGTTCAGTGTGGCGCAGCCCAGCCGCCACGAGGCCAGAGCCACCACAGCCCGAGTCCACCTACACCCTCGCCCGGGCCCGCACCTCCGAGCGGGCGCCGCCCCTCACCTTGTAGTTGGCAGCCGAGGCTCAGGGAGAGAGGGCACTAGTCCCAGATCACCACCAAGAGCTGGGGCGCTAGGCCTGTGCCCAGGCATGTGACTCGCCCGTGCATAGCTCCAGTCCCCAGCTGGTGGCCCTTAGCCAAGTGACCTACACAAGACGCCCTTAGCTGAAATAATCCCAGGTCGACTCCTGCCTGCACTGTGTCCGGAGTGTCCTGCCTTGTTGGCCCAGCACCAACGCAGATGGATTACAACAAAGAGAAAGGCATCTTTAGTCTGTTCCTTGTTCTGACAGGGTTAGAGCCCCATGGCAAAGGGCGGGTCTCAGCGGGGGAAGCCCAGGGCCTGGTCTCTTCCTGTCACACAGCACTCAGCCTCCTCAAGGAGACGGCGGCGTCCTTGAAGCTGAGACGGGGCTCAGTGCTGAGACCCCCACCCAGGGCAGGCCGCCCCAGGGGCGCCACTTGGCCTTCCTGTCCTGCACAAGCCCAGGTTCAGCGGGCCTCTTCCAGCCCAGGCAACACCTCCCGAGGTTCTTATTTTAAGACAAGTTCCACAGAGCAGAGCAGGCTGATGCTAAGGTCTGAGGCTTTGTCTCTTCCTGCCTTCCCTGGAGAATGGTTTGAGGCTGTTTTGCTGAATCACTCCCCAAAAGTAAATAAACAGCAAAGAGGAAACCTTGCTCAAAAGAGACTCTGCCGGCCAGGAACAGAGCGGCTGTCATCACTGGGGACTGCAGGGCTGGGGGCTGCACATCCTTCTGGGACTTCAGACCCTGGACCTGGCCCACCCCTGGGAGTCTCGCAGGACCTGGTGTCCACCCCGGGGCGGGCTGGCTGTGTCCCAGAGCCTTGGCATTCCCTGTCCTTGCAGCTGGCCCCTCCCTGGCCAGGGTAGAGGAACCCACCCCCAGTTCTGAAGGCCACCTCTGAGTTTGCTCAGCTTCCTCCGGTACCCATGCCCTGGGACTTGAGCACATGGCTCCCACCGGGCACCCTTGCCCTTGCTCTTGCTCTTGGCCCAGGTGTCTTCCCTGGGCTCCTCCCTTTTGTGAGAAGAAGATGACAGAGGCCAGGAGGGCTGTGGGACAGCCTGGGGCAGGTGGCACCTTTGCTGCCGAGTTAAGACCTGGAGGAAAAACAGTGACCATACCACCATGTGGACCAGCAGGTGACTCTGGACCCCAGCTTCTCACCCCCGCTTCCCTACTAGGGTAAGCAACTGGGCGGCAGCGGGGAGCTCTGCGAAAAATGTGGGTGCCACTGCACCCCACTCTCTGCCCTGGACCGCTGCCCGGCCAGTGTTGAGGTGTCCCCCTGCAGCACCTCCTCAAAGCATTCTGCTCTGTGTCCTGGGTCTGATGGCTCTCGCTGTACCCACCGTGACAGCTCAGGGCTGCTGAGGTAGCCCTAGCTTCTCCCATGTGTCCTAACACCAACAGGACCTGTTGCTGCCCCCTCCACTGGCCCCCGCGTCCCCACCAGGCTGCCATATGGGAGACAAGTGACGCCTGCACACACAGGGCGCCTCGGGCCACAGAAGGCAAGCACCTGGATGTGCCTGGGGCTGGCGCGTGCTGAGTTCCCGGGCTGTGGGAGTGAGGCTCCTCCACCCCCAGTGGGCCTGGGGCCATGAGGTGGACCAGTTTGCTGTGGGCCTCAGGAGCACTGCCTACCTCTCTGAACCTCCAGTTCCTCCCAGAATGGATGGTCATGTAGGTGTGTGGTCAGGAGGAGCAACTAAGCCCCCACACCAGCAGCCTCAGAGCCTGCGACTGAGATCAGCAGTTCTCCGTGGGCTGCAGGAATTGCCCTGCTGGGCAGTGCTGAGACCCGCCCCGGTTTCAGTAGAGCTGCTCTGTCAGGGTGAGGGCCTCAGAACTCGCAATGTGGCAGACACTGACTCGAAGCCACTTCACCAGGAGCTGCTCCACCTCTCCTTCATTTCTCGAATGTCTGCTGAGCACCCAGCGTGCACCAGCTGGCTTGGGAATCCAGCAGTTGCAAGGTAGCCTGGATCCCACTTGAATTCTCCTCCTGGCAGACGGCTCTCCCTCTGGACACCACGGCTAGTTGCAGGGCCCAGAAAGCAGAACGCTCTTAGGTCAGGATGTCACTCATGAGTAATCCTCATTAATGTGGGCAGTGTCCATTCATTCCACGGGCTGTGGTCTGACACTAGTGGGAAGGCCCTTGACTGTCACCACACCTGCCAGCGATGAGAGCACCCAGGCGCCCTTGCTAGGGTGCAGTAGAGGCTCTCCACCCTCCATGCTGGGAGCTGCGTCCCCTGCTTCTTCCCCACTCCAGTCCTGACTGTTCAGCTACAGTCAGCACAGAGTGAACAGAGACAGCGCCACGTGAGTGTGGGACAGGCACCTGCATGGAGCCCCTCAACTCACCTTGGAGCCCCCATCTCACCTCGGAGTCCCACAGCTCACCTCGGGGCCCCAGCTCACTGCAGAGCCCCCAGCTTACCTCGGAGCCCCCCAGCTCACTGCAGAGCCCTCAGCTCACCGCAGAGCCCCCCAGCTCACCTCAGAGCCCCCCAGCTCACTGCAGAACCCCCAGCTCACTGCAGAGCCCCCCAGCTCACCTCAGAGCACCCAGCTCACTGCAGAGTCCCCAGCTCACCGCAGAACCCCCAGCTCACCTCGGAGCTCCCCAGCTTACCTCAGAGCCCCCCAGCTCGCTGCAGAGCCCCCACCTCACCGCAGAGCCCCCAG
This sequence comes from Octodon degus, assembly GCF_000260255.1. NCBI lineage: Eukaryota > Metazoa > Chordata > Mammalia > Rodentia > Octodontidae > Octodon > Octodon degus. The sequence goes on along the minus strand of NW_004524580.1, from coordinate 34,901,915 downwards.
CTCACCTCGGAGCCCCCCAGGTTACCTCAGAGCCCCCCAGCTTGCTGCAGAGCCCCCAGCTCACTGCAGAGCCCCCAGCTCACCTCAGAGCCCCCCAGCTCACCTCAGAGCCCCCCAGCTCACTACAGAGCCCCAGCTCACTGCAGAGCTCCAGCTCATTGTGGAGACCCCCAGCTCACCTCAGAGCCCCCCAGCTCACTGCAGAGCCCCCAGATCACTGCAGAGACCCCAGATCACTTCAGAGACCCCAGCTCACCTCAGAGCTCCCCAGC
>NW_004524580.1:34881155-34901543 GCF_000260255.1 Octodon degus | reverse complement strand
TCACTTCAGAGACCCCAGCTCACCTCAGAGCTCCCCAGCTCACTGCAGAGCCCCAGCTTACCTCAGAGCCCCCCAGCTCACTGCAGAGCCCCCAGCTCATTGTGGAGCCCCAGCTCACCTCAGAGCCCCCCAGCTCCTCACAGAGCCCCCAGCTCACCAGCATCCCACCAGCCTCCTGCTAGCTCCACACCGGCACAAACACCAATGACTGGGCCTGCAGCCCAACTGCACAAAGGATTTGGGTTTGAGAACTCTCAGTGTTTACCTTTCTTCCCTGCAAGATGCAGCCCCATATACACTGAGAGAAGACCAAACTGTTTTGTTTAAAACACTATTGAGGGGCTGGTGAGATGGCTCAGTGGTCTAAAGCACCAACTTAGAACAAGCTCAGCAAAGCACAAGGACCGTGGTTCAATCCCCCAGCACCACATGCCAGCCAGCCCCACCCCCTGGTGGGCTGAGCTGGCCACACACACACACACACACAAATAAATAAATAAATAAATAAATAAATAAATAAATAAATAAATAAAAATTAAAAAAAAAACACTATTGAGAGTTGTTGATCATTAGAAAATAAAACTGCGCCACTCACGGCAACCCCCTCCCGGGGTCTGAGTGCTCTCAGACATTAAAGCCTGGAGCTGTGGCCGTGAAGTTGACTGCTGTGTGCAGGAGCAAGTGCGGATGGCTTGCCTGCGTCTTCTAGGGCAGCAACAGTGAGGACTGGAGTGGAAGCGCATATGCCATTGTACTAGAAAGCAGCTCTGCTTCATTCCTACTATGAGCTATTTGTGCTTGACTCCTGCAGGCAGAGTACTCTGGATTCTAAGCGTTGTGCGTGGGGTGGGCTATGGGCTCCATCTCAGTACAGCATCACGTGGTTCTTGGTGCAGAAAGGGCACTGGTTTTGCAAGGAAGGGCTTCAGTGGATGATGGGAAGTCACCCCAAAAGCACATCGGGACCTCTTCTGGTTCTCGCCAGCGTGTGGGCCCTGGGTGGGTGTGGTTTCCAGGATCAGAAAGATGCGGCTTTGGGGAAGACAGTGAGTGAGCAGGGCACGGAGCCTGGTGCAGAGACTGAGTCTGACCCTCACCGGCTGCCTCTCGGTGTTGAAACCTGGCAGACTTCCAGGTCTTCGCTTCCCTATTGTGAACGGAGCCCCGAAGCAGCCTGGATCACCCCACAGTGTGTCTTTGCTGCGCAGGGCCCGCCCTCAGGGGAACCGACCCCTGCCCTGCCTACAAGGCAGGTGTGAGGCAGAAGTGGACTGGCAGCCCCACCGGTCTGCACTCGGAGGTCAGCTGGTGGGGACTGTGCTCTGAACTCCATTTCAGTTCGGCCCTGGGCAATGGCAGCTCCAATGCTCCCGCCTCTTGGGGCCCAAGGCTGACCCGCGTCACTGAGAGACAGTTCTGGAACTCTGTGTTCTCAGCAGATGTGCACCACTGTGAGTTTCCTTCCTGCGCGCCACCCCATACACACATGTGCATACACACACTTCCTCCCAGCCCCTGCCCCTCTTCACTGGCCTCAGGGATGGGAGGGGAGTACTTGGGGTCCCACTGAGACTCCCCAGGGAGCATCCCAGACAGAGAGTCAGAGTCCCATCCTATGCAGAGGAGTTGCCGCCTCCTTCTAGGGCCCACGTGGCCATGGGGAGAGAAGTGACTCGGAGAATTCTGGGGGCCTCACTGGCCCAGGCCGGGCTCCATCCCCGGAGAGGGTGAGAAAAGTGGTTCCGCAGCCTGGACAGCAGGACGGAGAGGCTGAGGCCCAGGGGAGATGGTGACTCCCGCCTTCCCTTCTGGTCAGTGTGCGGAGGGCATCTGGGGACTTGCTGGAGCTCACGACGGGTCACAGAGGTGGAAGGCTGGGGCAGTGTGCTCGGGGTCAGGCATCACGCTGGACATCTTGAATGGACACGTTTCCTTCAGCTTTAGTCAATGGAAAGTTATAAATGGGGAGTTAATGTATTTTTGAAAGCAAAATGAAGGAAAGAGCATCTGCGCGTTGGAGGAGAGGCGTAAGGGCCCTCGAGCGAGGCAGCCCGGGACCTGCGGTGGGGCTCTGGGCCACACAGCTGTGTTCAGGTTGCTGGCTGCATGCACACCCTCTCTGGGCCCCATTTCTCATCTGTAAATGGGGTCCTAGCCTTGCTCGGAGCAAGGCCTGCCCACTGAGCCATGGCTGGGTGCAGGACACGATGTGTGTCACACACCGGTGCAGCAGCTGCTCAGGAGCACAGTGGGGATTGGCCTGCAGCTCCTTGGGGACCTGGTGCTAGGGCAGGAAGTGTGCTGGGACCCCTGTGGCCAACCTGGTACTTTCTGTAGACTGCGGCAGTCAGCAAAGGCCCCTGGTGGGGCTCAGAGGGCCCAGCCACTGCACCTGACCACCCCAGGAGGACTCCATTGGCCCCGGGCCCTTCTGGTGGAGTGACCCTTCCTGTGAGTCTCCCTGGAGAGCCCATGTGTCATTGTCACGGGGCAGTCAGGGTCTTCCGGAGGCAGCCTGAGTCAGAAGCAAGGAATTCCTAGAAGTAGCCAAAGTGCCGACTCCTTAGGATGTGAAGGGGCAGTGGCTGCCTGCCTAGCTACCTCAGAGCCACACAGTCAGTGGCCAGGGACCAGCAGCTAGCAGACCAGCAAGCCCAGCGTCCTGACCCCCAAGTACCAGGCTATAGAGAGCCCTTCCTAGTCCTCCTCTTGGTCCAGGAAGTTTATATTTGTAATCTCATGGGTAAGTTATTGGAATCACATCAAATTAAGTCCAATCTACCACTTCCAGTGCAACCCATGGAGAGAATAAAGACACTAAGGCATATTTGTCATAATGGGGAGTCAGGGGGTCCTTAGCTCAGCCATGGCGATGGCTGCCCAGAACAAAGGCCTCGACCCAGGGCTGAGCCCGGGTTTCATTCAGCCGTGGAGGAAGAGTGGTCTGAGGATGAGTGGCTGAGAGTGGCGGGAAGTAGGTGAGTGCTGTGGGCTGGGCTGGGGAGGAGGCTGCACTTACATATGGAGAGAAATCGGCATGACACGACTGAGATGGCACCTCGTGTTTTGGGGTGCTTCAGTCTGATGCGTAATCTTTCGAGCCCCAGGAAGTCACAGCCTCTGTCCCGAGGCTGGATCCCAGCCAATAGTGTGGAGCCCTGGCCCTCCATCCTGTCTTGACTGGGCTCACACTGGAGAGCAGCAGGTGGGGTTCCAGGGAAACACGCATGCCGTCTTCAAAGACTGCTGCCTGGCTGGACCAATGTGTACTGCTGAAAGCCACCTGAAGGGATAGGGAGAAGTCCTAGCCGGCTCTGCGCCTATCAAAACATGAAAATAGGGCCAGGCCCAGCCACATGGGGACAGCTGCTCTTCTTTCAAGCAGAGTCGCCCAGGTGGTCCTCCATATGAGGCTCCACTTGGGTTTGCCGGAGGGAGAGAGGGCTCAGGCTGAGACGGGAGGGTTCTGTCACATGGACCTTTCTTAGGGCCCCAGCCAGGAGGTCCTCTGGTTGAAGGCCTCTGAGGGCAGCCAGCACTTTCCCGGGGTGCCCAGCTTCCCTGCCTGTGGACCCAAGCTTGCACCCACCCATCAGGCTCTGCACTCCCCACGAGCCACTGCCTGTGCCTGAGGTGGGTAGCCAAGGGTGCCATGGGTCAGGCCTGGAAGGGACAGCAGGGAACTGGCCCTTGGCAGTGCTGAGGAAGGTGGCAACAGGCATCCACAGTGGTCACAGCAGCAGCAGGAGCAACAGGGTGGGTCTGTCAATGAACTAGAGATGTAAGAGGAAGAGGTGGCAGCTCAGCAGAGGGGCTCGTGGGGTTCAGGCAGGGAGGAGGGCACCATCCAGGGAGGAGGATGAGCAGCTGCTGTAAACTGAGGCAGTACCTAGGAAGCAGCTGCTCCAGGATGGCTGGGGATTACAAACCCAGGTACAGAGTGTGCTGGCTTGCTCTTGGCAGCAGGGACACTCGGAGAAGCCTGACCCCGTGTCCCTGCCCCTCAGTCAAAGTGCAGTAGGGCACATGGGCTGAGGATTTGCAGCCAGGCCCTCGGCAGGTCAGGGTGTGAGCTTGGCTGGATTTATTGGGCACCGCTGCATTTCCTGTGCCAGGCTTTGGAACTCAGTGAATAGGCCCCTGCCCTGGGGGCAGCAGCCCTAGGGCGGGACAAAAGCACTGCCTTCCACCCTTGGAGTGTTGTCTGGGGTTGAAGTAAGATGCTGGAACACAGAGCACCAGGCAGGGCCCCGCACCAGTGCGCAGTAACGCGTGTTAGTTGGTTTCTGCTCCAGCAGCCCAGGAGCAGAGGACCCTCATGGCCGTCACAGCACCAGCGTGCCCTGGCTGTACTTCCAGCATGCTTAGGCCACTGTGGGGGCTGTCATGTGGGTGCCCAGCATCTGTCCTTGCTGGGCATCCACTGAGGCCCGGAACCACCTGCAGTGGCCCGGACACAGAAACAGACCGTGCCCTGGGGCACAGTCCTAGGCTCCCAAAGCACCTGCCTGCCATGGTCCCCTGGATACCTCCCCCTGCCACCCAGGTCTTGCCCAAGCCCAAGCTCTCGTCCTCTGGTCTTTGGCTCTAGCCTTGGTGCTCCTGTGACCCCAGTCTCATGCGGCGAGGACATGTGTGGAGCTGCCCTGATAGCCAATAGGCACTCAAGGTCACGGGTCCCAAAAGCCCTCCGATTGCCAGCCGGAAGCTACTCCCCCAGCCCTCTGCACCCACGTCAGCCTGGGCCATAGCAGCAGACCCCACGCCCCTTGGCGTTCCTCTTGTTGCTGTCCCCCACCGGCCACCAACCTGCTCTGCCAGAACTCCTCCTCTGAGGAACTTTCTCCAGAGCGCCCGAGCTCAGTGTCTCACACCAGCCGTCACCCCGCCTGCTGACTGCTTGTCCTGCTTCTGCTTTGGCTTCTGGTCTCAGTCAGCCTCTCACTGTAGGTTCCGTACCTGCAGATCAGCAGCATCTGTCCTGGACAGATAGAGGCTCCTGTCCTCATTAGCACGCTCTGAGCAGCACGACGTGGCCACCACAGGGTGCTATGTCCTGTGAGTGTTGTAAGTCATCTGGGGATGGCTCCAGCATCAGTGAGCTCAAATGCTACAGCACTTCAGAGGAGGATGGGTGCTTCCTCGGGTCTTGGGCCCCGAGATAGGCTCTGGAACCTGTCCCCATGGACACCAAAGGGGTACATGCCCAGCAACACCGATAAACACAAACCCGCCCTCCTCCTGCCCAGCCACTCAGCAGCGCCTGCCTTGCAAGGCCCAGCAAGGCCAATCCATCACCGCCTGCAGTTCCTTCACCATGCCAACTGCTGTGCCTGGCCCCACCCCCGTGTGCAGGGGCTCAGTGCAACAGGTCACCAGGCTGCAGCCCCAGGACCACCGCCATGGATGTGCGCTGCATGCTCGATGCTGTCCTTACTCCTTGTGCCCTAGCAGCCTCCTCCCCACACCCAGAAGGCTCTGCTTGGCACCTAATTCCAAGTGTCCTTTGTGTCACCTTCCACTCGGGGGTGAGGGGGAAGGGCTGCCTTGCCAGGCCACTTATCCACAAGCCCATCCCACCTGTGGTGTACTGTGCCCCTGGCCTCTGCCCCTGCAATGTGGATCCCAGTCTGTGTGTACCATGGTGACAGCAACATGTCCCTGCCACCTGCCTCCTGCCTGCTCACCTCCTTGTCCTGCACATAGTAGGGCTGCAAGGATGAGGCTTCACAATCCCCTGCCCTACCTGCTCCAATACTTGCTGAAGCCCCTGTGGCAGTGCCCGTCCTGTGTCGAGGAGGAGCTTGGCACCCTAACAGGCCTGGAAGTGAGCCCCACCTCCCTCCTGCCCTGGCACAGCTGACGCCCGGTGCTGAGGTTTTCACTGTTCAGAGGCACACATGGGGTGCAGCCCACAGGACAGGAGTCAGGGTCCTCTGATAAAGTTGATGGCAGAGACCAAGCACGCATGAAGGACATTGTCCTGAAGGACATTTCCTGTGCTGAAACCAAGCCCCTGAGGGGACAGAGTGAGGAGATGGCATCTGTAGGGAGGCTCCTGGTGAGTGGGGTCAGTGCCCTAATCAGCAGGACCCAGAGGGACTCTAGAGGCTTCTGCAGCATGAGGACTCTTTGCAGACACCCTGATCTCGGACCCCACAACTCCAGAATGGTGAGAATGAACACCTGCATCCAGCATCCTGGGTCGGGACAGTGTGGCCACACCCTCCTCCCTGACGCCCTGGGGAAGAGCAGAGATGGCTCCCTGAAGAGCCATGGGATGGGAGCAGGCTACAAAACAGCAGGGGTCCCACTGTAGGAAAGGCCAGGAAAGGGAGCCGAGAGTGTCACCAAGAGGAACTTCAGGTGACTACCGAGCCAGGTCTGCACCACAAGAGGACTGCAGAGACACAGGCGCTGCTGACAGTCAGGGGCAGGACTGCTGCACCTCTGGGTCAGCAAGGCCACTGTCCCAACAGCTCCACTGAGGCCCTTCTGAGCTGTGATGCCGCCGTGGGGTCCATCTCCTCCTCAAAGACAGGTGCCCAGCCTCCTCCTGGGGCCCAAGAGTCAGCCAGGCCTGGAGCGCAGGCTGCTCCGCTGGTGTGGGGTGACGAGTGGGTGAGCCTCCCTCGCCCATGCCCAGGAAAGGGGCGCAAGCTTGGCACATGCCCATCGGTATAGATGTTCTCCCTGAGCTCCCTGATGTCATGCCCACCCCATTGTGACAAGCTGATCCCGAGCTTGTGTTACCAGCCGCCAGCTTACGTGCAAGCAGAGTGGTGACTCAGCTGGCAGGCACACAGCAGGCAGAGCCAGCATTCGAAGCTGGGTCTGCGGGACCCAAGCCTGGGCCTCCCGGCCCCTCTCCGGCACAAGGACACCTCAAAAGTGCTCAGTGCTGGCCTGGCCTTGGGAAAGTTCCTGTGTTGAGTGCATTAGTCTCCCTGGGATAAGGCTTACTCTATGCCTCCATACACCAGGCAGCCTAGCCCCAGTGAAGTCATGCCCTTGCCCGTCCAGCAGCCAAGTGTCAGAGGGTGTCCAAGCCTGGGTCTGCTTGGATTCCTTGGCTCCTGGGAGCTGTCCGGGCCATCAGGAGCGAAGCTGCGCTCCTCCTGTCATGGACCTGCCGGCCCAGCAGTGTCCAGCTTTACCAACAATAGCTAGCTCACCTTTCCTGTGACCAAGGCCGGGGCTACCAGCAGCCCTGCCACCAGCCACAGCTTGAGTACCAGCCCTGTCCTGCCAGCCAGGCTGAGAGCTCAGCCCACACCGGGTGGGTAGCTGCAATCGCGGACTCTCGAGCCTGAGTTCTTAGGCTTAAATTGAGGCTGCTTACTGGCCTCGTGATCTTCACATCTCTGTTCCTGCAGCTTCACCTTCCTCCTCCAAAAGACAGGGTTAAAGATAGAGACTTCCATCCCTTTTCCACATTTAAGGGGGAAAGCAGGCTCAGAGCCGGAGGAAGATTTGCTTCCCCTTCCGATAGGCCTGCTGAGCGCAGTCTCCTGGAAGGCGGAGGGGTTGGCTCTGCTCTGAGGGCCAGTCGGTGGACATGGCGCAGTCTGAGGCGCCTCACACCTCAAGCTGTGAGAGCTGGCGATGCAGTAGACGTCTTCCTGGGGAGAAACTATGGGTGGGAACGTGGAGAGCAGACGCTCGGCACAGCAGGGCCGCTCGCTCGGCAGGAGGCCCAGACCCTCTGCCTCCTCCTGGGTGACCTGGAGATCACCTTTCTTTCAGGAGCCTGTCTCCTCAGCCAGACATCCAGAGGGGCCCTGTCAGCGCACACCCTGGAAGAGGCGGCACGGCCACGGCCACGGCAGCACCAGCGCCCGCAGGAGGCAGGCTCCGCTCGCAGGCTTCTCGGGCACCCACAGCTTGCACGAGTCCTTGCACAGTGCCCGCCAGGCTCCCCCGAGCCACAGCTTCATCTTCCTCTTCAAAGCTGCACCTCCAGGTTCCAGTTCAACACCTGCCCAGATTCAAGGCCCAGGCAGTACGGGGTCATGCTCACTGGGCGGGCGAGTCAGCCCTCGTGCCTGTTCCCCTCCGGCCTGTCTGCTCAGCTGCCCTTTGGGTGAGCTTCCCTCCCTACTCTGCACCCTAGCAGACCAGGGACCGGGAGCTTTCTGTGGAGCAGGCACTCCCTCTCTGGGCCACACCAGCCCCAGCCTGCCAGCCTCCCTTTGTATGGTGGACATGCTTTCATTTTTACCTTCCTCAGCCCATGTCTGTGGTGCGTGATGTTCACCGTCGTCGTGTGGGGTAGGTGCGCGGCCACGGCACTTCTTAGCCTTTCGCCCCTTTTCTCTTGCCCCTTGCCCCCCCGCCCCCCTCAGTCTCCTTCCCATTTGAGAAAAATCTAGCTCCCTACTTCCTGTTATCTATCTTTTATTTTGTTCTTTATACTTTGGGCTCCTCGTATAAGAGAAACCAACCAATGTTCGTGCTTCAGTGCCTGCTTTATTTCATTTGCTACCATGATCTCTGGGTGCATCCACTTCATTACAGATGACTCAAGTCCATCTTTATAGTGAGTAGCATTCCACTGTGTGTAAATGTCGTATTTTCTTTATCCATCCGTTCACTGACGCACATGTAGGCCACTTCCAAGAGCTAGCTGTGGTGACGTGTGCTGCTTCAAGGATGGGTTTGCGTGGACCGCTGCCATCCGGCATCTTTAACTCTTTCAAGAAGTTACCTAGAAGGAGAGAATTATTTGGGTCAAATGGAATTTCTATCTTTCATTTTTTGAGGAATCGCCCCATTCATTTCCATAGTGGTTGTCTTGGTTACTTTCCTCTTGTTGCTTGGACAAAATGCCCAATGCCCAGAATTAAGAGAGGAAAGGTTTAGTCAGCTCACAGTGTGTGGAGGTTTCAGTCCATCCTCAGCTGGCTCCAAGGCAGGGTGGCACATGGCAGAGGGCAGCAGCTCACGGCAAAAGAAAACAGCAAAAGCAGCAAGAGCAAAAGGGTGGAGCTGGGGCTGTGGCAGAGAGCGGGCCTCCCTCGCATCCCTGTGTAGCGTCCAGGCTGTCTGTGAGTGCAGCTCTCACACCCGTAATCCCAGCACTGGACTGGGAATTAATCGCAAACTCTGGAAGCTTCCCCAGGACTGTGTGGTTTGGGGGGCCAGCTGGACACACACCATAACTGTGGTTGTGCCACTTTACACCCCATGAACAGTGTAGAAAGGCAGCCTTCTCCTCGGCAGCCTCCCAGCATTGGCTGCTCTTTCTGGGACGATATCTCAGGTGGGATCTCAGTGTTGTTTTAATTTGTGTTTCTCTAGTGGCCAGTGATGTTGGGCATTTGTGTGTTCATTCGCCATTTATACTTCTGCGAAGTGTCCATCTATTGCACTTGCCCCTTTTTTGATTAAGTCTCTTATTTTCTGTGAGAGGGGTCTACATTTAAATTATGTGTTTAGACATTAATCTTTCTGAGAATGAGCCACCACAGTCTTTCCCAGTCTGTAGGCTGCGCTCCCCTCTGCTGCTTCCTTTCTGTGCAGAGACTGTTTCATATGATCCTGCCTGGTGGCCCTCGGCATTATTTCTTGTGCCCCTGGGGCTCTATCCTACAGCAATGACTGCAAGAGTTTTGCCCATTTCACCTTCCAGCTGGTTGAGTGTTTAAACACTTGGATCCTCGATCCATTTCGACTTTAGCGTAAGATATGGTGAGAGATGTGGGTCAAGCCCAGTCTTCTGCATGTGCATAACTAGCTTTCCCCGCACCCCTTTAAGAGGCTGCCTTTCCTCTGGTGGATGCCTTTGGCATCTTGGTCAAAGCACAAGCAGTTGAGTTTGCTTGGGGCTGTGTCCATGTCCTCAACACTTTTCTGGGGCCGTGCTGTTCTTCTCGCTGTTGCTTTGTAATGTAACTTGAAGTCCAGGATCGTGATATTCCCAGACCCCGGATCCTCCCCGCTTCCTGTGTGCAAGTGCCCACTGTCCTTCTCGGGTGGGCCTCGAGCAGTCCTCTGCTGGTCAGTTTCCCATTGCTGTGACAAAATAGCTCAGGAAAACAGCTTAAGGAGAAGAAAGGCTTATGTTGGCATACGGCGTCCAATGTCTAAGCCCACGGTCTCTTGGCTGTGTTGCTGTAAGACTTAGTGGCACCAGACTTCATGGCAGAAATGTGTGGCAGAAGAGGCCACTCACTTCACGTGGCCAGAGGCAATGGCAGTGAGAGGAAGGCTGTCCCGTGACCTCGGCGCTCCCTAGTGAGCACACCGTCCGTGGGGGTTGCCTTCCCAAGCTCCCTGCACTTTCTGCAGCATCTGCAGTAGAGGCCAAGCCTTCAGCACATGATGTTTTGAGGGAGCTTTAAGGTCCAAATTGTGTCAGACCCCTGGACTTCCCTGGTGGCCTGCTTCAGTCAAGGGTGGCAGGACTGATCCTCCTTACTCCAGGGATGGGGTGGCTTGGACCAGGGAGAGGAGCAGAACTGGAGCCAGTGGTCACACTAATTCTGCACCCGTGGCCCAGTGCCTGGGGATGGCATTCAAGTGTCTAACAACTGGTGCAGTGCGGGAGCGGCCATCTGTCAGAGCTTGGGAGCAGGAGGGGAACCCTGCCGTGCGAGGTGTCATCCCTTAGGTTTGGGCACCTGGGAGAGGAGTGGAGGTGGAGGTCAGAGGTGCAGCCAGTGGGCGAGCAGCACAGTCACACCTAACATCATGCTGCCTGGGAGACCAGCCCGCAGGACGCAGTGCACATCAGTCCTGGAGTGACGAGGTTCTGAGACGTCAGTGCCCCGGCCTCAGCCTCCCATCTATGACAGCTGGAAGGAGCACCACGGTGGGCAGCTCGGAAGGGACGCAAGAAGCAGTATCTCTCTTCCCTTTCAAAATTCAGAACTTGTTTAGAAGCAAGGAAAACGATTGAGCACACAAGCTAAGAAAGGCCCTGACTGCCGAGGACAGGCAGGTGGGAGGTGGTCTGTCCTGCCAGTGAGTCTGCAGGCCGTTCAAGAACATGACTGGCTGTGGGGGCCAGTGCAGCCCCTCAGGACACAGGCCCCAGGTCCCCAGCCTTGCCTCTCCCCCACCCCACCCCACAATGTTCGCTCCACCCTAAGATCTGGACTACTTTTAGCACCAAGTCCTCTGATCACTCCATGCCTTCCCTTCCGCCCCTTTGTCCTAGATGTTTGGTCTGCCCTTCTCTGGCCAGCCAACACCTCTCATTTACTAATACCCGGCTCACACATCCCTGTATCCGAAACTCATCCCACTGGGAACTATACCTTAAACAGGGGCCCGGGATGCTGAGCTGCAGCTCCTGGGCAGTAAGAAGCCAGCAGGAAGGAACAGGACAGAGTTGCCTATAGGGAAACAGACAGCAGGAAGAGCTTTCCTCATGTTCAAAGCCATTCAGCCAGGTGACAGTAAGGGCTCTCTCCAGAACTATGCACGGCACCTGCTGCCTCCGTGACGGCATGCCTTGCCTTGGCCTGGAATCCTGCTACCTGGGACCTCCTCCCACCTGAGCACACAGGCAAGTCAAGGACTCGACTGATGTCCTCAGCTCAGTACCATCAGCATGGCTCAGTGGCAGTGAAAATAAGTGTGGCAGCCACGTTTAGGGTCAGTGTCCATCAGGATAAGTAGGGTTCAGCTGCTACAACAGGCAAGTCCTGGAACTCTCCATGGCTTCTGGAGTGCAGGCTCACGTCTTGCTCCGTGACATGTGCTGAGGCCTGGCCACCTTTTCTGGGTGAAAGCACACTACCTGGAACATGTGGCTTCAGGGTTTTCCTCTCAACAGGACAGAAGAGGCAGCAGCCCTTGGCGCCTGGGGCCTGAGCAGCAACTCTGCCAGGCAGGGCCAGCCAGCCCATGGAGACTGCTGTGACAGCGGCACTCCGTGCTCCCAGGAGACAGCAGCTGTTGAAATAAGAACTCATAGAAGCGCCCCTGCCATGAGTCCCGCAGAGCACCCCTCGAGCTTGAGGCACCCTCCTCCTCAGCCTGTCCGCCGCAGCTCTGGAGCCCTCTTTCCTGGGCGTCTTCAGCTGTGTGGTCCTGGCTGCTTCGATGTCCTGAACTGATTCAGGACATTTCCCTTCTGTGGTCACTGTGACTTTGGGGAGCAGCCAGGAGTTGCACAGTGACAGATCTGGGGAGTGAGCTGGGTGAGGACACGGCGTGGTGGCTTCAGGAGCCTGCTTTTCTGCTGGATGGCACTTAGCAGCCACATTCACCACATTTTTGATCACAGCACATGAAGACACTCAGGAAAGACTTCCAGAACTTCTTCAGAAAGTGACAGGACAGTGGGATAAGTGTGTTCAGAGTGAGGGCATTTTAGGGGTGTTCGTGGTGGTGTGACTTACTGCAATCATTTTTTAAGTTTTTCTTTGAACACTACTTTCACGGAGAGCTCTGGCGCTCAGCGTGAGTGGGCTCCTCGGGCGGGGAGCACCATGAACACCTCACTGTTGGCAGAGGCCACACCCAAGCGCACCATGCCGTGCCCCTCTCTGTCACCCTGGGCAGATGCCTGTGGGCCCTGGCTTATCTCTGGCTGTGTCTTCTTGCACCCTGGTGCTGTGGCCTTGCCCTGGTGCTTAGTGGGGGTTTGTGAATGAACGCGGGACCACCCTTGAGGTCACGCTGGCTTCAGACCAGCAAGGAAAGGGCCTGTGGCTCTTCAGGCCGCTTCAGCAGTCTCCAGACCCTCTGCTGCAGGGTGTGGTTCAAGTTGGTCCGTCTGTGAAATGGGGAGGCAGGGCCAGATTCTCACAGTAAATTCTGGAATCAGGGAATCAGCCTGTCTTGGCTCAAATGGGGATTCTAACTCTTAATTGGTATGTTTTAGGAAAATTACATTGTGTCTCCTTTTTTTTCCTCTTGCTCTTGAGGGGATACTGAGGATTGAATCCAGGGCCTTCACAGTGAGCTACACTCTCAACCATCTATCTGTCTGTCTGTCTGTCTGTCTATCTGTCTATCTGTCTGTCTGTCTGTCTGTCTGTCTGTCTGTCTGTCTACTTACCTATCTGTCTACCTATGTATCTATCTACCTATCATCTGTCTTTGAGGCAGAGTCTTGCTAAGTAATTAGGTTGCCTGGGTTAGGCTGGAATTTGCAATCTTCCTGTCCCAGCCTCCCAGAGTGCTGGGATTACAGGTACCTTACACCTTTGAACCTCAGTTTTCCTGTTCATGCAGAATAAATATTACCAGGGTTGGGGAGATCACTTGTAATAGGAGCGCCTGCCTGACAAGGGTAAGGACCCACATTCTATCTCAGGTACCAGATGCCATGCCAGCCACCCAAACTGCATGTGGTAGTGCAAGCCTGTAAAGCCTGGAATCTCAGTGCTGCGGAGGCTGAGACAGGAGGATCATTGAGTCTGAGCTGTGTAGCGAGACCCTGTACCAGATGGATAGATGGATAGATGGATAGATGGATAGATGGATAGATGGATAGATGGATAGATGGATATTACGTACTATGGCTTGTGCCTAGATATCCCCCCAAGGCCTTATACAGCTGTAGGTGGGGCTTTTTCAGAAATGTGTAATGCTGGAGTTGACTCATGGTTTAATGCTACAATCAAGAGTGTGTCAGCCAGGTATAGTGGTACACGTATGCCTGTGATCCCAGCATTCAGGAGGCTGAGCCAGAAGGACTCTCGTGAGCTTGAGGCCAGCCTGGGCTGCACAGTGAGACCCTATCTCAAAAAGACAAAAATGAAAGTGAGTGCTCCCTGCCCTACGTAGCCTTGATGGGACATAAGGGATTGAACGCTGTGGCCACGCCTGGCTTGCCTTGTGGCCTTCTGCCCACCATGAGCCATTTCTCCTCTGAGTGCTTCCATACCACGCCCCTTGCCTGGAGCAGCCGACGGCAGGCTAAGGCCTCTACAGACCACGAGCCAGGTCAGTCTTTCCTGTCTGACTCGGACGTCTGGTATTTTTATCTCAGCAATAAGGAAAGTAACTAGGACTGCTGAGGGGACTTGGTGAAGAAATCTGTACAAAATGTTGGCCTGGTGTTTGTCTGGCCTGGCCAGTGGTGGCAGGAAACACTAGCCCACTGTGGGCTGGGTTGCCCTGGGGCACACACGGGGGCTGGCGGGCTGGCCCAGCGGCACAGGAGAATGGACTGCTGGTTCCAACTGCTGTGCCCCTGCAGAGGCCTCGCAAGGGGCACCAAGAGCCAGACACGGAACTTGATGCGGAGCCAAGAGCCAGATGCGCACGCACTCCTGTGAAGCCTAAGAAGACACAGAGCCCGTCTGTGGTGGCAGGAAGAAGTTCTGGGGTAACTCAAGGGGCGTGGGGAGTCTGGGGCGAGGGGAATGCCTGACGCCTCTGCTGCAGTGCTGATCAGAGTGGGTCAGCCTGCCGGCGGTTGTGGTCTGAGCGCTGAGCCAGCGATGCTTTTATGCCTGAGTGGGGCTGCTGGCCCGGCAGCCCCTCCTCTGCCCTCGTTCCCCAGCGTGCGCCCACCCACCTGCCATACTCACCTGTCCTGCTCTGCCTGGGTCAGCTCAGGGTGTGGACTGCTGCAGCTGGAGGACCCTAACACCAGTGGGAGCCCCATATGAGTTTGCTGCAGGCCAGGGGATGGTGACCTGTTGTCTGCTGGATGGTGACTGAGTCACGGGTCAGTGTGGGAGGCAGCAGGCCTCAGCTGATGGTGACAAGTTAGGACCTAGCCCTCTTTTGGTAGCCATGGACCAGCAGGCTGAGGAAACAGAACCCATGCTGACCGTGTGACTGGGAAGGGGGCCCGCAGGGGCATCAAGTCATTTGCCAGGTTCTCCCAACTGGACTGGGCAGAGGAAGCTGCAGCTGGTCCCTGTCTCTGACCCTCCAGGAGCCTCCTGTCTTGCCCCTCGAACCTCAGAGCAAGCCGCCAGAAGGGGCCTCCGGAAGCTTGTCCACAGAGGAGGCTAGCGGCAGCAATGGCAGTACTCGCCATGGACTGTCCCCTCACATTGCCCTCAGCCCATGCACAGTACCTGACCAGGGAGACCCAAGTCACACTAGAGCCCAGCTCTTCCTGTCCATACCTAGCAGGGGCACAGAGGAACAGATGCGGAATATCCATCCCGGGGGAAGCAACCCTGGGGTCGTGGCTGCAGAGGAGATGCACAGGGGCCTAGAAGGGCCCCAAGAGCAAGCAGCAGAAACCAGTGTGATCCGCATGGGGGACCAGGACACCAGGGGTCTCCCAGTGTCCAGAGCCACCAGTGCAACCATGAACAGCCAGGACCTGGAAACCCTGCCTGGACTCTCCTGTCACTGGGCCTTGGCTCTCTCCAAGTGCCGGCTTTATCCCACTCTATCCCTGCAGGTGGCACTCCTCTGCACCTCAGCTGTGGGCAGCAGGACGCTGGGGCCATTCAGGGCCAGGCCTCCAGGTGGGCACCGTTCAGCCTCGGAGGCACAGACTGTGTTAGATGTGGGCGGAAGGGAGAGCTGGCTCTGGGCACTCATTCCCCTGGATCCGGGCAGCTGGGGGAACGCACAGTGGCCCAGAATGTCAGAGGTCATTCTGGCCCCACACAGCAGCCTGGAAGATAAGAAGGCTTTGTTCCTGCCTTCTCCGCGGGCACAGTGAGGCATTCATGCTGTGCCCCCTCGGGACCTGGGAAGCACTTTAGGCCCAAGAAAGGTCTGTACGTCAGCACGATTGTGTAATATGGCTGCCGTCCTTCCGCCCCACCCCGGCACGTCCTGGGCAGGCGAGATAATGCTCTCCCGTCACGTGGGCCCAACTGGCTAAGCTTCCTTCTGCACCTTGGCCGTGGACCTCCAAGGAACTGAAAACTGGGGTCCCTTCCTTTCACTGCCCTGGCTTTCTAGTCAGGAGATCTGCTAATTCCCCGAGTACTTAGGGTGCAGACTGCCGGGCGCCTTGCCAGGGGCAGAAGCTGGCCTTTGAGGTATGGTTGCCCAGCTTTAAACGCCTACCAGCTGCAAGGCCTGGACAGTTTCGTAACCTCTCTGGACCTCAGGTTTTTGTTTTGTCTGGATTTTTGTCCAATGTGTGCTTTAAAACATACATTATCTGTTTTCCAAAGTGGAGTACGGATTAGCTACAGAAGCCCCGGCCACTGTGCTGGGCACTTAGTGGGTGGTTGATAAATACGGTGCCCATCTCTGAGCTCTAGCATTTGGGGAAGTAAGAAAAGTAGACGTGGACCCTGTTGGGAAACTTGCAGTCTCCTGGGACGAGACTCACCATGCACCGGCCTCTCCTCTCAGGGGCCGATCTGCTGCACAGAATATGGGGGCACCGTTGCTCCTCTCCACAGATTAGGAGGCTGGGGTGACTGGTGACTCACCCCTGTCCCAGAGCTGGAAAGTGGTAGGACTGGGACTTGAACGGGCCTGCCGGATCCTGGCTAACAGCGATCCCTGTCTCCCCATCCGTGCAGTGGCAGACTGCGCCGCTGCCTCCAAGTCTGGCATGGACCCACTCACCCTTGCTGTGGTGAGCACTGGGCTCATGGCCCCTGTAAGCTGAGCTCTGCCAGGTGCTGGGGTGACGGCATCATCCCCAGGGGTCTCGCCTGCTTGTCTAACGTCAGAACCTCTCTGGACACTCGTCCCAAACAGACTTGTTGCTCATATTAGGCAAGCAGAGGGCCAGAGGCTCCTCAGAGACCTACTAAGGAGGGGAGGACACAGGGCCCCAACGGCCGCCGCAGCGGGCTTGGAGGAAGGGCTTCCTCTGCCTGATACAGTCGGTCCCCACCTACACAGGAGTGAACTGAGGCTGGGGCATTGTTAGGGCTCCGTGAGTAGAGTGGAGCTGTAGGTCTGCTTTGCAGAGCCAGGGCCTCCGCCTTCTGGTCTGGTCCTAAATGCCGTCCTAGCCCCTGCCTCTTCTGAGGCCCCGCCCTGCTGCCTCACTCAGAGCCCTTATAAAGGGCTCTCTTGCTGCCTGTATGTCATGCCTGGTCCCCACCCTGGCTTTGAGCCTGTGCCACCTTAGAGGACAGGTGCTGGGCACAGGGGGAGGCAGAGCACCAGGTGCCGGCTGACAAGGCCCAGGCTTGGCAGTCACCTCCCCTCCCCAAGCCTGTACCTCACGAGCACCAGCCAAGAGCCCCACTGCACCCTGCACCTAAGGTCGACCGCCCACCATATTCACAAGAGCTTCCAGGTGCTCCCCATCTGCTTCCCCAGGGACAGTGGCTGGTAGCTCAGCTGAAATTATGGACGGTGGAATGGAAGCGCCAGAAACGGGAAGGGACTTTCCTAGGGCCCCCGGGATATCTAGGTGCAGGAGTCCTGAGTCCCAGCACCAAGACGTCACGGCCAGAGCTCAAAGCCACACAGCAGGGTCTGCCAAGAAGCCCTTGCTCCGGAGGCTCTGTCCCCCGCAGGGTGTGGCATGCGTTCTCCATGGAACACACATTCGCCGGTTGCCCACTGTGTGCCGGGAGCGGATCTGGGCACCAGGGATCCAAAAGGCAGGGTGGACGCAGACCCTCCTGTGGTGGGGCTCCTGGGCCCGGTAACAGGAGGCTTCAGCTGTGGTGACCGGGGCTGGGGGGGTCAGACCAGGGCTGTGGGTGGTGACACACAGGGAGGTGCCCAGGGCCAAGGGTCTGAGACCTGAACACGGAAAGAATGTGGTAGGCAAGGTGGTGGCTGGGGCATGGGTGCGGGCGGAGGGGAAGGCATGGCATCTGAGGCCTTGGAGGCCCCGTGAGTCCAGCCAGGTGCAATGATGCCCACTGTGGCCCTGCCCTTCCTGTGGGGCAGCAGCACCCAAGAGGGAATTCACAGGCAGCCTGTGCACTGAACAATCTGCGAACCAAAAAGCAGCGTGAGCCCCCAGCACGGCCCAGACTGCCCTTCAGGGTGCCCTCAGATACCCCGCCTCACCCAGGCTGCTCTGATCTCCACTCTCGGGAGGTCCTTGTGGTCAGACAGTAGGGGTGGGCCAGGAAGAGGCTGGCTCGGTGGGCAGCGTCTCACCGCGGTAGCAGTGCTGTGTGCTTCAGTCTCTGATGTCCCCTGCTCCGCTGAGACCATGAGGCAAACCAGGCGCCACTGCTCACGCTTCTGTTCCCCGTGACCCGGGCCTCCCAGCACCCTCTGCTTGCACAGCACAGTGCCCATTCCTGAAGGCCCAGGCTGGCATGGGCACGCCTGGCTGGGAGGGACAGGAGTCCACGTGTCTGCCACCTCCTGTCCTAGACCTGGGCTGCCCTGTTCAGTGGCTGCCCGGGCACAGCTGTGTGCATACTCCAAGGTTGGCACAGACAGAACTCTGATCCCCCCCCGAGGGCCCAGAAAGAACCCGCACTGGGACTGAATGAGAGATGGAGACCTCACTGGTTATTGCCATACGAAGACGAGAGCTTGCCTGCTGCACTCTGCTCCCAGGTCCTCCTAGACCCTCTCATGGGATCAGCAGACCAGAAGGGAGAGCTCAGGAGGACCGAGCAAGCAAGGCCTTTCACGGCACGCTCGGGGGTTGTGCTAAAAATCGGACTGCAGCTACACCAGGCTGGGCTGGCCAGGGTCGGATGAGAGCACTGAGCGAGAGATGGTTCCGTGGCTCCTGAGGCCACACACGTGCTGCCGTGCCCTCTAGAGGCAGAAGGCTACAGGGGCAGCAGAGCTGCTCCCTTCTGGGGAGAATACATCCCTCATCTTCTGCTCCCGTCTCTGGGGCGTGACCTGGCTTGTGGCCTCGCTCCCACTGTAACTGGCTGGGTCTGCACTGCTGCCCCCTCTGATGACACTGGGCCACCCAGACAGACAAGACACCCCCCACTGCTGCGTCTTTTGCTCAGTCACATGGGCAAAGAACATAGAAAGTAACATGTTTACAGGTTCAGGAGTCAGGGTGGGGACCACCAGGGTGGGCCCCTGTACTGTCTACCACAGTAGGTGAGCTTTTGGATGTAGAAATTGGAACTGAAATTTTGTGATGAGCTTTGTAAGAACCTGACCTCGTGCTGTGTGGTGTCAGATGCCTCTGGGCTCCAGCTGGCTGTGCAGGTACAGCGGGAGAGGGGGCTCTGTGCTGCGGCCCCGTCCCTGGGAAGCCAGTATGTTCTGTGGTGTTGCCTTGTATTAGTCATCCCCGGGAAGCAGCACCCAATACCCACGCTCCGGCTCCTGGTGTCAGGGCATTCAGCCCACGGCCAGCTGGCTCCAGGCAGAAGCGTCATGGTGGAAGGC
The DNA here is from genome assembly GCF_000260255.1 of Octodon degus. Classification (NCBI taxonomy): domain Eukaryota; kingdom Metazoa; phylum Chordata; class Mammalia; order Rodentia; family Octodontidae; genus Octodon; species Octodon degus. The sequence continues at coordinate 34,882,364 of NW_004524580.1, read as the reverse complement.
CTGGTGGAGCAGGTGGCTCAGGTCATGGTGGCCCAGAAGCAGAGCGGGAGCAGCACCAGGGAGAAAGGGGCAGGTGCACACAGAGATCCCAAGGTCACCTGGGACCCCCAGACACATGCAGGAGTGTGTTCCTGTGAGCCGCACAAAACGACTGTCAAGCTTGAGCATCACGGTCGATAGCAGGGAAGCCGTTGACATGGCCAGAAGGAGCCCATGGGCTTCTCACCTAGCGTAGGCGCGGGGCGGGCAGCCAGCCAGCTGTGTACACGGGCCTCTGCCCTCTGCCCTCCAGGCCACCTGAGCACTCTGGGCATGGCCCACGTCAGGGCCTGTACAGGACCTCAGTTCCTGCCCGCTGCAGTGCTGCCCCATCCTCTCTCCCAAGTGTATGGCCATCGCCTAGCCCCTCAGAGCTGCATCCCAGGTCCTGCCCAGCCTGCTGCCCCACTGTGTCCACCCAGAGTCTCCGTGCATGACCTCCTCAGGTCAGTCCAGATGCTTTGAGTGCATACCCAGCTTAAGAAAACCCTCCTGGCTTCCCGCTGGGCAGAAATGAAGCTCTGAGGTGATTTCTAGGCCCACAGTGTGAATGTCAGTGCCTGGCCTCCTCTCACGCCACCTGTCCTCTTGTCCATTTGCTCCTGCCACAAGGACTCTTGCTGCTCAAGCCAAGTTCATTCCTGCCCCAGGACCTTTGCACCAGTTGCCCCTGGGCTCGGGTGGCCCTCGCCATCACTTGGGCCCTGTGACAGACCTTCCTGGACCCGCATGAATTCATCCCTGCTCTTTACTCCCTGCCCTTCCCCCAGACCTCTGCTGTTTTCTGAAGCATTTTCCTCTTCTGTGGTTGCTGTGCTTATTTCCTAGAATGACAACAAAGGCTGTAGTGAGTGTGTGTCTTCGCAGCTGTCTTCTCAGTGTTTCACCAGGGGGCTAATGGTCGAGGCGCGGTGCGCAGGACACACTCACAAACATTTGTCAAATGAATCTATGACCTTGCTGTGTGACCTAGAACAAGTTAATCCTTTGCACTTCTGTTTCCTCATTGGTAGCCAAGGACCTCCTTGTTCTGACGTTTTCCAAATCTGAGACTCACAAGCTCTCATCAGGATGGGAGGATGAGTGAATGGATGGATGGTAGGGTCGGTGGATGATAGGATGGTGGACGGACAGATGGACAGATGGATGGAAGGTAGGGTGGGTGGGTGG
>NW_004524580.1:34879895-34880785 GCF_000260255.1 Octodon degus | reverse complement strand
AATGTGCTGGCGAGCAATGGCACCCTGTCTCTTCAGGAGTGTGAATGGCTTTCCTGCTCACACAGGTTCAAAGAGCGTTTCATTTCACAGCAAAAGTACAGCTAATGAGAACCAGATTGTCTGGCACGGCTGCAGCGTTGAGAGGCTGGAGGCAAAGGAAGGCCCCCAGGAACTGGCTGGGAATGTCTATGCGAGGCCCTGTCTTCCCCTCTCCTCAGTGCTCCAGAAAGGGGTTCAGAGGAGCAGGGCAGGAACAGGCGCGGGCCCCTTAGTGGGCGGAGCCTGGGAGGGGCCTTCGGATCGTGCTGAGCCTCTCGCTACACGCAGAATAAGAGCAGCAGTCTCCTCATGCTGGCGCTGCTGAGGCGCCACAGTGCCGCCCTTGTGGACCTGAAGCCATTAACTTGGCTGGCTAAGGATTATGCTGGAGGTGACAGGCAGAATCACAGCAGTGCAGTCCACCCTTGAGACATAATACAAGACTGAGAGCTAGAAGACCTGAGTTCTAGCTATGGTTCACCCAAGCACATCACCTGCACCACCCTGAGAAGAGGTGGCCCTGGAGTGGGCAGGAGCGGAGGGAGGGGTGTTTTCTCCCAGTTGTGGAGGGAGCATATTCCAGAAGCAGTTAGCTTTATTTATCATATTTCACCTGACTCCTCCCTTGTCATTGCACAAGTCCATCTGGATGTCTAGAGCCCACAACAATGTCTCAGAGCTCCCCTAAAGTTACTCATAGCCATCCTCTTATTGTGAGCAGCTTCAATAAAACTCTAGAAATTGTCCATCAATCAATCCATTGATCTATCCATACATCTGCCATCCATCTAACCTGTCCATCCATCCATCCTTCCATCCATCTATCCACCTGTTTATTCATGCATGCATCC
>NW_004524580.1:34870694-34879683 GCF_000260255.1 Octodon degus | reverse complement strand
ATTTGATCCATCCACCTGTCCATCCGTCCATCATCCATCCATCATCTATTCACCTGTCCATCCATCCATGCATTCATTCATCCATGCATTCATCCATCCATCATCCATCCATCACTCCATCCATCCATCCATACATACATACATATATGTACCTCTGTCCATCCACCCTGGACAAGGCAACCTGGAGCAGTGAGTCTTGAGTAGCAGAGGAGACCAAGTTCAGGCTCTGATTTTCCTTCTCATTCCCAGGGAGGCTTGGGGAAGCCGGGGGACTTGGGGCAGCATCTCTGAGCCCATGTGTCCTCGTCTGTAACCAGCACCAGTGTCCACTTCCTGGCACTCTGAGGAAATGAAGAGACACATATATTCCTAATGCTCAGTAGGTGCACAGGACAGGGATGGAGCCCGGTTTGCCCAAAGACCGTAGAAAAAATAGGGCAACTGTAAACAACAGCCACAACGATGGAACTAGGTACTCAACAGATCTCATGCTCGTGCCAAGGACCCAAGTCCACCCTCATAAAAAAGCACACAGGCCAGTATGACTTCTGTTCCTAATAACCAAAGCAAGACAAGCCATGGGGCTGGATGTGAGGTGCGCTCGGTTGCCCCGCTGTGCTCCGGGCTTCTCGCTGCAGTCTCCCCTTCTCCTGTGGGTGTCTGGGGGCCTTCAGGGTCCAAGTTCCTGGGCTGGGTGTCCAGGGGCCTCCCTCCATCCCTTCCCCTCCCAGATACTAGGAGGACTGTCTTCTTCTCTCAGCAAATAGCTCTTGACCGCTGAGTATGTGTGGGCATTCGGATGACAGGTGGGGGCAGAGGAGCAAGGTCGCTGCCAGTCTGTGCACAGCCTGCGTGCTGGCAGGGCAGGGGGCAGGAAGTGTGTATGGAAGCCCGGGCCACTAGGTCACTTAACTCGTCAGAGGCAGGGGCCTGCACATCTCTGCACCTGGAAGAAGCTGGCTGTAGGTCACTCGTCACCATATGCAGTGCCCACTGGTGCTGTGGCATGCTGAGAGGGGAGGCTGAGTCAGGACCATTCAAGGAGAAATAGATTCACTGCAGAATTTGAGTTCGGGGTTCTGAGAATGATTTTAGAGGGACGCCTCCCTTGTACCTTGCAGATGGCATGCAGAAAGAACTGGGAGAAACATGTGCTAGATTAATTAATGGTCAACTGAGTCAGCCTGGTTCTGGATGCGGATGCCCTCCCCCCAGGACTGCTGCCAACAGCACAGAGAAGAACTGGGGGGCAAGGTGGCAGGAAACGAGTCCCACGTCCATCGCCTCTCGACCCGCCCTGTCCTCACCTCCACAGCTCTCAAAGTGCTGGCAACATCCCTGCTTCTGTTCCTGCCCTTCTGCCCCAGAAGTCACAGGTTTCTCTGTGTGGAAGTCACGGTTGCCACTCAAGGCCCAGCTCCAAGGCCACATTCCTCCAGCCTTGTTGTAGTCAGGGCTCACAAGGGAATAGACTTAACAGAGCACACATAACTGACAGGATTATTTTATAGTATTCACCCAAAGAGTCAAATCCTTCTGGGAGAGTGCAGCAGACTGTCCCACACTAGAGACCCGAAGAATCCACCTGAAGGCCTGGCTCCCGCGGCAAGGTCCTGCACAAGTCTGTTGATGCCTAGAGCCCACGACAACGCTCATGCAAGCCTGCACCAAGGATCGACCCTGGGAAGGCCCGGACGTCAGTGGTGGAGGCTAGAAAGTCTGTGCCAGCAGGCTGAGGGATCTGCGCGGGAGCCACGAATGCTCCAGGTAAGGACCAGAGCTCCCCTAAAGACCCTCATAGCTGTCCCCTGTGACTGCGAGGACAGTGAGAACAGCGGACTTCACACCAGGAAAGCCAGCGTGACTCACTTCTCCAGGAGAATCGACAGCTCGCCACGGCTGGGTGTGCTCAGCTGAGCAGCGCTTGCACGCCGGGCTCACACTCCTTCTGCATGGCTCTCCTTGTGCAGCGCCCCTCACGGTGCAGACCTCGCTCTGGTTTTCTTACAGTGCGGCATGTGGATGAACTTTCTGGAAAAAATATATACCTCACACCAGCAACACCCAGTGTCACCCCAAAACGCCAGTTTCACAGGCTGTGGAGGGGTTGTCAGGAGATAAGAGTGCTCCACGGTCTGCTGCATTTGGGGAAACCCTGGATGGAGCCCTGGGCAGGACGTGGCAGAGGCCACGGCTCCGAGCACCACTTTCTGCAGTGTGCCAGGCCGGCTCATCGGCAAGCCTCATCCCCTGGGATTCGCTTTCTTGTTTGCAGAGAGCTGAGTCCGCAGCATGCTAGCTTACACCACGCCCGGAGAGAGCGGGGTGTGCAGGTCTCCCTGTTGTGTCTGAGCATGAAATTCCTTTGGCACCCATCTGGTGGGCGGCGTTGTGGACAGGAAGTGGCGCTGCACAGAGCGCCCTCACGGGTGCCCTCCTACACAGACACCTCAGTAAAGTCGAGGGAGATGGATGGGAGGAACTTGTACTAATTCAGCAGCTATTGTGCGCCAAGCATGGTGCTGGGTGGGTGTTGTGTTTTTTCTGTATTTAGGACAGGGTCTCCAGGGTCTACATGGGCTCACTGTGGGGATCGAACTGGTAGTGATCCTCCTGTTTTCAGCCTCCGAAGCGCATCTTTTCCTTACAGGCTCACGCCACCACAGCCGGTCTCAATTGCAGGCTCAGCGCAGCCTGGGGGGGCGAGGCCAGCACAGCAGACCAGGGATGAGCCCCGGCCGCTGCACTCTGCCTAAGCAGGCGCTTTAGTCCACTGAGCTATCAGGCCGGCCCAGTGCTTGGTGTTTTGTGTGCATGGCATCTTGGAATTCTCACAGCCTGAAAGGAGGCACTACTCACAGTTTGCCAATGAGGGACTAAAAGATGAAAGCTTTTCCTCAGCTTCACACAGCCCAGCAGGAAGCACCAGCCCAAGCCCACCTCTGTCAGAGCCTGCGATGAATGGCCAGTGGGGTGGTATCAGCTGCGGGACCTGGGGACAGCTTTAGACAAGTGCTTGCAGGATCAGAGGACAGGCATGAGCTGTGCTTAGGACCCCGTCCTCAGGGGCAGAGACTGCAGGGGAGCAGCAGAGGAGCCGTCTCCACTGCAGGGACCCCCCCCCCCCGCCCGCCTGCCTCTGCTGGTCTCTGCTGACTTCAAGATGGCTCTGGTTCCTGAGCCTGCTGAGCACGTGCTGCAGCGCCTCGGCCTGCGCTGCCTTGCCGATGGCGTCACCTGGAAGGGCCTTGCGAAGCAGCCCCACAGCCTCTTACCATGTAGCCAGGTGGGCAGACAGAGGCCAGAGGGGACAGGGCCTGTGCAGAGCCGCACGCGGGCACTGCAGACCAGCAGCAGGCAGAGCTCCTCCTCCGTCTGATGGAGGAGTCTCCGCCCTCACTGCCTAGAAGAGGCGCTTCTAGCTAGCATCCAAGCCTTCGGGGCTGGGCACAGCTCAGTGGCACAGCACCGCCTGGCAAGCAGGAGGTCATGAGTTGATTCCTGGTACCGGAGGGGGAAGAAAAACAAACCATGCCCTTTGGGTAGCAGGGCTTGGCCCTCCCTAGGCAGCAGGCGACGTTACCAGTTCAGAGCATGAAGGAAAAGATGCCCTTTGTTTCAAGGACTCCAAAGTCTTGAGCTGCCCTGGGATGTCCCTGCAGCCCTGGCTCCTGTGGCTGGATGCCCTGCCGCCCCGAGCAACCTTCGAGCAGCACTTTCTTCCTATGGAGGTTTCTGCGGTGCTGATGCGGCGCTCAGAGCTCCCTGGAACATCTGTCTGCGGGGATGCATTGAGCTCTGAATAAGGCTCAGTCCTGGACAAGGAGGCCCAGCGCGACCTGAGGACACAGCCCAGGTGACCGCTACTGAAAGAGCTTCTTTCAGAGTGTGGCTCTGTGAGCAGAAGCAACGTCAGCGAAGCCGCAAGCCCGTGGAGCGCTTTCTGCGAAGCTTGCAGTTCTTGTGCGGTTCACTTCCTGGTGAACTTGGACAGTATCAGAATGGAGAATGGCCTGGCTCCGAATGAGTTCACTGAGTTACAGAATTGCCCACCAGAGGTCAGGGAAATTTTGAAGGTGGTCTATGGCCATGGAAGGTTTTTGATTTTAAAATGCCGGTTCCCCCAGGTGTGGTAGTGCACGCCTGTAATCCAGAACACAGGAGGCTCAGGCAGGAGGATCAAGGTGAGTTCAAGGCCAGCCTATGCTACAAGCAAGACTCATCTCAAAAACCAAACAACAAAAAACCCAAAAGAATATTTACCCATTCAAAACAATAATTATCCAGGATCTGTCTTGGACTTAGGGATATAGAAAGAGCCCGATAGCAACAAAACGGTGCTTCCACTTAAGGAAGGGGGTGGGGAGAGCAGTGTGCAATAGCAGAAGTGCAAGTGGGTGAGGGACTGTGGCTCTGGGTGCACATGCCTGGGATGGGAAGGTGGAAGGGCAGAGCCAGGGAGAGACACCTGACAGGAGGTCACAGGAGCAGCCCGAACAAGGGCAGAGCGAACCGTGTGTGCAAAGCCCTGGGGCAGCTCGAGTCGAGGAGCCCCGGGGAGCCTGGCAGGGCTGAAGGGGAAGCCGAGCAAGGGTGGCAGTGCTGGAGTCAGCAGCCCGAGAGCTGTAGCCCTGGTGCTGCAGGTGCAGGCCAAGCTGTTGGAGGGCTTGGGGCGTGAGGGGCAGTCCTGGAAGCCCGGCCCTACAGCCGCTGTCGCAGAATTCCCAGAGTGACCAGCTCACCCCAGGCTGCCCAGGAAGGCCCTGCTTTCCCAGCCAGAGCTCCACGTCTGAGGGCTCCTTCCCCACCGAGCCGCCAAGGGCAGTCACTGTGCGCTTTGGAGTGCTGGAAGCCATGTGGAGACACTGGCATCTCGACACTTGGCAGGCAGCAGAGCCGCAGCTTGTGTCCCCTGAAAGGCTCAGGTGATTGAGGCTTGGGCCACCAACAGTGGCCCTGAGAGGGTGACACCTCTTGGAGGGCCTTGGGTCACCGGGTTATGCTCCCAGAAGTGGTTCCCAGGAGCTGGCTGGTGCCTGTGAGTGCGCAGCCATTCAGGCCACGCTCCCCCTCGGTGCCTCCTAGCTCGAGATGTGACCAGCACTTCTGCCGGGCCCACGACCTGCCCTGGGGTCCACACCGAGCCGCGCCCTGTGGCACCCCATCCTCTTCTGAAGCAACCTTCGGGAGTCTCCCTGTGGCAGTGGAAATTTGACTATCACATGGGGTCCATGGAGAAAGGGCCTTCTCATCTGCCGCGGACAGAGTGAAAACTGTTGAGTCAGTTTAGAGGAAAAACACAGATTGAAGCTAAAAGTAAGAAGCACAGGGCTGGCCAAATAGTTGAGTGGATTAAAGTGCCTGCAAGCAGGTGCTGGAGCCTGGGGTTCTATCCCCTGGCCTGCCGTGCGGGCCCCGCCCCGGGGCGTACTGAGATGGCAACTGAGACTGGGCGTGGTGGCGCGCCTGTAATCCCAGCTCTTGGGAGGCTGTAAACAGGTGGATCACCACGAGTCCGATCTAGTAGTGAGGCCCTGAACACCCTGCAGACCCTTCCCTAAAATATAGGAAAGAAAAAGAAGCACAGCGCCTTCTGTGACTTAGGATCATTTTGATCATCTACTTTTTAAAAAATGGAACGCAAAGACTCATATTATGTATTTGTGAAAGTACAGCAGTAGACGTAACCTAAACAGCTGTCAACAAGAGGTGGCAAACAAGCCGGTTTATCCCACGTAGAACCCTCTCTACCCATTAAAAAGTAACAGCACCTCCAAGACACTGATGTGGGGTTAGCCATGAGTAGTCTTAACAAGACCAACAAAGATCAGGTGATTACACAACCCTCAGAGGACGGTCACACTTGTGTAAAAAGAGAAACGTCCCTTGAGAAGCTTGGAAAAAGGGTCCCAAAGGCTGCGGGCTGTGCTTAGCCTTAAACTGTCTTGGTTTTTTAATGTTTTGTAACAAGTGATTTTTACTTGCAAATTAAATTCTGTTCTCTATTTTTTAAAAAAGAAATATAAAACAAATCTCGGGCCAGTGAGCCCGATGAAATAATGTTTTCACTCAAAAAAATGTTTTTATTTTCCAATTTTGTTCTGGTCCATTAATTTTAGAACCCACAGAGGTTTGGTTCAGGTTCCAACTGATCCACTTGGGTTTTGTTTTGTTTAAAAACAAAAAGTATTTCTATTCCATTTGAATTGCACTTATAGAAGATTAATTTGGGGGCTTGGGCCCCAGTTCGGCCAGCTGTGCGGTTGGTTCCTGTTCTCAAGCCCTGGCTCGAGGCAGCCCCAAGCGCTTCTCAGAATTCCCACAGTAACATTGACCAGTGAGAAGGAAGGCAGCAGAGCCGAGCCTGAGTGATCCGGAATGTTGCTGTCCCTCTGCATGGAGGGTCCTGTCCTTGGCACAGAAGGGAGTCACAGCTGAGACCTTCCTAGGAGGCCTGCCCTGACCACCGCATGGCCGGGCCCAGCTCCCCTGTGCTGCTTCCTTTGCCCGCTGCTGGCTCTGCTTCCTGCCATTGCCCAGCAAGGCCTGGGCCCTTCTGGTCTCCCAGGCAGCTTGTCCTGGACCATGGAACCTGTGGTAAAAGGCTGCCCACCTGGAGGGTCCTGGGGTGCCATGCTCATGCTGGGAGATGGCCTAGGTGGGGATCCTGGGATGAGGACCAAAGCTGCTGAGCAGTACCTAGCTCCTACAGGGCTCCTAGGGCGAGGAGGAGAGCAGGGGTGCGGGTGTAACGAAGGTCGAAGGTCAGAAGGGACCCAGAGGCTCTGCCTCGGATTGGCCACTGTGGCAGTGGGCTGGGTCGGCCCAAAGTCCCAGCAGGGAAAGCCCAGCATGGAAAGCATGGTCTCAGAATAGGACCGTTCCTGAGAAGTGTCTCTGGCTGCATCTTATTCATTTTATTTGTGAACAAGCGAGGGGAGATTGCACCCCCTCGTGGGGCTCGGCCCGGGACGGGTATCAGGCCGTCCTTCATACCGGCCGGCCGCAGTCCTGGCCCTGGAGCAGAGGGGCAGGCGCCAGGAGCGGGAGCGGCAAGGGGCGCTGGGTCTGCAGATGGTTTAGGAGCTGTGGCAAAGCTGACAGAGTCGGGGCTGCTTTTTATTATCCCCCCACACCAAAATGTCCAAACAATGCTGGTGATAAATGCTCTTTGTCATCCGTGTCAGCTGCTCCAGCCGCCCCCGTCCTGGGCCCCCACGGCCTGCTCCAGATTACACACTTGGGACCATGAGCCAGGGCTGTGGTGCGACTGGATGGCCCCGGCCACCATGTAATGGGTGTCATGTATATGCAGCAGCGGCCGGGCTGCCCGTGAGAACCTGCAGCAGCCTGCGTGGAGAAGGGTGGGGCTGGCCTGTCCCTAAGCAATCAGTTATGGGGGTTGGGCCCCCCCTATGGGCATTCTCCCTCCAGCCCTGCCATCATGAGGTAGACAGGAGCGATTATGCCCATTTTGCAGATGAGAAGACAGGCAGGCAGGGGAAGCGAGCAGCGGCCCAGAGGTGCCGGTGAGGCTGAGACTGGGGGCCAGCAACCCCTCCCCCCATCAGCCTGCTGTAGGACCCCAATCACAGGAGACTGCATACCAAGCCCTGTGCTCAGTGGCAACTGGTGCAGAGGCTCCCAGAGACTCCCATTCCTACCTCATCTGGGCCTCTCCGAAGCCTCTGGAGGTGGGCTCCCGCTGAGTGCACAGCAGAGCAGCCAGACCTGGGGAGGTGAAGCTCACCTACCTGGAGAGCTGGACACACGAGAGGCAGGGCCACGGTTAAACCCTGCTCACCGGAGGCTCATCCCAGGCCTCTGGCGTTGTCATCCTGGCCCTGACCATGTGGCAGGGCCGACGGCACGGCCGGCCCCAGAGGGCAATGGTCTCAGCTTCCAAGCAGGGCAGTGTGGGCGAAGGAATGACAAGGCCCCACTTCTGGGAATCCCCAGTGGTTCTCGGTGGAGGAGGAGGAGGAGGAGGAGGAGGAGGACTGGAAGACATGTCTGGAGTTTCTTCCGTGTGCCCCAGCCAGCCTTTTCCCAGCAAGTACCCATAGCTTCTGGGGACACTGAGACACACCCACACCCACTCGTGGGTCCTCTGAGCTTGTGCCAGTTGGCACTGGAGTCTTTGTGCATTTGTTCACCTCTCGCCTTCATGGCTATTAATCACAGCCATCACTGTCATGGAGGTTGGGGTAACACAGCTTAAGAATTTCAAAGATGCTGCAGGGAGGCCCTGAAACCATAAGTTGCCAAGGGAGGTCATCCTAAAAACAAGCTGATAGCAAGGCAAGGCCTTCCCTTCCAGGCCCAGGGAAGATGGTGAAGGCCATCAGGGTGGAGGGCCTTGAGCACAGAGCAAGAGATGGACCAGGTCTGGAGCCAGATGCGGGTTCTCCAAGGAAGGTGGCTAAGGAGAGCAGGGGTGCAGAGGGTCCCTGCTGGTTCGGGGCCCCAGGGAGGCTGAGCATCAGGGCTGTGGATCAGCTTGGCAAACACCACCTCGCTGGCAGTCCATCCCTCAGGCATCCCCTCTGTCCCTCCGGCCCCTCTCTTCCCCTTACCTCCCCTCTCCTAAGTCAGGGAGGTGGAGCCCTCCTGCTGCCTGATCTCCCATAACATTCTTTTAGTATCGAGGTGCTAGAAAAGAATCCTCTCACATTTGCAGATGAGTGGGAGTCTTCATTTTCCTTAAAATGTTTAAAGGTATTTTTGTTGAGTAGAGAGCTTCAGGCTGGCCATTTTCTGTGTCCCATTATCTTCTTTTTTAAATTTTATTTTATTTTATTTTATTTTTGCATCAGTTATTTTATTTTAAAGAAAAAAATAAAAACAATGGTACAAAATCTCAAAACAAGATTTTAGGAGAGTGATTGTGGTTAGTACATTGTGTATTGTTACTGCCAAAGTAGTTTCTCATATTACAAGATATAGGCAAGAAATAATAATCAACATAGGTACAAACCTCTGGGTCTTT
>NW_004524580.1:34826500-34868964 GCF_000260255.1 Octodon degus | reverse complement strand
CTCTTTGCAGGGAGTTCTGCTGAAGGGTTCCATGCTGGGCCTGTGCTCTGGGTCTATTCAGGATCCCGCGGCTTCAGTCGTCTCACTCACTCACTGGGCCTGCACTCTGGGTCTGTCCCATTATCTTCTGAAGACCTGGTTTCTGAAGGGAAGTTGACTGTCGGTCTTGTCTTTGTTCCTCTAGACTTACAGTGCCTTTCTACCTCCACTTGTTAAATTTTCTTTGTTATTGTTCTTCTGCAATTTGATTTAAAGTTCCTTCATTCCTTCTTGGGTTTAAGAGTTCCACTAAAGTTAGAAAAAAAAAACCCTGAAAATTGTTCTGTCCACCATCCTGGGACTCCAGGTGCACACACGGCCCGCAGCGCGCGAGGCCGAGTTGCCTTCATCCCTAGCTCTGTGCTGGCAGGCTCCATGGCTCAGGCTCAAGCTCAGCAATCTGTCCCGCAGCAGAGACTCTGTCGTAAACACCAGGTACTGTTCTCTCACGTCAGACACTGGCTTTTCACCTCTGAAAGTGTCCTGTGCACGCTTCGTAATCTCAATGCCTCTTTTCCTCAGTTTTCTTTTCTATCCTCAGACATGTCATGGGACAGCTTTCTTACCAGTAGTGGGAACATCCCTTGTGTGGAGCTGGTGCGTGTGTGTGACACACCTTACTTGCTTGTCCCTCCCCTCTTTCTTCCCTGTTCACCTCTGATCTGTTAGTGTCAGGGAAAACTCTGCCTCCCTCCTTCGCAATGTAGTGCCTATCTTTGGTCTTGCTCTTTATTTATATTTTGAATTTCTCACCTAGAGAACCCACGCAGCATTTGAGCTGATGGGTCTAACTTGCTCCCCTGAACACTGTGGCCCAAAGGTGCACCCAGTTTCCCATGAATGACTCAAGCTTCTTGCTCTTTGTGGCAGTCATGCTGTCATGTGCAGACGCCACGCTCTCTCCATCCATCCAGCTGCTGATGGACATGCAGGCTGCTTCCAAAAAGCAGCCCTTGCGAGTTGTGCTACAAACACGGGTGAGCACGGATCCCTGCGCGCTGAGGTCTGGACTCCGGGGGCAGGACCTGGAAGGGGAACGGCTTTTTCAATAATAGCCTTCTCTTTTGCTTTGGCTATGAAGTCTGATACCTCAACAAGATTTTTAATTGATTTTTCTCCTGGTTCTGAGTCATATTTTCCTACTTATTTGCATTCCTGATCATTTTTATTGGATGCTGAGGATTGTGAAATACGTGTTGATGAATGCTGGGCTTTGTTTTGTACATTTCAAGAGCATGGGCTTTTGTTCTGGTGAACAGTTACATAACTCTGGATTACTTAAAGGGATTTCTTCTAAGCTTTGTCATGACCTCTCAGAAGCAACCAGAACCTCGGGGCTAATTTAGCGTTTTTGCTAAGGTGTGGCCCTTAGAGCGTCCCACCCAGCCCATCTGAGTGACAGCACTCCCCTCCCCTGCAGCTGGGCTTGCAAGTGGCCCGTCCTCATGCAAGTCCTGGACTCTGTTGGACCCCTGCTTTCCAAGGATCTCTCCTTGGACACGAGTTTTCTCTCAGGCATGGGTACTCCGTTTTCAGCTGCAGGAACCTGTCTGAAGACCTCAGGAGTGGGAGCCCTCACTCCTCTCCTCGCAGTCCCTGCCCTCTGCCATCTGTCTACAGGTGTCTACCTCACCTCCCGAGTGCAGGGGGCAGCCCACTTGCCTGCCACTCCCTGCCGTGCTGTGTCCTAGCCATGCCGTGGGCTGGGGCTCCCCTCATTCCTCCCAAGGGCCACAGCCTTGAGCTGCCTGTGGTCCATTGTCTATAATACACTGTTCTTTGTGTAGTTTGCTCTTTGCACTTGCTTGCAGCCGGAGAAATCCCTCAGAATGTTAACCATGTCACAGGTCCTCATGGGAGGCGTTGAGTGGGAACAGGACTGAATCGGTGTGCATGCACAGTGTGGTCTTGCTACTCCATGGGCAATGGATGGGCGGCAATTTAACAGACTCCAGAAGGCTGGCTCTACCTCTCAGAAGCAAGAAATGATGCTGACCCACTATCAGGGAGGCATCTTACCTGGCACAGGAGAAGGCAAATTCAAAACACAGTTAGCACTTCTGGGGCTTGGTGACTGACAGCAAGATGGTTCTCACAGGTGACTCCGAGCTGGGCTGAGCTAACCGGCCAGTGATGGTGTGGTCTACTCCAACAGAACAGTAGAGGCTGGGGTGGAAGGTCACGGTTCTGTTTGGAGGACATCACATTGCCTGTGAGACACACAGCAGGAGATGCCGTGCGGGCTGCCAGATTGAGCTAGAAGGAGAACCCTCGGCAGGGGCGGGCAAACTCACAGGGCACTTACAAATGGAATGGGGCGCTGCCCCTCCCAACAGCCCTGCAAGAGCTTCTAGGAGGCGTGACCGAAACGTGCCAGGAGTATTCCAGTTTAAAAATGCATTATGGTAAAAGGCACATGGCCATTAACGCCCCTCAAAGTACACCCCCTTGCTTAAACACTCGTGCCCCCACCCCCGCTCCTGCCCCTTTCCGAAACAGTTCCAAAAGTCCTTTTCCACAAGTGTCCTTCTTTATGAGGTAAGATAAAAAATACAGCGCCTGTTGCTCCTGCCATCAACAGGAAGGCGGCTCTAACGCTGTGACCCTGGGTCGTCACTTGATGCACGCACTGGGTCTTGCACTATGGGACTTCCAGCTCTGCCCCAGGGTCAAAATGACCAGATGTTTTGAATCAACTCAAGATGCGGAGGCAGTCAGGACGTTACAACTAAAGACCCTCAGGAAGGAGAACTCCAGAGCTGCTCCAGCAAGTGGGATCTGTGTGTTCCTAGTAAAGTGGGAATTAATGTTTCTTCAGTGTAATGCACTCTTTAATAATGTAAATATTCACGCATCCTTCAACCACACTTCTTCCAGGCTTGTCGGAGTTCTTGGAACTTAGCAGGTGCCGCGCACGCTCTTCCCTCCGGCCCCTCTGAGTGTGGCATGTGGCCTGGTACATACTAGCCACTTGCTGAGCACCAGTGACTGGGAGATGGGCCACAGGGGACTCCTTTCATGTTTCTGAGCATCCCTTGCCCTCTGGGTATCTTAAGTGTCACTGTCTGGTTTGTTTTTCTGATGCCAGGCACTTTCTGCATTAGCATGTTAGTCACCAGCACAAAGTCACAGGCCCGTTTTTCACAGCAGGGCTGCGTCATCTCAGCCCTGAGGTCCTACTCTGCAGCTGGACCTGGCACCAGCAAGAGTGGAGGCCATCTCTCTCCCCTCCAGGGGCTGCTGTCCAAGGCTTGGGCTGCTGGGGAAAGGTATCCAGGATTCCCGAGGGATCTTACGCCTTTGGAATTTCACAGACTTGATATGCTGTGAAGGCTCCCACAGATCAGCCCTGAGCTAAGCCTAAACCCAAAGAAGGGAAAAGCCGAATCTGTTTTAAAAGATGGAAAACCTTGGAACCGAGAAACCTTATGTGAAATCTCAGGCAGAAAATTTCAGTTGTTGGCATGAGCTTCGTTGTGGAATCAGAACCAGAGCTCTGGGCCTGAGATTCATTGTACAATATCGATAAATCACTTTCCTTCTCCAAAAACTGAGAAGGCTGAGCCAGGTGACCTTGAAGTGCCCCTTGTGTGTGCCGTTCTGTGTGATCCTGTTGTTGGGCAAGGCGCGCTATGAGCCCTACCTGTCCAGGTGCTTAAAGCCCTGGCATTGGAGGGTGGGATGAAGGGACCTGGTGTTCCTAGGACAGAGCCATGCAGAAGTGCCAGGAGAGATTCTGTAGGTGCAAACAAAATCCCAGCTTGGACCTCACAGCAGAAACAGCTTTATCTTGGACTGGCTCGTATCTGTCGGCCTTCTCTTCTGAAGATGAAGAAAGGCACATGATTTGTTCACATGATTTGCACAAGGTGGAGGAGAGGGTCCCCGTGGAGTCTGCCCAGCCCCCTCCACACGTGCGCACACACACGCGCACACACGTGCACACGCACACACGCAGGCACGCACGCACATGCACACACTTCACCCTCACTCTCAGCAAGGCGCCCGGCCCCAGCCCTCCCCTGTCACTGCTACTGTCTGAGCCTGCTGCCTGTGAGGAGCGTTCCTGCACGGGGGGACTGAAGCGCAGTGCCATGCCAGCTCTCCTGCCCACTGGCAATCACCCTGGCTCCAGCGAGCCCAGCGCCAGTGTGGAGCTCTGGCTGACAGAACCAACTTCAGCCCACATTCCCAGGGTTGCCCACACTCTGCTCGCCAGCAGGTAGAACCCCGGGACCAGTGGTCTGCTGTGGGCTCTGCCACAGTGGGTGCCATCCACGGCCTCTCTGGGCCAGCGCTGTCCATATGCCTGGCTGGGCTCCACAGAACCACAGAGCCCCCGGGCCAAGCTGCATTCGGAGCCCTGCCAAGTGTCAGAGTGCCCGGGCCAGGGCTGGACATCTGGCTCGGTGGAGAAAGGAGCCCCAGACACCACGCTGGTCTCCCCCTCACTGCCTTCCTGACGTTGGGCCTAGAAGATCTCATGCAGATAGGATGGAGACAGTATGTCACCCTGCCACTCTGGAACATGTCATCCACTGTCACTGGCCGTTTGCGTAAGACTGAAGCCCCAGTCTTCCTGCAGTACAGACGGAATAAATATTTCTACCCTGAGGTTAGCACTCCGATGCCTTCCCACCACAGAATGGAGGCTTTAGCAGTAATGGCTGCTGGGGAGTCAGTTCCCCATGTGGAAGGGCTTTCTGATTCTTGGCATTTGGAACAGCTGGGACTGGCCCCTTGTCCTGCGAAATAAAGGGTGAGACTGGGGAGGAAAGGATAAACGGTAGATAGACACTGGCCAAACTGTGTGCTGGGAACACTCAGAGTGTAGGGGAGGTCCTGTGTTACGATCCCAACCGAAGAAACAGGGAGACAGTCCCTGGTGATGGAAACCTGAGCACATGTGGCCTTGGCCCCTCCCGCCGCTTCTTGAGGTCTTCAGTAAAATCCACTGTGCATATTTTTTTCTAAGAAGTATGCATAAGTGCAGGCTCCTGGGATCGGAGAGCTTGCCATTAAGCCATGGTGTTCTGGTCATCTACTGCCACAGTGAGTGTGTAATAACCAACCAGAGCCTCTATGCACAGCAGCTCGCAAATCTAGGGTTGGCTGGGGTCGACCAAGGGGCCCTTCTGCTCTAAACGGGTGTTGTGGACATATCTGGGTGTGGCAAGGTATCAGCTGATTTCAGACAGCCTTGCAGGGACTGGGGAGTCTTGGCTAGAGCCAGCGCGTCCTCCAGCTGAGGTGGTGTCGAGAGCGCAGACAGAAACGCTGATCCACAGCTCTGCTTGCTTCAGATCTATGTGTGTCACATCACGCAGGCCACATCAGACAACCAAACAGCCTCAGAGAGTGGGGAAAGTAGCTTTACTCTTCAACGGGCAGTGAGAGCCCTCCAGGTGGTGGCTGGTCCACTGGCCCAAGGTGGCCCGGGCAGGGTCCCAGCTGCCCTAGAGTGAACATGGAGCATGCGTGAAAAACAAACCCTCTTTGTTTTAAGGTGCAGGGCTTTGGGGCTTTGTTCCTGCAGTACACCATTACTGACACAGTCGTTAGTAGCGAGGCATCGCTAAGTCAGTCCTATATTGATTGCTTCGAATGCGCCAGGCTCTGTCTTAAAAACAAAGTGCTTTGGCCTTTACTCATTCAATAAGTATCGAGTATCTGTTTTGTGCCAAGACTGAACTTAATCCAGCCTCTTAACACCCGGCAGGCTGGATGCTGTCTCGCTGCTATTATAGGTGAGAAACTGAAGCTCAAACGACCTCACAAGTGTGGGTGAGGTCCATGGCCTCCCCGCCCCCCACGGCACAGCAGGAATGAGCCCCTGCCTATTAGATACTGACAGCCACGCGCCTAGCCACCTGGCCACGCTGTGTCACCCTGTCTGTGGGTGCCCCTTCCCGGGAACTGTCACACTGCAAGTGACTTGCCACGGTGGACTTTAATACCTTGGCCAGGTGGGTCGGGCACGTAGGCAGGAACGGTCTTTCCTGGGTCCACTCCCGCCCCACTCGAGGCGCAGGACTGTCACCCGGGAGCGCCACGCCTGTGGTATCCTTGCCAGTAAGCTGTGCTCCCCAGACAGAGGCAGGTTCTCCTCTCCCTGGATCAGCTCCTCCAGCCAAGCTTGACCAGATTTCATTCCTGCGAGGAGAAGTCAGCAGGGAGACAGGAGGTGAAAGGCTGGAGCCAAACTGAGATGGAAAGGGCAGTGTGGAAAGCAGGAGCAGCTCAGGCAGGCCCCCTTCTACCTTCCCGGGAGCGAGAAGGGCGGGGAGTGGGACAAACAAGCCGCGCAGGGCAGGTGGGAGAGCCACCCCAGCGCTCCAGGGCTGCACTCCGTCTGTTGCTCAGGAGAAGATAGGGCGCATTGGATCTGCTGACCACTGCACCGGGCACCGGGCACCGGGCACCAACAAGTCAGGTTCTTGTGTAGAGGAAGTTCACAGAGAAGGTGAGACAGAGTTAAAAGAAGTTTACTAAACTCAGTTCTCCAAAACCCGCTAAAAACACAAAAAGGAAGAAAAAGGTAAAGAAAATCACATCTTCAGTGAGCTTAGGAAGGAGGTATGAGGCTCAGAAGATGGGGGACTCATGGAGTCACCCTACCTTGCCATAGCAGAGTGGGTGTAGGGGACAATCTCCAGGGAGGGCCACACTCTCCTCTCTGGACTTAGTGGAGCTGTGTGACTGGTCTCATAGCTGGAATGGGATCAGATGTGACCTGTGTTCTCTCTGGACCTATGACTAAGGGGTGGGGACTGACTCTCTCTCTCTCTCTCTCTCTCTCTCTCTCTCTCTCTCTCTCTCTTTCTGCCTCTCTGTCTCTGTCTCTCCCCCTGCCTTCCTCCCTGTCCCCCTACCCCTACTTCCCTCTCTGATTGTATTATTCATGTAACTCCAAAGCTCAGCAGAACAGGAATGTCAAGCTGCCTGATGGTCAGAAACACCTGCCCTGGATACTTACACAAAGGAGACAGGAACTCGTGTCATGCTAGATGGAAAACTTAGAGGTGGGTTGTTTGTTCAGAAGCTAACTAATGCAAAAGAAGCTTAAGTAAAACAGGCTAAAACCCGCCTGTTCAGTGGAGCTAGAACTTCCCCTAAGAAAATAGTAAGAGAAATCATATATGTTGCCTGAGTCCCTTGAAACTAAGAAAAAATGTCCCAAAGGCTGAAAAAGTATCCCAAAGATAATCCTGTCCAGGAAAGAAGAGCAGAGATCAGGCGGCCTTGGCGCCCACAGCGCCCAGCCCGCACTTGCTGCCCTGAGCAGAGGGCAGGGCCCGGGGTATGGCGCCGCCAGCGCAGTGCTGGTGCTTTTCCACCCCAGGCCCCATCGCGTACATTCTTAGAGGTGGGTGGAACAGAGAAGTAGCGATCAGACCCCGGAGCAGTTCAGGGCCACGGGGCGGGCTCACAGTGTCTGGGCCCCCCTGGTGACTCACCGCAGCCTCACGCGAGGGCAGTGCTTGAGAAGGCAGGGAGCTGTGTCCCTAGGGCAAGGTGGGCTTAGGATTCTACAACAAGAAATTCAAGGGAAGTCTGCTGTCGGCCCCAACTCTCTCCCCTTGCCCCGCTATATCCTAATAACATGCCAAAGTCATGTCCCTGGTGATCAAAACTGCAAAAGTTCCAAAACAAGGATGAAAATGATTGAAAATACTAGTAAAGTCTATTGCACGAGGGGAAGCAGCATCAGGAAGCGGGCAGGATAGTCAGCTGAGAACAAAGTCTGCAAAGAGTAAGTACATAAAAGGGAGATCTCAAAGGCAATAAAACAGAGCAGTGACACGGCACACTCGTGAAATCCAAAGAAGATTTACGTAGGCAGACGGAGCATTCCTGAAGAAAACGAGAACAGGAAGATAGAGACATAATTAAAAACATTATAGAAGAAAATTTTTCTGATTTTAAAAAATGCCTCACAGATCTATTTTAATATGTCATGGAATTTTGATGGAGAATATTCAGGCCACAAAATTTTGAAAGAAAAAATCAAATGAGCCTCCAACTTCCTTTTACCCTTTAGGGACAAAAGACATGCTGGCAGAAAGCTTCTGAAGATACTGAGCGTATCCTCAGACCTGACGGCCAGTCTGGTTCCGTCACGTGTCACAGGGCTGCCATGAGACACCTGAGGTGATTCACACATAAGAAACAAAAAAGCGAGGTGTGCTGCAGCACTCAGGAGGCTGAGGCAGGAGCTTCTCCAGGAGTCAAGGCCAGCCTGGCTGCAAAGTGAGACCCTGTATCCAAAAAAAAAAAAAAAAAAAACCCCAAAAAAAAAAAAAGGAGTGAAATATGTCCCCACGACAGGGTGGATTTGGTAAGGAGTTCTGAGAGAAGAAACCCAAGGGAAACCTGCAACCAGCCCGAGCTTACTTTCTCCTCCCACTCAATTATAATCCCTGATAAAATAACAAACCAAAGCAAAATACGTCTTAAGTAAAAGCTATACTTAGGCTCCAACCTAAGATGAAAAAGATTGAAAATAATGATAAAAGCCATTATGCAGGGGCAAACAGCATCGGGAATAGGCGATGTGGCTCACAGTTCTGAAGGCTCACAAGTTTGAAAGTTCTAGCCCATGATCAAGCAGATCGGCCTTGGGCCCCTGGCGGAGGGTCTGGAGGACTGAATGAGGGGTGTGTGGCTGAGAAAGCAGCTCACCCTGAACCAGGAAGTAAAAGGGAAAGAATAGGAAGAGAGAGAGACCTGTGTCCCCCCCAATGACCTAAGTGCCTCCCCAAGGCCCCATCTCCGACAGGCTCCACCTCCCCCAACACCACACCCTGGGGAGCAAGCCTCACCACTTAGACCTTGGGGAACACTTACCCGAACCCTAGCACTCACCAGCACAGAGCCAGGGGGAGAGCAAGGGGCAGAGGAAGCTGGTCTGTGGCACGGAGCTGCTTCTGAGCTCCGGTCCCTGCAAGAGGTGCCCCAGTGTCTCAGCCAAGGGGTGGAGAAGTTATGCCTGCAAGCCCTGATGGCAAACATTCTGTTCATGTAAATACAAAACTAAGCTGAGCATCGTGGGGACTGTGGCCACAGACATAAAGTACATGCCCCAAACCACAGCAGTACAAAAAGACAAGAGCTTAACCAGCGACTGTGCAGGGAAGGTGTGGGAGAGGCCCCGTGCCCCACACTCGTCTTCCCAGGCAGCGGCTGTGGGTGTGGAATGAAGTCGGTAAATCCTAAGGTAGATCTGGAAGTGCGCTGTTCAAAGTCTAAGGGCAGCTGGTTTACATGGACTGCAACCCTTGTAAGGCCTCGTAAGGAGAGAAAAGGGGAAGAGAAGCCCCACAAACCAGTGGGAGGAAAAGCAAAAATACAGCAGGCAGGGCAGCAGGCAGGGCAGCAGCCAGGGCTAAGGAGCCCTCCAAGGGCCTTGCCCAGAAGAGGACTTCGCTGCTGTGGTCTTGTCCGGAGTCCACCCCCACCCCCAGGGCAGAGTGGCCCCAGGCACAGTCCTGCCTGTTGTAGATCAATTTCTCTTCAGGATTCAGAACAAAGGAAAACCCAGCGGGAGGCCCAGGAGCCCTCAGCTGGGAGCTGAGTGGCGCTGGAGCTGTGTGCCCTGCTCTGAGAACTGTGCAGAATAGAGTGAAGGGCAGAGCCAGAGGAGGGCGTAAGAGGGGAAGAAGGATGTGGCCCCGACGCTCCTGAGCATCCCTCAGTTCTGGACGCTGTCTGTCTAACCTTCCATCTTGGTTTTTCTCTTTAATAAATCAGGTTTGCTTTGGTTTCTAAGTTTTCTATTTCAATGCTCAGTCCCAACTCGTGCAGGCCCTCTCAGCCCTAATGTGCTCACAGCATTTGGGGCTCAGCAGGGGCCAGCGTGTATCCCCACAGCCGCTTCTCCCAAGCGCTCCCGTGATGCCGGCCCCTATCACCCGCTCCTGAGGCAGCCTGCTCAGGGAGGCTGGGGTGGGAGCACCCAGCTGTGCCCCAGTGCTGACCTCTGCCGGCCGACCACACCCCCAGGAAGCACAGGGCATCCAGCCCAGACAGGCTCGGGCCTGCTTCTCTGCATGGTTCCCCTACCGGTGTGGCCTGGTGCCCACCTCTGCAGCACTTCCATCCTGCTCGGGCTTGTAGGGCATCTGGGGGTGTCTGAAGATACACAGGAGGTCAGCAAATGTGGCACCACTTGTCTGGCAGGGACGTGGGCATCAGCATCTTGGCATCCGTGGAGTCCTGGGTCCCCAGGGTCACCCGTGTCTTTGTTGTAAGCAGCTCCTCCCCTAACCCTGACTGATACCCAGGCATTGGCCTCTTCCTAAAGCGCCCCCTCCTGGGGCCCTGGCCAGCTGCTGCAGATGCACCCACCAGAGCCACCTCCTCCACATGGCCCGGGGACTGCAGCCCTCTGGATGGCAGCCCCTTGGTCAGCGTGACGAGTGCTGTCCCAGCAACAGTTCCTTCCTGACCTTGTCAGGCTGTGGGGAGGCTGTGTAGCAGCTGGGGCCAGGGGAAGGGCTGGTGCCCCAGCAGGAGGGGCAGGAGTGCCCCAGGGTTGCATTCCAGGGGGACATGGGTGTGGGCCGAGCCCAGCTTCAGAAGAGGCGCTGCACCCCTGGGCCCCTCGCTCCCCATGCTTCACTGTGGCTCCAGGCCTGGGGTTCAGTGCCACCACCTCCTGCCAGCACCCATCCCTCCCTTGGGTGCAGAGAGGGTGACGTCCCAGTCACCAAGGCAGAAACACTGCCCAAGGCTAAACACAGACACTAGCAGATCTGGTGGGGGTGGGGAGTTCTAGAGCAGGGGTAGGGTGTCGGTCACCCCCCAACTGTGTGGCTGGTCGCCAGGGCAGGAGCACTCCCGGCCTCTTCCATCAGGGTACAAACCCCATCCTGGTGCCACACGCACCACAATCACTTTGCAAGGGCGCTGCCCCAGCGCCAACCTGGACATTAGAATGTCAGTGTGTGGATGTAGGGGACACGATTGACTGTCTACAGCAAGGGCCACAGCCCAGCTCTCAGTGGTGGGCTTGGTGACCATGGACAAGTGGCAATGCCTGGGCTTTGCTCTCTTCACTTGTAAAAAAAGAAAAGACTGCTGGGTACAGTGATGCACATCAGCAGCCCAGCACTCCAGTGGCTGAGGCAGAAGGGTGCCTCAAGTTCAGGGCCAGCCTGGGTGGCATAATGGACCCTGTCTCAAAAAAAAAGGAAAAGAAAGACTAAGAATACATGGCTGATCAAGGGTGGCTGCTGTAGTTTTGTTGTTTAGGGAATGAGGTAAGCAGGCAGGAGCTCCTAGTTCTCCGGGTGCCTGCAGGAACTGTCCCAGGTGCTCCCTCGGACCAGGTGGGGCCCTCGTTCCTGCCTGACATGGCCTGAGGTCAGCAGAGCAGGGATTTCCTCTGTGTGGCTCCAGGCCTGCAATGGCCGAGATGTGGGAGCCCTTGTTCCTCGTCTGTAGACGCAGCAACTGAGGCTTAGATTGGGGGTCTCTCTCTCTCTCTCTCTCTCTCTCTCTCTCTCTCACACACACACACACACACACACACACAGGCTTGCACCCTGCCTTTGCACCAGGTCTGTCAGGCTGAATGTCCGAGGCCACTCACTCCTGTACCTCCCTGGTCCTTGGTGGGCCCCCTCAGGACCGGTGCTGCCCAGGCTCAGTGCAGCCTTTGTCCCCCAACTCCTTTCTGGACCTCAATGCACCCCTTGCACCCAGTTCCCTACCCTTCCAAAAGATAGGAGGCAGTAGCTGGGGTTCAATCCCCAGCGCGCCATGCCAGCTCTGCCCCCAGGGCACACTGAGACAGCGATTGAGACTGGGCGTGGTGGCATGTGCCTGTAATCCCAGCACTTGGGAGGCTGAAAACAGGAGAATCACTGCAAGTCTGATCTACATAGTGAGACCCTGTAGACCCTGTCCTAAATACATTTTTTAAAAGTAGGCGAAAAGGACGAAATTTATAATTGTTTATTTCCTGGGCATTTACACTGCAAACTCAGAAGGCTGGGTATTATGATTCCTACCTTAGAGTTAGGGAAATTGACGCTCCGGCTCTGCCTTGGACCTGGGTACACCACTGCTGTGCTCTATCAGCCCTCCCCAGCTCCAGGGCACACAGCCCAGCAAAGAGCAGAGCAGGCATCGCCCAGCTGGGGCTGGGGAGTGGGTGTGGCCAGACACTCCCCAGGTGAGAGCCGGGAGGGACAGACAGCAAAGGTAGGTGAGACAACTCTTTCTGGAACTCTGAGCAGGCAGACTTGGAAATAAACCATGGCCACCATCCAAGCCACAGGCTTTAGGCGTTGTTTTCCGAATTCCTATCCGAAATCCCTTAATTGAAAGGGACTGAAAGCAGGTCGTTATGTCTCCAGCAGCAGATGGTGGGGACCAAGAGCTTTCAGAAGAAGAGTTCCTTCCCCCGTGTGGGACAGTCCCCAGGACAGGACTAGGGCTCTGCAAAACACTTCCCAATTCTGAAGCAGAGAACAGGTGTAAGCACCCAGCCAGCCAAGAGAGCCAGACGCCCCCCCAGGGGGGGATGCCATGCTGAGGACTCATGCGGGGTCGCTGGAGTGGATGGCAGGAAGAGACTTGCAGGGGGTCCCCAGCAGGTGCCAGGACACAGACGAGGTCCTCCCGGGTAGACACAGCAGTGCGGAGAAACGGTGTGCGGAGCAGGAGAGGCTAACTTGGGGAGGTGGGGTGTGCGGGCTCCTAGGCTTCAGAATCCAAGAGAGATTTTAAGCAGAGGAGTGACAGCTGCAGAAGTAAGGAAGCCCCTGCACTGGCCACTTAGGAGAGCACAGGGCTTAGGAGGGAGCAAGGAGAGCGGTGGGGGCCCAGCGCCCGTGGCGGGCACCTCGGGGGTCCTGGGCTGTGCGCAGCTGAGCGTTGTACCCCGCTTTCAGCCTGGGCTCCTGGAGGGTGCTGGATCCGACTCCCAGGTAGAGAAAGCCAGAGGAGGGGAGGGTGCAGGGAAAACCATGGCTGAGGGGCGGCAGCGTGAAGACCACTCTGGGTGAGGTGAGAAGCAGAAGCCCCTGGCTCCGGCGCAGCCGTGCTGGGGTTGTGCTGGGAGACTGTGGCGGGGTCACGTCACAACATCTGTTCCGATTGCTGGACGAAGGCGGCAGCGCCTGTCCTCGAGGCTCTCGTGGGCGACGGGGCAGGGGCTGATGTTTCGTTTGACTCAGACGGAGTTTAATCACTGGTAAATCCCCGCCACACACCAGATTCCCAGCTTTTTCAGAGTCCACCCTGCTTGAGTGGAACACCCTCTTTACAGACTAAGGGAGCTTCAGATCAGCCACTCTCACACAAGCTCGTCCAACCAATAGGTCTTGGCTGAATTCTTCCTTGTCTGATCAAAAAGAAAAATGAAATGAATAGCACAAAAGCCTCTTGCCATTCCTGCCCAGAGAGAGCACCGCTCAGTGGATCCTACCAAACACGCCATTTCCTTAAGCTCCCTTCACTGCTCCATGACAGGGCCACTCTCTGGCCCCACGGGAGCTTTGAAGGGAGGCCTGGAGCAGCGGGGTCTTTGGCGTCCCTGCTTTCCGTCACTTCCTCAGTCTGGAGGAGCATCTCAGCGGGTTGCTCCTGAAGACAGCTCCCTGAGAGTGGGGTGATGAAGGCAGGGGAATCTTCAGGGCGGTGGTGGAATGTTGCCAAATTGCCCTCCGAGAGCTGGTTCCCACCCTGGTCACCCATCGTACTTGACCAGCACTGGGTGTGAGCCCTGGGGCCAGGTCCTCTGGGAGCTCCCGGGGGCACCAGGGAGGCCTCAGAGGCCACCTGGCTGCTGTCTGGAGAAGCCCCGGCTGTTGTTGGAGCACACGTGCCCGCAGTGGTTGACAAAGATTAGACAGCAGAGATCGGATAGAAAAGAGCAGAAAGGGAGGCTCACACACATGAGTTTTCTTCTCATAGACTTTAAACTCTGTGGCAACTGCAACTGCAGACAGCGTAAGCAAGAGAGGATGGCTCTGCTCCTGTAAAGCAAGGTGTTGCTGACGCAAGGCCCAGGGCCCCAGCGGCTCGGAGCCACAACCTCCCGCCGCCTGCTCTGTCTCATCTCTTCCCGCCTCTGAAGAAGCAGGTGGACAGAAGCACATGCCCGCTCGCTCACAGAGTGCACCCACATGTGACAGCCACACTGGGGTCCACCTGGCTGACTTGGACACACCCAGAGAAGCAGCGCTCTCTTCTGGGGACTGCCCTGGGGCTGCATCTGTCCCTTCTTGGAACTTCGGTGCTGTTTCCCAGCCACCGTCAACTAACCAACTTTGCCCCACCATGCTCCTCGCCATATTGCGCCTGCCTGGGGGCTGGTCGTGGATAGAAGCTCCTGCCATGTGGTCCTGCCACGGAAGCTGGCTTGTCCCAGAAACAGGAGCACTGACCAAGACACTGAAACTCACGGGATCCAAGTAAACTGCCCTGGGGCCCCAGCTCCTCGCATTAGTGATGAGGTCTTTTTAGTGTGTAAAGAATCCCTCTTCATAGATGGATAGTCGTGAGAGGCAAATAAGTGGCGATGACGTAAGCAATCCCCGAGGCGGTTTGCTGACTGTGCAGTCGCTCAAAGCCTCCAAGCCCCGCGGAGTCGGCATCCAGCGCCTTGGTCGGCAGGGAAGCACTCTGCAAAGTGCCTCATGCTGCGCAGAGTTACTCTAATGGCGGTTGCTATTGACACCAATGATGCTTCATGCGGAATAGTGGAAAGCTGCTGAGTTGATCAATTCTTGCCGTCAACACTAACAGAAAATCCAACTCTAAACAGTCATGAGATAAAAAGAAATTTATCGGTTCCTGTATTTCAGAGGTTGGGACTGTTGGCTTCATGGGCCACTGGACCGGGGCCTAACATGTTGTCATCGAGGCTCTGTCACTCTCTCCACTCTTTCAGTTTGTCCCTACGTAGTTCTGAGATGAGCCCCTCTTGTGGTAGACAAGAAGGCTTCTGCCAGCCTGACCATGTTCCAAAGAAGGTGAGACCCGCCATCTGACCCCTCAGCTCAGCAGTCCACGAGCTCTTGTTCTCTCCTGGGTCTTGGGCCAACCACGGGCTCAGTGGTGCCCAGGAACAGGCAGCCCTGTTGTCCAGCTGGGGCCCTTGGGTGGGGAGGGGCATTCTCCTTAGGAACGAGTACGACTTGGCCAAGAGATAGCCAGAGCTGCTAAACAGCAACCCGAAGCGATCTGCACTGCTTCCCAAGGGCCCCGTGACTGGAAAGGCCTGGATTCTCCAGACTGGGGGGCTGTCTCACCTTGCTCATATCCTTGCAGACCATGAGGAAAAAGTAGAGGACAATGTTTTGGATTGAACTACACCTCCACCTCAACAAGACATGTTGCAATCCTAATCCCCAGTACTCCAGAATGTCCCCTTGGATGTGGGGTCATTGTGCATACAGGAGCCTCTCTGTCCTGACCCAGGTGGTCCTCAGAGCTGCACATTCTTTCCAAGGGTCACTCTGGGACAGAGCTGGTGAATCTGTGGCATGTGTGCAGTGGCAGGCCGTTTGTTACCACTGAAATCTAAAAGGTTTGGCATCACCGTTCCAAGATGGTAGCAGCAGCAGCGTCCCAGGCCTCACCCAGCCTGTGCTGGTAGCACACCCACTACCACCAGTGTGACAACGGTGAACAGCTCCTGGCCCCAACCGCAGCCCCCTGAGGCCACCGTGCACCTGGCTGAGAAACAGAGTGCCACATGGATGCAGCACGCAGCCCAGTGCCTCGATGGCCCATCTCTGGTCTCCTCTCCCTGCGTTGCCAAGCCGCAGCCTGCAGGAAGGCCTGCCTCTGAGCCACTGCCCCACCCCCACCCTGGGCCATCCCGCCCCCACAGAGTCCCAGAGGGCCCTGGGTGCCTGCTGATCCTGCCTCTGAGGGCCCTGCTCAGTGCAGCCGATCCTCTCCGTGCCCCTCTACCCTCTGGCTTGAGGTGGCGCGGCCGCCCCCATCCGCAGCCTGTCTGTCCCTTATGCAGCCTTTTCTTCCCTCCCTTCAGGCTCGATGGCTGCTCGCCACTGCCCCATGTCCCCACCAGCACAGGAGCTTCGGGGGGCGGAGCTTTGCGCGCTGCGCACCTGGGTAGCCACGCTGCAACTGCGCCCAGGCAGTGCTGGGTACACACCTGCGGGTTGCGAGTCAGCCGAGAGGCCCTGCAATAAGGAAGATACATTCCCTGGCCTCCTCCAGAAGACGGGCTGGGATCCCCTGGGGTGTGCGGGGCTCAAAACAAGGGCAGCACTTGTTGAAAACGTTAATATAACGTATTTATTCTGTATAAAACGGCCTGTACTTCCCCCAGCATTACTGAAAAGTGGCTTACACGTGAGGAACTAGGCGTGCTGCATAAAATGCCAGCGCACGGTATTGGGGGCGGACACCGGTGCACTCAGCTGCTAGCACCGCCGGACAGCAGTCAGCGTCGCCGGAGAGCTTCCTGGGCCCCTCTGACTGTGGCCTCAGCACCAGGTCCCCGATGCAGCACTAGACCCGGAGGCAATGAAGCACAGGCAGACAGGCGGGGCCCAAGTTACAGCAGCCTGGCGCTGCCCAGGACGGGTCGGGTCGGAGTCCGCAGGCAGCTATGGAATCCCGGGAGGGTGGAGACGGGTCCCAGGAGGGTGGAGACGGGGTCCCGGGAGGGTGGAGACGGGGTCCCGGGAGGGTGGGGTGTCAGCACAGGGAAGAGTCCAAACACTCCACAGCAAGAATGAATGCGGAAAAGCGCTGACTCCTAATTTCAGAGCAAATGACTGAGCACACAGTTCTCCAGAGCGCCACAGAAACAGGCAGCTGCTGAGTGAGGACAGGCTCCGCGCTGCTGCGCGACAGGGAATAGAAACCAAACCACGAGACCCCTCCCTACACCTGCTAGGAGGGCTGTCACCTTCAGAGAAGGAGGGAAGGGAGAAGGAAGCAGGAAAGAGAAAGGGGGAGAAGGCTCTGCAGAAGTTACGAGGGGCTGGAAGCCTTGCACACTGTTAGTGAGCGTGCCACATGGTGGCACACGCTTGTAATCCCAGCTCTCAGGAAGCGGAGGCAGGAGGACCGCTGTGAGTTCAAGGCCAGCCTGGGTTACAGAGTGAGTTGAAGATCAGCCTGGATTACACAGTATGAGCCTGTCACAAAAGAGAAAAAAAAAAAAGTAAAGCAGTATAGCCTCCCCAAAAACCAGTGCAAAGATTCTTCAAAAATTAGAAGGAGGACCCTGTGTGCCAGCAGTCCCGCTTTCGGCGGGCATATCCCACAGAACTGAACTCCAGGTCTCAGGAAGGATCTGCACACTCGTGTCCCTGCAGCATCATTCACAAACCAAGTCTCGGACACAGCCCCCGTGCCAGCCACCAAGCCAGGGCTGTTGCAGCACTGCTGAGTGTGGGGCAGTACCACTCGGAGCCCGTGAGCCGGCCCACAAGTGCCTTGTGGTGCACTTCAGTTCCGGGTTGGGCCTCTGGTGAGGTAACAACAGAGCAGGGTGTCACTTGCAACATGGGTGGCCCTGGACGACGGTGTGCTGGGTGAGACAAGTGCACTGCAGAAGGCTGGAGGCTGTGTGGAGCACGACGGTCAGAGGACCCCACGGTCGTTTGAGCGGGGGGTGCGCTCTGATTCAGAGAAGGGCAGATCAGCAGGGGAGAGGATCAGCGAGGGAACGGAATGAGCGCTGTCTCCCACACACCAAGGGAAGGTGGCACGGGTGGCAGGAGGTGTGCAGGCCACTGCTCAGCCCAGCAGAGCATGTGCAGGGCAGCTGCAGGGACAGGTGTGGCAGAGATCACGGTCCTCCCGACCAGCTGTGAGAAGACTGCCCGGCATGGCCTGGGGTTCTGGGGTTGGGGAACGCCCAAGGACCTACAGTGAGTCTGAGCTGCCTGGCCCACAGGACCATTCCTGCTGCTTTGCCCCGCCAGACTTAGTCTAGACCTGAACTCAATTCCACACCCTCTCTGACAGTGACAATCCTGACATCAAATCCAGAGCACAGCATGCCTCTCCCAGCTGCAGCCAACACCTGGGAGGGAGTCAGGTGGGGTGGCTCCTGCCACATGGGCCACCCTGCTGCCAACCACGGGTGGCCTCCAGCAGGACTGAGTTCTCCTCTCCGGTGACCTTGTGCAGCCACCCCTTGCTCCGACCGCTGAGACACACGTGGATCTGAGTTTCATACATCCACCCACAAAACAACCCTTCTGCAGCCCACATTCACTCGACAGAGTCACACTGTCTTCCGGCTCTCAGGCATTCCCGTCAGTGTCTCCCGGTCCTCCTGGGTGTGGCTGCACAGTCCGCCCCCCTCTTCCCAGCATGCTGAACACCACGCTCGCACCAGGGAGAGGCTGACACCTCAGGAGGCTCGGTGCATCCCCATGGGTCAGAAGGACCGGCCCCTCAAGAGCATGCTATAAGGGAAGCTGTTCCTGTGGCCAGAAGACAGCAGGCAGCATGAGCACGTCCTGGCTCCAAGAAGGGGAGGCAAGGGACTGGCCACGGCAGAAGGGTCAAGGGCTGTGTGCTTGCTTTTGTAACAGCCCACTTACTGGGCACAGATGCACTCGGCCAGGCTGGCCGTGGGACTCGCATCTGCCCTTCTCCTGACCAGCCATGAGCCAGCCTCTCCCGACAGGCCCCACATCCAAAGGCCCAGAGCCGCTCTGCTGGGTCAGAACCCAGCGTCCCACTCAGGACCTCGGGGACAGCCCACAGCCATGCCAGGGCCCCCTCTCCCCTGCTCCCCAGCTGCACTTGTTGCCCCCAGCACACATGTGTCCTGCTACAGCCTCTGGGGAGGAGCACACGTCCTTGAGGACACCGAGTGTCACCATCTCTGGGTCCTCTGCACAGTGCCTGCCACAGTGAATGTGCCCAGTGTGTGCGGCACCGCAGAGATTCCGGCCTTTGGAACCAGCCCGGCTGGCCTCTGAGTGGCCATGGGCCTGCCCCTCACCAGCCTCTGACTTGTCTTCCAGCCACAAAGGGGAGAGGATCGCCACCTACATGGCTGTCCTCAGGGGACACAGCCACGCCCAGCTTGCCGCACAGGCTGCACAGGTGTCTGGGCTGGCGCTGTTCGGGCCGCTGTGTCTGGAGGCAAAGCTCCGTGGAGAGCCTGGGTTGGCACTGGGCCCTGTGCCTGTGCCTCGGGCTCCTGCGCAGAAGGAGGCTTCCCAAGCAGAGCCGGCATTTCCCTGACAACCATCCAGAAAAATCTCAGTGGTGCCAAGCTGTCTGAGATCTGCTGCCTGCAGCCGTCTCCTTCCAGATACCCGGCCCTTCACAGATGGGCTCGCGGACCCACGCCTGGTGATCGCTTGCTGGCACGCAGGAGGCCGAAACTTCTCTCCAGCCAAGGCCTCGAGCAGCAGGCCGGAACCCAGTACAGGGAGGTGGTGGTGGCTGTGACAAGTGCCCAGGCCCAGAGCAGGGGCTGGGAGGCACCTCAAGCACTGGGCTGGGCCAGTGTGACACCTGCTGCGCCGCCACGTGGCACCCTGCCTTCCCCCTTCCTTTGTCCTGGCAGCGCCTGGTGTTGTGGGCCCTGGAGAAGGAGCAACCACCTGGTGCCTGCTTGGAGGACAGCTGGGCACAGTCCTGACAGACAGTCCCCGCAGTCCCATCCGAGCAGCCCAGCAGGGCTCCGGTGCAGATTCTCTGTTCAGCCTCCTGAGCATATGTGGGACAGCTCCTCCTTCAACCAGCCACTCCCCACCCTCCTCATCTCCAGCGCAGGAGAGGCACAGGGGGCACAGGTGGCTCTGGCAGCCTGTGACCAACACGGCTGGCTGCTCTGAAATCCATACCAGTCCCCATGGCTACCCAGAAGCCCTTCCCAAGGGACTCAGTCACAGGAGAGACCATGCCCACAGGGACAGACCCTGCTGGGACTCGGAGTGGCAAGAAGCCCAGTTAACAACGCCGCTGCTCTCCTCCCCCAGTTGCATGCTGCCCAGGCTGGGGTCCTGTCCATGGCAGCTGGCTACAGGGAAGGATGGGGCAGGCACTGCTCCTGAATGTCCCAGGCCAGGGACAGGCCCTTGGGAGCCGTCTGCCTCTCAGAGTTGTCTTGGGTCTATAAAGAGCACAGCAGGTTGGTGGTGAGGGCAAGCGATGATTCCGCAGACCAATGGGACAGCTCAGCTGTACAGAGTCTGGCCAGGGGCCCAGTGGAGCTCTCCTGCTTGTCTGACTCCAACAAGCCCCAGGCCATGGGTCAGCACAGGCCTTCTCACTGCTGTGTCCCCGTCAACCGTGGCTCTGTCTCTTCCATAAGCCAGGAGCTCCCAGAAGGCTATGGGGAGAACCCAAGGCAGCTCTGGCTTTGCACACTGCGCTGGGCAACTGAGGGCCCCTCTGTGACTTCTCTGAGCCTCAGCTTCTTCTCCAGGAGTCAAAGCATCATCATAGTAGGACCTCAGCCCTGGTTATGGAGGCCCCTGGGGAGGTGGTGGGCATACCCACGCGCAGTGACAATGGCAGTGCTAACCATGAATCCGTTGTTGCTAAATTGTCGTGTGTATGTGTATGTGTGAGAGATCTGGTGTCTACAATGCATCCTTCATGGGTTTCTAGGGTCACCAGTCCAGACCTTACCACTGCCCTGGGCCAGTGCTGGGGCGACACAGCAAGGGCACCCCATCATTTGCCCTGGTGACCAGGAGAACAGCTACCCCTGGCCTGGAGCTGAACCGCCACCTTCCCACGCAACAGCTCTTTCCTGTACACCTGGGCTGCAGAGATTTTTCTGGCGAGTAGACTCAGTAACGGACAGCACAAGCAAAGCCCCTATGCCCGCGCCACGAACCTTCTGTGAGGAGGCGGGGCCGAGGGCACAGCCCAGCCTCTGTCCCTGCTGGGGTGGCCCCTTCCCTGCCTGGCCCTCTCTGACTCCAGAACCATCCCGGGCACACAGCTGCAGAGCTTGCAGCATCCAAGCGGAAAGGATGCCTTTCCCAGCATCCGGGCCCGTCTCCCGCTTCACTGCCTCTGACCCTCCGCCTGTGCCCTGCTCCCCGCTCCCAGCCGGCTTCTCTCCTGGGGTCCACCGCCAGCACAGCACTGCGCTCTGTGGCGGCCTCCCCAACGTCGCCCCAGCCCCAGCCAGCCCTGTGCGGCCATCGCAGCACCCAAGGTTTGCTTCGGATGGGCACTCGACACAGGCTCCACCTGCACGGGCTCCTCCTGGTGCCCGGGGTCTCTTCCACCTCCAGCCCCCTGAGTGAAACCTTTCCCTCTGGCAGAGCAGCTCATCTTCCCGGGTCCCCACTGAGGTGGCGCTTCCCTCCCAAAGCTGTCATGACTCCGGAGTGCCGGGACCTGGGTCTGCTGCCCCCTGCAGGCCCGATGCAGCATGCCTGCCAGCCAGGCTGCCAGTTAGCACTGAGCTCAAGGTCAGGAAAGGTGCCCAAACGTGACAGGCAGGCAGTGCTAGGACAAAGCCCAGCACTGTCTGCTGCCAGCCAGTGTCCAGCGCATGGCACAGTAGGACTCCTCTGTTTCCACACAGCAACCTCTGCCCTCCCGTCTCAGCACTCCTTCCCGAAGCGTGACCTCCGCCCCTGGCACTGTGGCCACCACTGCATGGCAGAGGAAACAGCAGTTGTGTTGCCAAACGCACTCTAGTTTTTAGGGCAGGACGTGGCCCCAGAGGAGACTGTATATGACTCCCTGTGGGAACCCCAGTTGTCCACTCACACACCAGCCAAGGAACAGGCACAGCCATCCTGGTGCCAGCCCCAGAAAAGTAGATCCGGCCTGCCACACCGTGCACGGCCAGCAGCCCGCAGACGGGGGGGGGGGGTCTCCCCACACAGCCGGCTTCCCTGCTTCTGCACTGATGGAGCCCCAGGCAGGGACAAGGCCCCAGCCAGTGCCCCGGCACCCATTACCTCCAGCTCCAGGACTTTGGGACAGACAGAAGGGAAGAAGGGAGGGAGGGAGAGCCCTTGTGAGCGGCAGCCACAGGTCCCCGGGGGAACACACTGCTCGACCCACCGCCTGGCACAGAGCTGGGAGAGCCCACCCTCTCACCAGGCTGAGGGGAGCACAGGTACCAGCCACCTTCACCCCAAACTGCTGACCAAGAGAGTCGCTTGGGTGGCCTGGGCGAGGACTGGGCCAAATCGAGCTCCCTGTCACACTCAGGCTCCTGGTTTCATGAATTGAGCCAGGGAAATGAACTGCAGACCAAAAATGTCACCCACACTGCTTCTCGTTCCTCGGCTGTGTTAAAGAAGATTGGCTGACAGATGATAGATAGATAGATGATAGATGATAGATATAGAAATAATAGAGATGATAGGTAAATAGATGATAGATAGTGGATGATGATAGATAGACCGACAGGCACACGACAGGCAGGGGGCAGGGATGCAGCTGCACACTGCGATCCCCGTGCACCATGCCGGAACCATGCAGGCCTCTCTCTGAAGCACAGGAGTCCACAGCGTGGCTCCCTCCATCACCTGGAGAAGTGGCAGACCCTGACGCGGGCTCAGACAGTGGAAGAGGGAGAGCAGTCTTCGGGTCTGCTCTGCTTGCGTCTCCCGATTGCAGTGGTTAAGATCTCGAGTGTCTCTGAGCCCCCCGAGGGTGCAGGGTCCCCGCATGGTGGGGCCTCGCTTGCCCGGGAGGGAGGACACGCAGAGGGGGTGGGCTCTGTGCTGAGTCTCATGGCCGATGCCAGTTGTTGAGCATAATCCTCACCACTTGGCTCATTTCTGTCTGAGTCTCACTCTAGAGCCCCGGAGAGCACACAAGCCCGCTTCCCGCTTCCTCCCGCCCGCCCAAGGCGCCCCAGAGCTGATGTGGCGCCTGCTCTTCTCCCACCTCCAGGGCTCTGGAGGACTGAGGCACTAATGGCTGAGCCACTGAGTTGGGATGCCTGTACCTCTGCACCCGGGCCCCTGGGCTGGTGCTGGGTCCCTTGGGAGGACTTCTGGCTGCCAGCATATGCCTCCCACTTGCCAACTGGCCGCTGCCCTGGCGGTCCGCACCACTGCATACCCACTGCTTGTTCTTGTCCTCCTGCTTCCAACCACAGAAGGGCTCACCTGTCTGCATTTTGCTCAGTACTCTAGCAGAGTGAAGGTCAGTCGAGGTCAGGAGAGCTGCAGGTGGGGGGTTGCAGAGGAGCTGGCTTTAACCACACCTTGAAGAGGGGCACAATTCCCGACTCAGAAAAGGACCGGCCGATCTAGGCAAGGGTGGACCTGAGGTAGAAAGCCCATGAATCCCAGTCCAGGTGGGGCTGGTCCTCAGCCAGTGGGCAACCCAGATGCCCCACAAGGGACACTGAGCAAGACGCACTTACCTTCCAGGGAGTCAGCAGTGCAAAGCACATAGAGGCAGTGAGGCATCGCAGCCGTGGTGACGGGTGCTGAGGAACTGAACACAGCCAGGAAATGTGGAGGAGGCAGTGGGCCCTGAGGTGGCCGGCGGGGGGCCGCAGGTGGGGACACTTGATCACGGCCTGCAGGTCAGGAAGCAAGTGTTCTGGCCAAGGGACAGGAGGGCGGCAGCCCGAGCAGAAGGCTCCCCGTGAGCTGGAGCAGAGGACGGGGGAAGGGGCCAGGCGGGGCACACGTGCGTGCGGAGGGGGCGCGTTGGGTCACGTGCTAGAGCAAGAGGACAGTGCTGGGGTCTTGAGCAGAGAAGTAACCCCATCTTGCATGGCTTTGGGGACAGCAACCTGGGTAGGAGGACAAGGCAGGAGACCTGAGGATGCAGACTGACCTCAGGCGTGTGGCTCCTTTTGGCCTGTGTAGACTTGGGGATGTAGAGAACACCACAGTGTCTGAGGCCAGCCTCGGGGGGATAGGCCAAAGCAGACAAGGCTCACCCTCAGCTGAGGGAGGAGATGAGGCCAGTAAAGGAATGAACATAGGCAGAGAGACATCAAAGGCCAGAGAGCACTGTAAGCCGGTGTCATAGAGGGGGGAGCAGAGGCCCCGGGAGCCCGGGGAGCCAGGGACTGGACAGCAAGGGACCAGAGCCTCTGCTCATCAGGACAGATGAGGACAGCAACACCAGCTGTGCGTGTGACACTGAGCCACGTGTAGACAGCGCGGCCGGCAGCCATGAGGCTGGCCAGGCACCACTGCACACACGAGCCTCACAGCGCTTCTTCCGCCCTGGGCAGGGCCGATAGCAGAATTTGCATCCCGCTTGCTCAAAGGCAAAGGAGGAGAAAAGCGCCCTTGGGTACTAACACGCCACGGTTTTTCACTTTCTTCCACCATCTCCTGACTTGTTAGGGTGGGTTTTATTTGCTATTTAATGCCCCTGTAAGTTCAACCAATCAATCAGTCTAATTATTGTGGTATGAGCATGAGTTTTGCCATTTACTCTTACACTGTGCAATGTCAATTTGGGGAGTTCTGTGTGTTTTGTTTTGTTTGCGCTGGGAAGTGAACCCAGGACCTTATGCTGGCCGGGTAGGGCAAGGTCAGTTTTTAAATGCAGATATAAAAACCTTCGATCCGTAGGCAGAATTGGAATGCTGATGGAGCTGCAGCTCACGGGGCATGCCCAGGTGCGTCCCCTCCCGCTGAGCAGGAGTCCAGTGTCTCCCTCCTCCCCGGCGCACACTGCACCCAAAGTCCTGCAGCAGCCACCCACTGGGAAGGCCCGGGTGCAAAGCATTATGGGCCGCTCATCCTCGTCTTCCTTCCTGTGTCCTTGTTTCTAGCACAGGCTGTGGGAGTAGGAACCACAGGCCTGGGAGCACCTGCTTCCCTCTGAGCACAGTGGCGGCCTGTGGTATTGCAGTGAGACTGCTCAGCATGAGCCCAGCCCTGGGGCTGCCAGTGCTCCTGCTAGCCCACATGGTATACCCCTTGTCAGCTGACCACTGCTCCCGAGGCAGCCATCAGTCTCGAAGCCTATGTTCACAGAGGACATTAACAATTCAAGATGGTAGCCGGCCATGGTGGGAAACACTTGTAACCCTACAACTTGGGAGGCTGAGGCAGGAGCGTTGCCATGAATTCAAGGCCAGCCTGGGCTACATAGTGAGGCCAAGTGCAGCCTAAACTACATAGTGAGGTGATCCTGTCTCAAAGAAGAAAAGAAAGAGTTGAAGATGGTGACAGCAGGTGATGAGCCCAGCCTGAGGCCTTCTGAGGGCCCAGCTGCAGGGTCAGGCTGCCAAAGCCC
This sequence comes from Octodon degus, assembly GCF_000260255.1. Lineage (NCBI taxonomy): Eukaryota > Metazoa > Chordata > Mammalia > Rodentia > Octodontidae > Octodon > Octodon degus. The sequence goes on along the minus strand of NW_004524580.1, from coordinate 34,843,764 downwards.
ACCTTGCCCCTCAGCAAGCACAGTGCTCGTCTCTACCTCAGCCTGTTCTCCCTTGTCAGCCCCCCACTGGCCTCAGGCCACAGCACTGCACGTGGTGTGCAGCAGGCATTTGTGGGGCTTTGCAGGATGGGTGCAGCTGCGAGGCCCCCTTCCGATGCTGCTGTGCTGACGCTGCCGAGCCAGGATGGACTTCCCTGAGACAAACACCCCCAGGGTGCGTTCCCTTCCTGCTGCGCAGACGCAGGACACAGGCGTGTAGGGAGGCGTGCAGGGAAACCTAGTAGCAGGTACAGTTAGGTGGGCAGCAGGAAGAGATGCGGCCAGGCAGGTGGACGCTAGAGGGACACAGGGCCGGCAGGGGACATGTGGAGGTGCCAGAGGCATTGGGACTTGCATTCAGGAACTCATGGAAGGCCCTGTGGGGACATGCGGGAGGAGCTGCCCCCTGTGGCCCGGAAGGAGCCTCAGATGCACACTGAGGATAATGTGTCTCCAAGAGAGGCCTTCCTGGGCCAGCAGCGAACACAAGGCAGTGCAGACCCCGGCTTCCTGTTCAGCCTGAGGAGAATCAGCTCCTGGTGCCTGCGGGAAGGTGACGAAAGCGGGGCCATCATGGGAAGTAAAATAAGCCAGATGTGGGAAGCTCAGTCACACTTCCCTTGTCCCCACTCCTGGGTGGAAACTAGGAAAAACAGGACCTGAGAGCCCAAGCAGGCCTGTGACAGAAGGGTGAGGGGACAGGGAGGGCAGAGGGCCAGCGTAGGACACAGGCATGTAGGGAGACGATGTGCATGCAGGGAAACCTAGTAACAGGTATAGTTAGGTGGGCAGCAGGAAGAGATGTAGCCAGGCAGGTGGGCACTAGGGGGACACAGGGCCAGCAGGGGACATGGGGATGACAGGGACAAAGGGCCGGCAGGGACACAAGGCCAGCAGGGGACATGGGGATGACAGGGACAAGGGGCCAGCCGGGACACAGGGCCAGCAGGGGACATGGGGATGACAGGGACAAGGGGCCAGCAGGGACACAGGGCCAGCAGGGGCACAGAGCTGGCAGGGGACACAGGGGCCATGGCCTAAGCAGCACTGTGTGGCAGAGGGGATAGAGTGCCCCATGAGGACACAAGGTGGGTGTGGGTGCCTGTGGAAACAGGCGGAACTCTGTCAGAAGCTGCGTAGTTCACCGCAAGTGGGTGTGCACGTCACCCAAGCCAGCAAATGGCCTCAGGTCTCGGAAACATCTAGAATTTCATGTGGCTCTGGCAGGGAGGCATTGAGATGAGTAATAAAAATAGCAGCTGAACACGAAGTGAACAGGTACTGCGTGCTGGGACCCTGCTCGTGGCGCTCATAACTCACTTCCCTTTGTGAGGCGAAGAGAGGAGAGTCAGCCGCTGGGGCAGCAGCACCTCTGGCAGCCCCCGAGACCCCACGCGGCCAACGTGTGGGCTGTACCGGTCCCCGAGCTGCTCAGTCACAAAATAGAAGTCATCAAAGAGCTTGGGGCCAAAGGCGAGCTCCGCGGGAGGTCCAGAGAAGGCCCAGAGGTGCGGCTGTCTGCCCACGAGCGCCCGGGAGTGAGCAAGCGTGCGAGAGGCCTGGGAGCTGGACTCACGGGTGGCCTCCGTGGCTGTGAGCCTGGGACAGAGCCAGGCAAAGTGGACCCTTGCCAGCCTGAGGAGGAGCGAAGCACTCTGGGAAGGAGAGGGGAGCCCCCCCCCCGACCTTCATTCACCCCCACCTTCCGTCACCCCATCACAGGACGGGCTGAACTGATGAGAACCACAGTATGCCCCTCCAATTTCACAAAAGTCCTCCAGAGGCGGTGGCCCTGGACAGCCAGGTAGGAGGGAGGGGACAGTCTGACAGATTTACCACAAAGCTCCATCAGCTTGGCATCACCCACAATTCGGGGGGGCAAATTCTCCTGTACCCTGATTCACGGCGAAGAAGCTGAGCCCAGGCAGGGACGCGGGTGCGGATTGGCCGGGGACCCGGGGCCGCCCCAGCCCTCTGGGCCTCGGCATCCCACCCGCCCTCCGGGGACGCAGGCCCGCAAGGGCGCCCGGAACGGTCTCCTCCACCCTGGAGACGCTCTTGCACGACGCTGGCGTACGCACTAGAGCTGCCTTCCGGGGCCCTGCCTGTCCCTGCCTGGTCCTCCACGCGGGCTGCCACATCGATGATGAGAAACACATGTTTCTGGGCAGTCACAAGGGAAAGGAAAGAAGAAGGCCGGAAGGAGGGAAGGGAGGCGGGCGCGCTGCGCTCGGCCGGCACAGTCGCCCGGAAGCGAGTGAGTCACGCGGCGGGCCTGCGGCCTCGGAATCCCTTCCTGCGCGCGGGGCTGCGCGCCCCTCCCGGGCCCCGGCGGGCGGCGTGCGCCGCGGCTGAGCCCCGGCGGTGAGAGGGGACCCTACGGCTCACACCCCTCCCGAGCAGGAGCAGAGCGCCCCCGCGCCCCCGTGGGCAGCACAGCCCCGCCTGGCATCTCCCCGCGGGGACAAGGTGGCCTCCGCAGGCGCCGTCCGGCTCTCCCTCAGTTCTCAGTTGCAGCCCGGAGCCGCAGCCCCGGCTCCCACGCAGGCAGCAGGGACTCCAGGAGCTGCGTGGACCAGAACGCCAGGCGAGCCGTGGTGCGGACCCAGACGGCACAGGAGCCGGGCCCGAGGGGCCGTGGGACGCAGGCTCAGGACGGGGACTCCGGAGTGCCCCACTCTCCCGAGCACTGGCCAGGTCGTGCACTTTGGAGACCAGGCCTGGTGGAGAGGAAGGGAGGCTCCCTCCTGCCAACAGGGGGCGCCTTCCTGATCCAGGCCCAAGGCGTGGTGACTGCTCCTGGGCACTTAGCGATCAGGTGACCTCGAGCAACACCCGGAGGAGTTGGGCCCTGGCACCCGGGTTACGGGAGAGGGATACCCGCACCTGCTAAGAAGCCTCCCGCACACACGCGGCAGCGCACGTGTCCCTGAAGGAGGAGTTCTGGGTGCAGGGCTGGCCGTGCTGTTCTCTGTGCTGCTCACCCCTCTAGCAGAGCACCAGGGAGGGGAAGGTGCCCCAGTCGGCATGCCCGATGGGGTCCAAGCAGCAGTAGGGCCCTCTGCATCTCGGCCCAGGGTCCCGCCACCCCTAGCAGCACTGGCTCCCCAGATAAACACGTCGCCACGGAGAGGAGAGCATCTCGGAAGGGAGGCTCCGGAAGAGCACTGCCCACCGTCCAGGGCTATACGGCCTCCTGAGCCTGGATGGAGGGGCAGGGTGGCATGGGAAGGCAGGACAGGCCGCACCGGCCCGTGGCTGAGCACTCTGAACCGCTCTGCAGCGGGTCTGTGCACCTGGACACGAAGCGCCCTGGCTTGTCCCTGGACAGGGAGGTGCAGAGACCCTGCTAGTCGGGCTGCAGAGGTGCCAGGATGTAGCACCCAGCGCACAGTGTGCCCGGCGGCCACGCAGCCTGCCGACGGCAGCCCACACTGTCAGCTAGGGCACTGTGCTCACATCGTGACATCCTGCACCCCAGTTCTTCCCGCTGCCACCGCAGGACCGTGAGACAGCCACGGCAGTGCAACCAGTGACCCGCAAGAAGGAGAACTACAGAGCTGCTGCAGACAGTGCTGGCAAGGGTGGGTGTGTGCGCTCAGCCAGGGAGGATTGTGAGGGGGACTCTTGCAAGCTGCCTTTTACTGCAATAATCTTATGCATGCACTCCCTGCGCTTGTGGGCTGAACCCCGTACCACCCAGGAGCGTCTGGCTGCGTCGTGTGGGAGTTAGTTCTACTTCTGGTTGTTTGAGGAGCCTGTGTACTGTGTCCCGTAGCGCCTGTCCCAATTTCCATGCCTACCACCACCAGTGAGAAAGCCCCCTTCTTATCACATCCTTGCCCGCACTTGCTATTTCCTGTGATTTTGATCAGAGCCGTTCTGACGGGATGATGGGGAACCTCCAGGAAGGTTTTCTGACTTGCATCTCCCTGCTGGCATGGGAAGCTGAGCCCCTTTTTCTACCGGACGCATGCACCTCGCGGCCACAGGACACTGCTCCCTGTGTCCCCAGCCCAGCACTGTAAAGACAGCTTCAGATTCACCCCACATGAGTTACAGGGCAGTTCCCGGGGGCAGGCAGCAGGCTGGCCAAGGCCGCCCACACGGCTCGTGAGGAGTCTGAAAGAGTCTCAGGCGGCTCAGTGCGAGCTGCACCAGTCGCCCCTCTCAACACCCCAGAGAGGTTGGCGCAGCTGCTGCTGCTGCTGCTGCATCCTTGCCCGTGGTTGCAGCTGGGTGAGCCAGGCCGGGATTCGTCCCCTCCAGAGCCTGGCCTGGGTGACGTCACCACACTCTGCGACTGCACAGCTCAAACATACCCTCAGTTGGCCTTGTCTTTCTGTGGCTCCCATCTGCAGATCAGCCCCCCACAGACCAGAAGTGTGCCCCAAACCATGCCTGTCCTAAGCACGTGCAGGGTTGTTCTTGTCGGTGTCCCCTGAACAGTTCCGAGTGGCTTTGGCATTGTGCTGGGGATTAGGGCCCATCTGGAGGCAATTTACGGCCTGCAGGCGGATGTGTGTGGGTTGTGTGCAAACTACTCCCTCAATTCACAGAACAGATGTGGGCCGACCAAGCTTGGTGCCTGATGGGTGCAGCCACCCGGTATCCACAGGGTCCTGACTAGCCTGTACTGCATGAGCGGGCACTTACTGTGTGCCGGACGCTGTGCTGGCTACCAGGGACATAGCGACAAACTGAGGTGTGCAGTCCTTGTCCTGGGCAGCCCCTGGCCCAAGAGGGAACCAGATGAAGCTGTCTTGTTCATTTCGGTCCGGGCTCCATCATGCAGCTGTGAGGGATCAGGCAGGAGGAGCTCTGGTGTGAGCTCCAGTCACCCCACCTTGAGCTGCGGCCCTGGCACACCTACAGGTCTGGGATCCCGGTGTCCGCCTCACAGCCTGATGTCAGGGTCAAGGGAGGTGACAGGCAGAGGGTAAGCCTAGGCTTTGGTCCGGGACCCAGTCCCCCCAGGGACCCCAAGCAGTCACTCCTCATTTTCTTCACCTGGTGAGGGAGGTGGCAGCCATCAGACTGGGCAGGTCAAGGCTCGTGTAGAGTAACGTGTGAACACTCGATGTCACTGCTGGCTGTCACTGGACTGGCAAGGCGTCTGGCATCACTAAGCCTGCCACACTTCCTCTCACAACCAGGAAAACAGACACTGCTTGGGCCAGTGAGGAGCCCCATCTCCTGCTCCCCAGTGCCAGTTGAGCAAGAAGCCGTATTAGGGCACACACTAGTGACCCTGCCCCACTGTGCTACAGAAGGGCAGGGCCCGCCCCGAGGCCTGTAGGGTATGAGGCTTCTGGGGCCGGCCTGCATGGCCAGGCTGGGTGTCATGAAGAAAGGAGGCTCGCTGAGGCTCAAGGTTCTGGCCCAAGGTCAGGGGGCCCCACTGAGGGCGTCTTCTTGCTGACAGTCTGAGGGGACACAGGGCATCACGTGCTGGAGACAGGACCATGTGCACAGGTGCGAATGTGAGTGTGTATGAGTGTGCATGTATGACTGTGTGCATGTGAGTGTATTGTGAGTGTGACTGCGTGCATGTGTGTGAGTGTGCATGTGTGTGTGAGAGTGCATGTGTGTGTGTGAGTGTGCATGTGTGTATGGGTATGTGAGAATGCATCCCTCTGGCCTCTCACAGAGCCACCAGGATGCCACCCCAGGCTCCACACCCGTGAGCTCATCTCTCCATGCCTCACATCGGAGATGAAATTTCAGCACGTGACCACAAGGGGCCCCCGGCCTCACCCTAACCACGGCGCTCGTGTCGCTCACAGGCGCCGCTGCAGACCGCTGACTGAGGGGAGCAAGTCAGCTCCAGGCGCCTCCTCCCAACAGCCCCACTTAGTTCCTGTTTTGCATGTAGGACTGGGGATTCACTGAGGTCATCAGTAAATGGCAGAGCTGGGGTCATCTATTTTTTCTTTTTTTTTAATGTATTTGGTACAGGGTCTCGCTACGTAGCTCAGACTTAGAGTGATCCTCCTGTTTCAGCCTCCCCAGTGCAGGGATTACAGGTGTGCAACACCACACCCAGTCCCAATGGCTGGCTTGGCATGAGCCTGGTGCAGCCTGCGGTGTGGGGCATCTAACCCCAGTCCCTGCTCTTGCCTGAGCAGGTGCTTAGTCTGCTGAGCTATCTCGCCAGCCTTCCGTGTTTTTTTCTTACCAATTTTTATCTTCATTGGCCCGAGTTTGAGGACATTCATAGGGGGACCTGGTGCGCTGATGCCTCACACCTCTGTGCCCTCACCCTCTTCCCCTTTCCTCCTCTGCCTCTTGGCCCCTGATGCTCTTAGGAAAGGTCCATCTCCCTACTTCCTCACACTCCTCTCTTGTGCTTGCCACGTGCATTTTGGGCTTCTCAAGTAAGAGGCGTTTGAGTGGTACATCTGGCCTCCGCCACATGGCGTCATGCCCTCCAGGTGCACCCAGCTGCCCGCAGTAACTGAAGGCGGCCCTTCTGTGTGGCGCAGCGCTGCTCCACTGCATGGGAAGACCGCTTTGCCTTTTGCACTCACGTGCTGGTGCACACATGGGCCACTCCTGAGATTCCCCGCCTTCGAGTTGTGCTGCTGTGACTTCTTGCTGCTCTGAGAAGTGCTCCAGGCGGGAGAGACCTGCACAGGGCCACACTGGGCTGCAGGTTGGGACGTGGGTCTGGGCATCTCAAGGCCTCCTTTCTCCCCAGGTCTGCACCTCCCTGCAGTTTACAGGAAGCCGAGGGGCCCTTCCTGCCCTGTGAGCATCCACACTGGGAAGACATTCAGCACCTGAGTTTCCACAGTAGCCACAGTAGGAGCAGGCCCTGGGGAGGCAGGGCTTCCTTTGGTCACCAGCACAGTGGCCAGTGGTGCATGGCTGTGGCACAGGGCACAGCGTTCCTGGAGGTGAGCTTGGAGCCATGGGCCCACTGTGAACAGGGCTTCCAGGTATAGGGACAGCGGAATGCTTCAGAGTGACCCTGCTTAGAGCAGGAGCAGGGCCTCAGGGTCCAGATGACCCCGGGCGTGAAGGGCAGGGGCAGGAGTGGAGGCTGCGGCCAGCTCCCCAGGGTCCTGGAACACACACCAGGGTACTGACCCTAAGTTACATGAGGAGCTGCTGGCCCCGGACGGCCATTCTGAGGAGGCAGGCACGGAGAACATGTGGGTGGCTGCCTGGCAGCAGGAGAGCTGGGGCTCAGACAGGCCCATCTGGGACTGAAAACCCAAGGGGTGCAAGTGGCAGGAAACTTGCAGAAGGAACCCTGAGATTGGGTGGGCTGGGGACTCCCACGGGCTCACCTGCAGCAGTGACCCTTCTCACTGCACAGGCCCAGCCCCGCAGGATCCGCCTGGTACCACAGGTCCCTATGTGCCATCACTGCAGCCAGGGCGGAGGCTGCTCCTCGCAGCAGGCCGGGAGGCTGGCTCAGCAGGAAGAGGCTGGCGCTCCCATCCTGTGTCCTGGAACACCTCCCCCCGTCGGGCCATAACTCAAGGGAGTGGAAAGGTAGTGAGAGACAAGGCTTCGCAAGCCCCCGCTGACCTGGTGGCCCAGGCAGGAAACATGCTTTGCTGGTGTAAAACTGCCGCTGCAGAGCAATCAAGCAGTTTCAGTTGCGACACTAATGAGAGGCGGCCAGAGACCCCAGCCGCCCGCTGTGCTGCCTTCTCCAAAGCCGTCCTTTCGTCTCCTGCATCTCCTGACCAGGAGCTGTCACCTTGCTCGAGCAGGCAGTTCTCCTGTGGCGGCAGCGTTCCCCGACTGCAGCGCCAACCCAGCCCCTGCAGGTGCTCCTGGGCCGCGAAGCCCGGGTGCCAGGCGCCAGGCGCCAACCCTGGGGTCCTTGTGGAGCAGGACCAACGCTGCCTTGTTGCCCTGCTTCCTTCCCGTCTGCGGGCTTCCTTCTTCCTTCTTTCATTTGTTGTCACTTTTAAAAGTTAAACTCTAAACCCACCTCACATCTTAACTTGGGAGAGGTCATCCTGTGGACAGTTTTCAGTAAGTAGAAAATTCTAGTGCTCCAGGGCATCCTCTGGGCCTCTCTTGTCTGATTTTTTTTTTTAAAGGTGGGGGGAGGACATGTGTCCAGGCTGGGGAAGCACAGGGGCAGAAAGGGAACTTGATAACTGATGATTTTCTGCTGCGGCCCCGTGGAAGCCAACAGCTGCAGTGTGGTGGTTACATGGAAGCCATTAAGTCACCCTGGGAAAGGATGACAAGCGTGTGTGCCTGTGTATATGGAGAATGTGTTTATGTACGGCGTGGGCCTCTGCCAGGGCAGCTGCTCGAGCCAAGGGAGAAAAAAACGGCGGCAACGAAGGCCCTGTCCTGAGAGATGGCGCGGGGCCCCACCTTCCTGCTCAGCTCGAACTAAGCCAGATTGGACAACTTAGCGGAAATCGTCTTCCCCTTGACACCTTCCCTGGTGGGGACACAACAGGGAGTGGGACCAGAGTGGCGGGGTGGGGAGCACTCTGCCAGGAACTTGGTGTGACCCTGGGAACCTTTCTTCTTCCTTGACCGAAAATGAGGGGTTCGGCAAGCCGGTCTCTGACATCACTTCCTGTTCTGGCGTTCTGTCCATCTGTAATCGATTTCTCTGTCAAACCCGGCTTCTGTTTCTGCTTCTTAGACCTGAACTGCTGTTCCCTCCACCCACACAGACAGTGTTTCCTTTACCAAAACCAGATTTTGAAATGAGTCTCCCTTGTCTGGTTGCACAGAGCCATTTGCATTCACAACTCTTGTCCTCCAAGCCAGCTCGCAGGCGTCAGACAGTGAAGCAAACAGCTCAGCGCTTTGCTGCCATGGTGCGCACGTCCTGCTCAGGTGACAGGGCTTGCAGTGCAGCTCGGGGGACAAGGGACGCGCTTCTCGTGTGGTAACCTGTGGCCCTGTGGACACCAGGGCGCAGGCGAGGTCTGCAAGTCCCCAAGATCTCCGCATGCTGACAAGTATGCATGGTGAGCAAAGTTGTCACAGGGTTGGGTGCTGCTCTGACAGCAGCCAGGTCTGGAGCTGAAAGGGCAGCCACAGGCCCGCAGCAGTGTCCTGACTCCCGTATGCAGAATCGGCTCAAGGATAGAAATGGGGACAGTGCAGTGGCAACAGCAGCCTGAGCCCAGGAGCCAGGCATGGTGAGAGCCACAGCCCTGCTCAGGAATGGCTCCGGGATGGCTGTGGTGGAGCCCACTGCAAAGCCCTTCCATCCATTCCTGTACTTGTTCCTCCACTGAGAAGCACGTGTGCTGAGCTCCAGGGCACAGACGAGGCGCTGGCCCTGTGCCCAGGTAATGACAGCCCTGCCTACATGCCACCTGCAGGCCCAACCTGGTCACAACCACGCATGAGGCCTGGCACCCCTCAGATCGTCAGTCTCAGTCCCATTGGGCCCAGTATGTCCTGAACCCCAGCCTTTGGGACCCTCCATCCCCAGGGCCAGCGCCACACAAGTATCACCCCAGCCTACACAAACCCTGCTCCCACAAAGGGAGTCTCTTCGCAAGACACAGAGACCCTGTTCTCAGCCCTGCTCCCCTGTATCCGCTCCTCAGCCCCTGGAGGTCAGCCGAGCTCTAATTTCTCCTGTTCCCCTGTTCTCTCAGCCCAAGCCCAGAGTGTTTCCCCAGCAGGCCCACTCCCAGTGGAGGGCGTGGAAGTGGCTGCTGCAAGGTAACACCACGAGAAGGACATCCGAGCAGCGGGCCCCACACCGTGGTGGGGCGACGCCTCTCAGGCTGTGAGGCATAAGAGGGTGGAAACCCAGCCCTGCCGTGGTGCTGAGAGGGGCCGGGGAAGGTGGGTGGGGCAGACGAGGTCACCGGGTGGGCGCCCCAGGCTTGAGTCTCAGTGGCTGGAGAAGGAGAGAGGCAGAGACACAGAGGTGCGTGCTTCTGCCCTGCCTTGGGGCGCCCGTGCCACTGCTTGGCTTCATCCAGGCATCCCCCCAGCTTCATGAGGCTGTAGACGAGGCTCTGCGCAGGCAGCTGGTGCAGGGTGTGTGGGTGTGGCTTAGGAGCATGGCACTGGGCCTGTCCGCCAGTCAGTTAGCACAGTTCTGGGCTGGGTAATGGGAAGCCCCGCCCTGGATGCTTGTAGCCTGGGTGGGCTGAAAGGGAAAGGGAGGCACAGTAAACGTCGGATGCTGGGTTTCATTGTAGTAATGTAAGACAAATGCGTGTGCTTGATGTCAAACAGCGCACTTGGCCTCTGCTGGATGCCAGGCAGTGAGCTCAGTCCTTGGTGTACAGGATCGCAGGACAGACTCCGATCATCACAGTGCTGGGCACAGACAGTCACCGAGCTGCAGAGGCTGCTCGAAGTCAGAGTCCTTCTGCTGGGTGAGCTCGAGCGCCTTATTTCTGCTCTGCTTGCTGTCGTTTTCTCCTGAATGGACACAGGAGAGACCACAGGAATATCTCCAACAGGGAATGAAAGCTGAATGAGTGGACGTGCAGAGTGCTTCCAACTGGGTCTGGCGTTCGGTTAACCCATGCAGAACGATGCCTGGGAGGGGCAGGGTGGGTCCTGGCGCCCCAGACAGGAGCTCTCGCCGCGCGGGGTTGATGCCGGGCGAGCTCCACGGGGAGATTAAGAGTTTGTCCCCAGGAATGTCTGAGCTTTATGAAAACAAGCCCTGTGGGCCAGAAGCCCCTTCTCAGCCTTCCCCACCTTGTCAGATTTCCCTACCAATGTCTCACGCCCACAGAGCTCAGCAAGACGCCTGGGAAAATAGCTTCCAGAATAAATTTCCAGCTATTATTTGACCCAAACCACCTGACTCTGCACCCAGCCGTGTCTGCTGAGGTGACCGCCCCGTCCTTATTTAGACTGAGGTTTTGTGACTGGCCAGCTCTCACCAAGGCCTCCCTGTTGAGCCTCCCCGGCCTGAGTCACCCTATGATGTCACCATCTTGGGGTTGTGATGCTGAGCCGTGTGGGATGGGGTGGCCCGAGTTTACAGTCGCATCACACCCCAAACTCGCCTGCTCTTCATGGCATCGCAAGGACAGAGTCCTCCTGTGCATCAGGGGTCTTCTCAGAGCCAATTTCCTCATCAGGAAATGGGCAGGTTTGAAGGTGCAGTTGGGCCATGTGAAAGTGCCCGTGTCTGACACAGCAGGGTCGCTGACATCTGCTGGTGTAACAGTGACATGCAAGAACCTGTCCCAAAGCCCAGAAGCCTGAAAACAATCATTCCTTTTCTGATCGTTCTTTCTAGTTTCTTACAAATCCAAGTTGGCATGACATAACAAGGGCAGCAACAGGGGAGCCGACGCCTGCACACAGCGCTCTTCGCTACCTCTCTTGGCCTCCTCCGCCCTGCTCCTGCAAAATCTTGCTCCCCTTTCCAGCTGCAAAGGCTGTTTCCGTCATCTTTCTTCTTTCCCCATCCTCTTCCCCCCACTTGCCATCTCTTGATCCCCCATGCATTTGAAAAAGGTCTCCCTACTTCCTACAGAGCTGTCTTCTATTTTGTTCTTCATCTATACATATGCGTGTTTTCTAAATTTCTCATATGAGAGGAGTCAGCTCGGTGTCCGACTTATCTCACTTTCTACTATGGCCTCAGAGGGTGTCGGTTTCCCTACCAACGCTTCGGCCTTCGTAGCGGAGGAGCACTCCACTGTGTGCGGACGCCAGGCTTTCCTTGCCCACTCATCGGTGGTGGGACACATCAGCAGCTTCCAAGCCATCATGAGTGGGCTGCTACAAACATGGTGCGCGGGTCACCACGCTGTGATGTCTTTATCTCTGCGGAGGATGCCCAGCAGGGGAATAACTGGGTCAGGAGGAACGTCCAGCTTTTGGTTGTGAGGAGCCCCTGTGCTGACTTCCGGAGAAGTGTGCTGGCTTATGTCCCCACCGCCGATGGGGAAGGGCTCCGTCTTCCTTTCAGCCTACCAGCAGTCACTACTACTAGATTTCGTGAACTTGCACACTTTCTGCAAAGCAGAGTATCAGCCTTGTTGCAATCCGCATCTCCCCAGGCGATGGTCGGAGGTGCTGAACCATCTGTGAGGAGTAACTATCTCAGGGCCTGGGCACAGCTGGATCACAGCCAGCCTTGAGGCATAGCAGCTGCGCTCATGGAAGAGGGCAGCGCCCACATGCAGCTGGCCCTGCTGCCATCACGTTTGCGCCTAAGCGAGTGACACAGCCAAGCCCAGACTCGTGTGTCAGGAGCAGCGTGACCGCCGCACAGTCGTAGGCCACGTCATGTGGCTGGAACAAGATACCTGAGACAGGATTTCGGGCTAGAAAGGGGTTCATTGAGCTCACAGTCCAAGAGGTCACAGAGCATGGCAGAGGCTCTGTCGCTGGGGACTGTGTGTGGCAGTGTCCCAGGTGGGCACACACGGGAACGAGAGGCTGCTGGGTGACCCGAGAAGACCTGGTGACTTCATGGCTCCACCTCTCACACAGCAAATGCAGACCCGAGAGGCAGTGTCCCCTCCGAAGTGGCACCGGGGGACCTGACCGCCTCCCCAGGCCCCGCCTCTCCAGCCCAAGCTGCCTCTGCAGCCACCTGGACGGGAGATCAGGGCAGGTATGCGCAGAAGTAGGAAAGTGACCGTCTGCTCACAGGTGGTCGGGAACTGTTTCTCCTCCTGAGCGAGACGGGCCCTCGTTCGCTCCATTCCCATGAGGCTCCAGTGAGGAAAGGCACCGACCATGCCACCAGTGGGCACCAGTGGGCACCAGTGGGCATAACTGCCATGTGGCTGAGGGACAGGAGGGAAGGGAGCTGCTGAGGATAAGGACAGCGGCTGGCCCTGGTGTCCCTGCGCCCCGGCCCCAGCTCATCTGCACGCCATGTGGACACCATGTAATCCTCACAGCTGCCCCAGGAGTTGGGTACAACTAGGGAAACTGAGGCTCTAAGAGGTTAACATACCTGCCAAGGTCGTACAGCTGACCGGCACCAGGGGTAACACTGCAGACCCACGCCTCAAACAGAGTCCACACCAGGCCCTACTTCTGTGAAAGCATCAGGGGCAACGTTTTCACCAGGACAAAGTGTTCAGTCCCCCTTGCCCAGACCACAGCCGCCCGCCAGTGTGCGGTGTTAGCACCACCTCTCCTCGAATTCATCTCGCTCCCGATGGGCCTCACATTTTCTCCATTTTTTTTTAAAGTATAACATTCAATTTATTATTTCTTTCTCAAGAGAGTTTTCTTCAGTCCATTAAGCCCCAGCTCCCCTGACATGGGCTTTGGTGGAGGTCGTGGGCAGCACCAGCAAGTCTAAATCGGGGTGGAGGAGTTCGGTCCTTACGGGCTTCACGAGATCGATTTCTGACCACTTTGCTGTGAATGGCACAACTCACACAATAATGCAGCTTCACATCCAGCTTGGGAAGCACATAACCGTTGAAGACACTCGCTTCGGAAATGTCCCTGACGGCGGCGGCCTCCACTATGTTCCGAATGACAAACTTCTTAATAGCCTTATCCTTGGGTACGCACCAGGCGCAGTTCGTGCAGCAAATAGGCTGCACATGACCGCAGCCCTTTTTTGGCACGACCGTTGTTCCTTCTTTTTTTCGTTGTCTTGGAAAGGAGGACCCGAAAGAGCATTTTCTCCATTTTAATTTAAATAACTGTACTACAAAGGAAGCTCTGCACAAATTCCCTGAATGGAAAACCCATAGCTTGTATCATACGCATAAAAAGATCTCCAACACCAGAGCACTGCACTGAGCCCACGGGGCGCTGCCCTAAGCTCCCAGCCCAGGGGAAGTCAGAGGTTTGTGGGCATCAGGCAGGCGTTCAGGGTGCCCCAACCTCGCCTGCCCTTCACGGCATCGCAGTGCTAGGAAGTAGCATCTTACCTGGTGCTCCAGGGCATTCGGTAGCCAACTTCAGCGTAGCTCACTGGGCCAGAGGGCCTCAACCTCTGTATCACCTGCTGGTGGCCTCAGAGGCGGCACCCATAGCAGGCTCTGGGGAAGTCACCAGGGCTCTGGAAGGTCTACCAGTGCCGCCACGCTTCCCTGGGTTTGGTCCCATGGAGAGGCACCTGGACGATGGTTCCAGGTCCAAGGGCTACCTTGCAGGGCAGGGGGGATGGCAGAAGCGGCAAGCCCAGGCCCACTGGGACAGCTGCGTCCTCATGTGCCCCAAGGCCCGTGTGTCCATGGCCCCATCCAAGGCTGTGGTGCTATTTGAGATCCTGGGGCCTTTGAGAGGTAGGGACCAGTGGGAGGAGCTGTCAGTGATGCAGGCTCTTGAGGGACCTTGAGGGACACAGAAACAGCCCTCCTGCCTCCTCACTTCCTGGCTGCCCTGAGGTAAGCGGTTTCCCTGCATGTCCCTCTGCCATGTTGGACACTTCTCCACAGGCCCAGGTAAATGGAAACCGTCCACCAAGATCAACTGTTCTCCTCTGAAGTAGTCATCTCAGGTATCCTATCTCAGTAATGGAGAGCAGAATCTCATACACAAAACAGGAGACCACAGCCCCAAGCTTTTGGCAGTCAAGGGCTGTGCGCACCCAGGCTGACCCAGGCCCAAAAGTTTCCTGTGCTTCTCACAGTCCACCAGAGCGGAGCTATAGGGGTGTCAATCCTGTCCCTCCCCTCTGGCTTCCCACAATCATGCCAAAAGCCCTCACCCCTATGCTCGCTAGGGCTGCACCAGTCTCTGCTTCCGAAGCGCAAGGCCTGGGGGCCACGCATGCAGCCGTCCTGGAGCACTGTCACGACATCTGCCCGGCTTGATTCAACTGGTACCCGAAAGGGCCCGGGCCGTGTAGGGCTCCAGGGATGTTTAATACGCTGGTATAAATCTTTACTAAAATAGAAATGCCAGGCAAGTGAGAGGAACAATCTCAGTCCCCCCCAACACACACACACACACAAGCAGGAGTTGCCGGGATTTCATTTCCACTTTAGCAGAGTGGTTGTCAACCCTGACTGTCACCTCAGTCAGGTGGCAAGATGCCTAGAAAACCAGCCAGCCCACTTCCGGGTGTGTCTGCACTGAGATTCCCAGAGCACGCGACCCCTGCTGCTCGCCTACGCACTCGCACCGAAGTGCTGTCAGAGCCTGTCCTCCCTGCTTGCCACCCACTTCCTCCCCGGGGTCTGTCCCTCTCCTGCAGGGTCCTGTCCCTGCGGAGCCTGGGGCTCGGGATGCTGCTGGGCATCTGCCACTGGCCCGGGGCGCGCCTGCTGTGGCTCCCCCGCACCCCACGCCCGCAGCTCTGCCACCGTGGCCCCACACCTCAGCTCGGCTGTGCCAGCGGAGGGCCTCCCTGAGGGTCCGAACTTGAAAGCCCAGGCCGGGAGGGAAAGCTCCTCCCTTTCGGGGTGCAGACCTGGGGAGCCTCAGGGGCCCCTCTGTCCCCGCCCCCTCGCTTCTCCCCTACTCCGACGACCGCTGGGCCCTGGGCCTCGTCCCCTGCATGTGTGCAGCGAGCGAGGTGCAGCGCGTCCCAGGGATTCCGACAGGAGCCTGGGCCGGAGTCCTGGCCACTCCCTGGCTTTCCGAGAAGGAGTCACAAGGCGCAGCCCGCCAGGCGGGAGGAGGCAGCCCTGGGCGGGCCGGGGTTTCTTCACTTCCTGGCAGGCTCGGGTACACAAGCATGTTTGTCTAGCAGGGAAGGGAATGTCGCAGACAGTCCTGGCGCTGGTGGTGAGGGAAAACAAAAATAATCTATCTGCGGGCGTTCGCTCCGTTTCCTGCGTGCACATGTGCACATGTGGTGTGTGTGATGTGTGGTGCACGTGCGGGCAGGCGTTCAACGGGAGCCCCTCCCCCCGCAGGCTGGGTCCCTGAACCAGGGCTGCTGAAAACCCTGCGAGCCACTGACCCAGTCCAGCACCTGCGGCTGGAGGGACTCACTCCCCGGGGGCTCCAGGGACAGCTGCCTCGCGGCCCTCAGGCACTGGTGCCTGGCCCCATCCGGGCCCCAGGCCCTTTTGGTCTCTGGGACAGCAGCTCCTCCTGAGGCCGCTTTGAAGCCTGGGCTGGCAGTGCCCAGGACTTGATGGCTGTGTGACGCTGGCTCCAGCCCTGGCCCCTCCATGCTCCGTGTTTGTCGCTCCCTGTGTGGGTCTATGCCTTTCTAAGCATGTCCCCTCAGCTAGTGCTCTGGCCAGGGCGTTGAGGGAGGAGACTTAGGGGACCCTTTTCCCACTTGAACCCTCGGAGCAGGCGGAGCTCGCAGGCAGCTCTCTAGTTAGGGCCACAGGAAAATCCGGGAGCACTCTGAGATCCAAATGTGGGGGTCGGTCCCACGGTGCCCCTACCCTGCCCCTCTTCCGTCCTGTCTCCTTCTGCCCCACACTTGACCCTGCCTGCTCACCACCTCCTAAGTCGGGAGCCTGGGCTCTGGGCAGGGGGGTGTGTGTGGCGTTCAAGGGGGCTGGAGGCTTGGGGCGACTGCGCGCCGGCCTCAGTGCAGAATGATCTCACCCTGCGAGGCTTCCAGTCCTTGCCTCGGGAGGTAAAAGGCGTCTGTGCCGTTCTTCACATTCATAACGGATCTGAGTGTCAGCACAAGCACCATTCTTAGGTGGGCCCTGGAAGACACACTTGTAATCCTAGCGCGTGGAAGCTGAGGCAGGAGGATCAGGAGTTTAAGGCCAACCTGGGCAACTTAGTGACAGCCTGTTTCCAAACAAGTCCTTCTGGGCTTGCACGTTGGGCTCTCCTGGAAGCTTCAGGGAATTCTATTGGAGCACAGGTGCCGGAAGCAGGTCTCCCGCTTCTGCAGGAGAGGGAAGGGCGCTGTGCACCGCGAAAAGCTTTCTCCCATAAGAGGCCCCCCTGCTCAGAAGGCTTCGCTTTGGTTTCCTAAGAACTGCGCTGAGTTACGTACCACACAGTCCACATGCATCAAGAGTCCAACTTGAAGGCAGGCGCAGCCACCACACCCCAACCCTGGCTAGCATATGCTCCTCACCCCAGAAAGAAATGGAAGCCCACCTGCAGCCGCCCTGTTCCTGGGCCAGCAGCCCTGACCAGTTGCGCCTCTGCTTTATGGCCCCACAGACCCGCCTGCTCCTGATAGCAGGGGTGTAGGAGCCTGTATGGAGCCTGCCTGCAGCACAGATGCCTGATCTGGGTGTGGGCAGGGGAGGCAGCTGTGTACCCCAGGCCTGTGGGTGCCACGGCAGCTCTCAGAGGAGGCAGCACTGTCCTGCACTCAGCAGAGGGAGAGGCAGAGGCTCCTGCAGCACAGCTGTGCAGGGGTCACGGGCGGGGGGGGGGGGGGGGGG
>NW_004524580.1:34790976-34825679 GCF_000260255.1 Octodon degus | reverse complement strand
TCCGTAAGCTCACAGCAGCACTCTGGGGTGAAATGCCTCACTTTTCCCACTTGCTAGAAGAGAAAAATGAAAAAGGGAAACTTTGCCTAAGGCCAAGGCCTTCAGTAGGGGAGCTTCAGTGCAGGCAAAGGCGTCGTGCACTCCTGCACCCCAGAGCCGCGCCTAGTCTCCCAGTCCTGCGCGTGGCACTTGTGCCGCAGCGGAGATCAGAGACGCAAGGATGCAGCTGTCTCCCAGGCTTTGAGTCTTTCTCCATCAGCAAGCCATCAAGCCTCGAACTGACCAGGAGACAGACAAGGCAGCGCGGAGGGAGGAGCTTGCAAGCCACCTAGAAGCTCTGCTCCAGCCCAAGCTTCCAGCCCGGAGCCCTGGAGCCCAGAGGCGCAACAGAGCCCAGAATCCACATGCCATCCCTGGATAAAACAGCAGGTGCCCCAAGAGGAAGGTGCTCTGGCCACAGCCATCCTGTGGCTTTCCATCACTCAGGGTTACCTCCTCAGATAAGCTGCTCAGGTGGCCAGGGCTGTACGCCCAGGCTAGAGCTGTGCAGGTAACTGGGGAACAGTACTCGCAGCCTCAGTATCCTGCCTTGTGCAAGGAGGGCTCCGGTCCAAGAACTCCCACAAGCAACACCTTATCTTCCCCCACTTCCTTGGTGGCGCCTGGTAACCTGACAGCGGGTCCTGGCCCTTCGCTATCTCACTTGCTTCCATGGTGAGCGCCTCTGAGAGCCAAGAGCAAATTCCTCTCCTTGCAGGATATTCCTTGGAGCTGTTTCTGCTGCCGCTGGTGATGGAAAGAGCCTGGAGATGGCTCTGGCACAGAGGTGCTGGAGTCTGGTTATTCTGAGTTCAAACGTGGTGACACGACTTGGGGCTGTGTGATTATGGACAGGTCACATGCCCCGGGCCTGTCTCACTGATAAAGCTGAGATCATGCTGGATGTGGTGGTGTGCCTGTAATCCCGCTCTTTGGGAGGCTGAGCCAGGACAGAAGAGTGCATACGCATAAATTCAGTGAGGACCTTGCATGGAACCTTCTGGAAACACAGCTGCCATGGAAGAGGCCAGTGAGAGAGCTCCAGGGTCTTTGTTTGGGGAGACTGGAGAAGCTGATCTTGCTGAGGAGTGGGATCCCCAGCCTGGGGTCATACGCCAAGCTTTATAGGTGGTTCCTTCCTCCAGGAGGAGGGACCCATAGGTGCCCCACTTCATTCTGCACTGGGGTGTCCCTGTGTGCACCCGTGTGTCTCTGTCTAGCTCTCTGTCTCTGTTTCTTGGTAGGGAGTTCCCCATGTCAGAAGCTGTGCGTGTGTGTGACCCCTGTCTCAGCTCCAGGGTGCGTGGTGGCCGCGTTGGGCACAGACAGGCACAGGCGGGGCACATGGGCGCTGGCCGCCCCGTCTCTGCCTCTGGGATCTGTCTCCACCCCATGGGCTCCCGACCCTCTTCGCACACAAAGGCTAGGACACTGTGTCCTTCCTGTGCCCTTATTCAGAATGCTGGGCAGATGCCTGCCCTGGGCTGCAGAAGGAAGCCCCGCCCCCAGCCCCAACCTCCCATGGCCAGTGGGAGGGGAGGGTGTGAGGGGCAGCGGGTAGCTCCGTACCCCCAACTCCTCAAGCACCAAGGCCCTGGGGCACATGAGGTTCTTCTTTCTGGGCGCCCTTCAGAGGCACATTGGTCCTTCCTGTCCCTCTGCAGACACCCTGGCACTCACGCAGGAAGGAGGTGGCCTGACCCTGGCTCCGAGGCAGGAGGCCCAGGAGCACGGGGCAGCTTCTGAGGGCTCAGGCTGCCCCACTCACTGCAGAAATCACGAGGGCTAGCGTGCCCGGCAGACCAGGGTGACCAGGCAGTGCCAGCCTGTGGGCTGGTGACAGCCACACCCTGGAGAGTGGTAGCTTTGACCCAAGCCTTCCACGGCCCCTGCCGTCCACTGCTGCAGGAAGCAGGTTTCACTGGAGCTCTGGAGGGGACCAGAAGGCCCAAGTCACAGCCACACTTCCGCATGGAAACTGTCAACCCCCAGCAGGGACCTGCCCATCCTGGGACTAGGACAGCCCTGGCAGAGATTGTCCTGCTCATGAACAGCTGTCTACACAGCGCCTGGCTGTGCCAGATGTGGAGGGAGCGCGGAAGGCTTCCCTTCCTGCCTCTTCTGCCACAGGGCCCTGGTGCCCCTCTGTGACACCAGACAGCACACAGGGTGCCCCATGTTCGTGGTCCTGCAGCCCTCACACAGCCAGCCACGAGCTCCCTGCTCCTGCTGTCTTCGTCACCCCAGAGGTGGCCCCACCCTGCCCACTGTTCCTTGCCTACCACCTCCCCATCTTCCTGGCCACATGGGAGGCAGGTCTGGCTTCTACCAGGCCACTGACCACCTCCACCTCCTGCTTCCTGGGCCCAGCCATACGCAGCCTCCTCCCACCCAGCCTGCCCTCCCTGTCCTCCCTGACCCCAGCCTACTCCTGTCCCTGGGGACCATGGGCTCCTTCCAGGCCGCACCGCCACCCTACTGAGCAGTGTTAGCCCTGAGCAGATGCGTGAGCCCTGTCTGAGGCAGGCTCTTCCGCACTCACAGCAGGTTCCACAAAGTCTGCCCAGCTCAGCAGCCGGGTGCTGGGGACACCAGACTGGGGCAGCCTGGGTGGGCGCAGGATGGGGCGCCCAGAACCCTGACTGGTGAGTGCTGATCACTCCCTTACCACAGGGCCTGAGCTGGAGGAGGAGGGCAGGGTGCTAATGCCTCTCTCAGCTCTGTGAGGGGTCAAGGCAGTCAAGGTTTTCACCTGCCCCAGAAGCCCTGGGCCAGCAGGTGACAATACCAGCCCAGGGGCAGGGGCTGGGCGGAGACTTGAAGACAGGGGTCTCACCTGTTGGGGCGCTGCCCTGTTTGCAGAAACTGCACATAGTTGGCCAACTCCAGCCACTGCTTAAGGAAAGCCCCAACTCCAGAACTCTGATGTGCTCTCCCACCTTGGGAAGCTTGGTAGCATTTTTAAAGTTACAAAGGTGGGCACAGTGACACATGCCTCGAAGCCCAGCTCTCAGGAAGCTGAGGCAGGAGAGCCACTGCGAGTTAGAGGCCAGTCCAGAGTACATAGTGAGATACTATCTCAATAAATAAATAAGAAAAATTAGCCCTGGTGGCCCCAGGGAAGCAGGTCTGAGGAGCCCCTTTGCCCGAGCACTTAGCCGGGGTCTCCCAGGTACATTCCAGCTTATGGGGTAACAGGTCAAGGGTCGACCCCTGGGGGCTGGGTCTAGCATCCACACAGCCAGGGAAAGTGTTGGGGACCCTGTAAACCCACCACGATGCCGAGCCGTGGCCACAGAGGCAGGAGAAGGTGTGCGTGGGGTGATCCACAAAGCTGAGGCCCTGGCTCATCTTGGGTACTGTGGCCCAGGGGATGGCCACGGGGCCCCTGGTCACTGTCCCACTAAGGCGCTGAGCTGCAGGCTCTCCTCTGACACAGGGCGGAAGGGAGCCCCGATCACCAGGCCCAGGCCAGAGTGGATTCTGGGAGCCTTGGAAGGGAGCCTTGCTCCATGCCACCAGCCAAAGTGCCACCAGAGTCCCCTGCATCACCAACCTGGAGCGGTGCCACCACAGGGCAACACAGATGCCCACAGAGGTGCTGGCAGCTCCCTGGAGGAGCCGGTGGTAGTGTGTGGAGGGAACAGGGGAAAAATCAGGGTGCGGGGTGGCAGGAAGCCCTGGCCACTGACTGCCACAGAAAGTACTCCTGGGCCTAGGAGCCTCATGGAGCAGGGCTGGGGCTGTGTCTTCCAGGCCCAGCTCACTGGTGTGTTGCACAGGGGCAGAACAGGTGCCACGGGGCCGACAGTGACCTCCCAGCTGAGGAAGCTGTCGTGGTCTGTAAGAAACAGAAGCCAGGGTTTCTCCTCACAGGGTCCCCTTGCAGAGGACACTTTGCAGGCAGCTCCTGCAGAGCTCTGGCGTGGCAGCCGGCGAGGCCGTGGGTCACAGCCTGTGGCCCTCACTCTGTCCCTCTGTTATGGTTTGTGTCTAGTTGTCCCCCCAAAGCCTCATGCAGTCATGGGGTGAGGACTTCTAGAGTTTGTGTTAACTCATGATTCCACTGGGATTATGTGTGATCCAAGGCTGGGATTATGGGTCTTAGTACTCCTGGGATTACCCATAGGTGGGTAAATACTGGAAGTACCCATAGGTGTGAGTACTTCCCCTACCCTGGGGCAGGTAATTTGCATTACAATGTAAGGTGGGAAGAGAAGCTCGCTGCTTGAGCTGCTGCTACCCCTCCCTTGCGCTCCTGCTCTTTGCCGCCACCATGAAAGGTTGCTTTCTGCTCTGTGCTGCTCTGCGTTGGAGCCAGCTGAGTATGGACTGAAACCTCCAGTAACTGTGAGCTAAATAAACCTTTCCTTCCTTCATTTTGAGCGTCGGGTATTTGTCCCAGCAACGAGAGAAGAGTAACTAAGACACCCTCCCTCCTGGCTTCTAGTGCCTGGAATGCTAAGCTGAGTATGGCTGAGGGAAAGCACATGCTTGCCACCCTCCTCCTGACCACCTTGGGCCACCCCTCAGCCATGGGGAAAGGAAGCAGCCACACTGTCTCCGGGTGACCCAGGTGGCCTTGGCAGCCCCCCACAGGAATTTCCTCCTCCGACTCCCCCTTGCTTCCCACAGCTCCATCTCTTCTGGGATGAGGTCGGAGAAAATGGCCAAGAGGTTTCTCTGTTGAGGCCAGGAGAGGAAGTGCACAGGGCCACCGGGCAGAGAGGGTGGGTGGGGGACATGGGGACTCTGGGTGGCGCCTCTGGCTCCCCAGGACAAAGTGGACTTTTCCAGCCTGTGGCTCTCACAGAGCTGTTCACAAAGCCAGGCTAATCCGGCCTGGGTGTGCAGACCATAGGCAGGCAGCCTCGTGCAGGTCTCACCACCCGCGGGACACCAGCACTTGCTCCAGTTGTCCAAGGCTGAGTCAGATCCTGAGGTCGGCAGGGGACTACCACTGAGTCCAGGATGCAGCCCCTGAGCCCCTGGGAGAGGCCAGACCCAGCGCGAGGGGACATCTGCCCTGCTGCTTTCAAGCTGGCTTTTTGTATCCCTGGGCCTCCGCTTCCCTGCGTGGCCACGGCTGCTGTCGGCCCAGCTTGCACAGCTGGGAGAAAATGGGAAGACCTCGCACGCACACTGGGCAGACGCGTGCTGGCGGCAGAAGGGACGTCCCGTGATGCCACGCGTAGCCTGAGGCGAGACGTGGACGGGTCACCACAGTGCCCGGCCTGCACCCAGCAGTCCTCAGGAGCTGCCTCCTGCCCGATGGGAGCGCACAGCACAGCCTCGCAGCTTAGCCAGCTCAGGACAGGGGCGCTGAGCCCATGCGGCAGAGGCCAGGGCCTGGCACCTGCCCATTCACACCCTGTGACCTCCACGTCCCTCAGCACACCTTGACACTCACAGGAGGCACAGACAGGGTCACTGCCTGCACTTGGCAGATGAGAAGCTGCAAGAAAGCTGGAGAGCGAGCCCTGAACGCGGGGCGGGGCGGGGCGTGAACTTCTGGACTGGGACCTTGAGGCTGGCAAAGCACCCCTTTCCTTCCTCAAAGGTGTTCAAGTCCAGTCAGGAAGGGGCCAAGCCGCGCCGTGTGGTGAGGAGGGCCGAGCCCTCAAGCCTGGCCGAGCCTGCGTCCCAAGCACTGGCGGGGCAGTAACAACACGCGGCACGTGCAGCACCACGCCAGGCAGCCTGTGGCTGCGGGACCGA
Organism: Octodon degus; assembly: GCF_000260255.1. Lineage (NCBI taxonomy): Eukaryota > Metazoa > Chordata > Mammalia > Rodentia > Octodontidae > Octodon > Octodon degus. The sequence continues at coordinate 34,819,922 of NW_004524580.1, read as the reverse complement.
GCCAGCTCTGCACACAGGGCTCAAGGCCTCCCGTCCAGAGAGCCCGGCCCTCTGTTCCTGTGGTCCTTCCCCTTCGACCCACTTGCCATCAGGCAAACTGAGGCTCTGAAAGGCACACTGGAATTTTACAGAGCTGGCCCCAATCTCCACAGTCTCCGGCACTCGTGGAGAGGTGGGATGAGCAGCAGCAGGCCTTGCGGCGGGGCCCCTGGGCCCTGAGGCCCCGGGCTCCGAGCCACCTTTTGGCCGGCCCAGGCCAGGGCGCACAGAGCTGCACTGTGTGGGCCAGGCGGTGATTCAGGGCCTTGGCAGCTGCTCCTTCCACTCCGCAGCCTCCGAACATTCCGTCCACAGGGCTCTTGGCCCAGCACAGAGCGGCGGGGCGGGAGCAGTGGGGCCCTCCCTCGCTGCCTAATTTAAAAGCATCTAAGGCTGTTTTTAGACAGGGAGAAAGCACACGCCCATGGGGATGGAGGAGGCCAAGAGGACACAGCCGACGTTTGCTCCTGGGGCTCTTCCCTGAGCAAGAGGACAACAGGGTCTTGAGCAGGCGCAGGGTCCAAGGACATTGCTTGTCCTACATGGGGCCCGGCCAGGTGTGGTGCTGCACGCCTGTAATCCCAGCACCCAGGAGCCTGAGGCAGGAGGGTCGCTGCAAGGTCAAGGCCAGCCTGGGCTGCAGGATGAAAGCCTGTCTCCAAATCAAAAACTTTTAAAGTAGGTCTAAAGGGGAGCAGCGCGCTATACCTCCCAGGGGTCCCGGGGTCCTGGGGTGCAGGACTGCAGGCTTTATTTGCCGAACGGCCCCTCTGCACCCTCAGCAGCCTAGCATGGCTTTGTTCCCTCGCTCGTCGCTCGTCCACTCATTCGTCACTCGCTCACTCAGTCACTTTCTCAGAGCGAGCGAGCGCCCTGAGCCGCCCTCCACAATCGCTCCACATCGTCACCTCAGCCGGCCCGATGCGCATTACTTAAAGCCACCTGAGGGGATCAGGGAAGCCCTGGTCAGCTCTGTGCACATCAACCCGTGGAACAGGCTAGGTTCAGCGACGTGGAGATGACGGCTGTTCCTTCGAGGAGGGCCGCCCAGGTGGTCCTCCACGACACAGGAGGGCCACCAGGTCCACTGCCCCTGGCGCTCCCTCGTGCCCAGGGCTTTCCACATCCCACACTCAGGGCTCTGAGCAAGCCCTTGATGCCCCTCCTCTCCAGGAAACACCTCACACCTTGCTGTGTATCCCTGACGGTGAGGAGGGGCAGACGCCTGTAACTTTTGTTTTGAGGTTCCAGGTTTGTGGGGGAAATGTCCAATACAGGAAGACAAGATTAGAGGCTTTCTTTTAATGTGCATATTTAACACAGGGAATTTTTAAACACACACACACACAGCACAGTGACTGTACTCATCCTACCTGTGGGCCGTGGCCAGCCTGTCCTCCCTGGTCACCCCACCCAGGGCTGGCACTGACGTCTCCTTTAGCTGCCAAGAATTCTACACTGCCACCTGCCCCCTTTCCCTTTTTCCCTTTGGGAACCTCCACCTGGAAAGTGCTTTCTTCCACTTGGCAGACTCCTATTTGATATGCAAAACCCCATGAAAATGTTACCTGGGGCACCGCCCTTGCCTCCTCCTCTGGCAGCCTCCCCCACGGGTGACTGCACACAGTCTGATTCTAGGCAGTGTCTCCTCCTAATTCTCTTAAAAGTTTACTTAGTTGAAACCATCCATAAATGGACCCGCTGCCCCCAGCAGCCTGTGAGCTTTTTCGGCCAGGGCCAAGGTCCTCTGTGACTGCCAGCCAGTGCAAAAGGCTGCCTCATCCCCAAGCTCAGCACTGGCTGTGCCTCAGCTGAACTCTGGTGTCTACTTTAGTCTTGGGTCCCCATCGTGAGGAAGTTGAGACGGACATGGAGACCAGGTTCAGTGGTGCTTAGATGAGAGGCGGCCACGCAGCCACTCGAGACACTGTGGCCTCTAACACCAGGGGACAGCAATGACCCCCACGGCCCTGTGACCGTGATGACGGCACACTGATGTGTGCTGGGCAAGGGACCAACAACACAAACACGACCTTTCTCTCCTGCAGCCCGCACCCATGAGCCTGGAATCAGCCACCAGGCAAGCGCACCCTTTGCCACATGGCAGGACCATGCCGTCATCCCTGAGCTTGCTCCTGGGACAGCTTGGGAGCAGCCAGAGCCAACCTCGTGCTTGGAAGGGACGGAGGGAAGCAGGGGACAGGAAGTCCCAAGTGCCGAGTTTGGAGGCTCTCTTCCTCCTCCACTGATGCTCCCCAAACCACCCCCACAGCAAAGTGTAGGCTCCAGCCTCCGCACCATCTAGTGGTCCAAAGACAGTGAGGGGTGGCCCCACTGTGACCACACGGCGTAGAGCTTGGCCTGGGAGCTCCGCCACACAGCCATGCCCACCTCAGCCCCTGCCGCAGGTCCAGGAAAGCCCAGATCACTCTAAGCCGAGGTCTCGCAGCTGCTGATCCTCCGGAGGCGCCAGTGTCTGCCAGTCATCCCAGGGGCTCAGTCCCAGGACTTGCTGACCCACACTGCCAGAGAATGCTGGGTGGTGGGCGCCAGTGTCTCCGTTTGGCCTCATTTCTTAGAGCAGGGGACAACCCCTGCATCAGCAAAGCCAGATTTCATCAAATTAAAATAAAACCTCCAGGTCTGACCAAGGAAGCCAGGCTGAGGGCTGGCATCAGAGATTGTGTGTCCTCAGGCGCAGGGCAATAAATTCGGGCGTGCGGGCAAACTATTTTGTGAGCTTCATGGAAACTTACAGTGTGATTTCAAAGCAGATTTTTATGCTAAGTAGTAGTAAGAAAGAAAAGTCTGTAGACGCAGCTGGTAGTTATTTGGAACTTTGGAAGCTGATTGTGGGAGACCCACACTGAAGCATCCTCAGAGAACTGGCGGCGGGGGGGGGGGATGCCTGCTGGTCTTCAGGGACAGATGGACAGATGGAGCCACCGCTCCCGGGAGGCCTTGCCCAGCTGGACCCCATCCTGCAGGCCCCAAAGCCCTTCTACACCAGGCTCTGCCCTCCACTGTCTCCTTGAACAAGACCCACAGCCGGCGCAGCCGCGTCTGTGGGGCAGCAGGGGCCCTCCCCTCACTGTGGCCCCCTCCCTTTATAGTGTGCACACAGGAGCGGGGCTGAAGCCAAGGCCTTGGGGTGCTGGGCAGTGTGCTCACCACACAGCCACTGTGGGAGTCCCTAGAAAAGGACGTGACTACCCAGACCAGGGACCACTTGAGTTGGAAAGCCCCTGCCCCCTAGATGGAGCTGGGGCTCAACTGTCAGGAAAGGAATTATGCTGGGGCAGTGGTGCATGCCTATGATCCCAGCTCCTCTGGAGGCTGAGGCAGGAGGATCACAAGATCAAAGCTAAGCTGCACAATTTAGTGAGACTGTCTTGCTTACTTTTCTCTTGTTGCTTGGGACAGAATACCCAACACCCAAAGTTAAAGGAGGAAAGTTGATTTAGCGTACAGCCTGTTCTCCCAGGTGCACAGGGTCACTGGCTCTGCTCCTCCTGCAGCAGCTCTGTGCAGGCTGTGGGCCATGGCCTCCCAGTCCCTGAGGGCTCCCCGTTTCTGCCCCCAGCGTCCCCCACATCCCAAAGCAAGGGCTGCATGTCCCTTGTCCTTTGCACCTGGCATCCCCATGCCCTGCCTGCTGTCCTGAGAAAGCTCTGTGGTTCTGAAGGGCTTGTGGCAAAATTGGCTGCCGAGACATCTACAAGAACCCCTCGGGCTTGGTGACACCCTGGGGCCTGCGGGCTCCGGCGGTTGTGGTGGGCACTCTGGGGCTGCGCCTAGAAATCCATGACCAGAGCCCGGGGAGTCAGGCTCAGAGGATGCTAGGAAGAGGCTCCTTGCAGATGAACACAGCCACTCCCCGTGAGCGCGCTTGTCCCAGCGAGCACACCCCTGCCCTATCCTCACTTCTGCCTCACACTGTCCAGGACTACGTGAGCACTCTCACATTCTTGTTCTCTTTCCCTGATGATCCCAAGTTAGGCCTTATCAGCCCCATTTTGCAAATCAGAAAACTGAGTTTGGAGAGGATTCATAGCCCACCCACAATTAAGAGAGATTAAGGGAGATCAGAGTGGCTCCAGACATCCCTGCCCTCCCCAGTGCCCACCAGGCAGCCAGGGGCAAGGCCAGACTGGGGGATCTCCCACCTTCAGGCGAGGCAGCAGTGACACCCTCGCTGGAGCTGCTGGGGTGCCGCAGGCTGCATGGCCTGTGCTGGGTGACACAATCCCCAGGATGAAATTCTAGCCGCAGCTCCCACCTCACACCCTGGCCCTCGCTGTCCCTTAGAGTGCAACTGGGCACAACTGCTTGGGGAGCGGTGGGCAGTGCCCCTACCCATCCTGCACGCAGGGCCACAGCAATGCACCGGAGTCTCCAGGCACAAGAAATAGGCAGTCCAGAGATGGGTCAGTAGGCGTCCTGCAGCACACACGGGACAGGCAGAGGGCAGGCGTGACGGGGCCGGCACACAGGGGCCTCTCGGACACCCCCAGGTCAAGTGTGAAAATGCAGCAGTGTGTGGCTAGGGAGTTGGGTGTCCTGAGAGGTTAGCAGGAGGCGGGAGAGGCCACAGGCATGGACCTTCCACAGTGGCCGCGCTGGGCTGGGGGAGGGAGGGCGAGGGGCGTGGATGGCAGCAGGGCTTCAGGGCTCAGGCGACATTGTATCCGCTGAGCACGCAGCACCCAACCCGGCACAGCACGTGACACCCACCCAGCTCGGCAGGGCCTCTCGCACCTGCAAAATACCACATAGTGCTCAGTAAGCTGCAAATGCGCCGGCCTCTGAAGTCATTCTCATCACGTCCTACTGGGCAGAAAGAGCAGGAAACAAGGTCAGATAGGCACTACCGTGTACGCACAGAATAAATCAGAAGAGAAGCAAATGCAGTTTTTATCCAAAAAAGAAGCCAGCCAGCCTATAATACAGTGGAGCTGCAGGAAGCAGCTGCCAGAGCCTTCGCTGGGCTGGACACAGCGGCTGGTTGCGGCTTCCCAGGGTTGTGGTGCGTGGACATCGCTTCTGGGGCCAAAGGCCAATACTGCTTCTCTTTTCAAATGCGTTTGTTCTCACCAGACAGCAGAAAGGACAAGTTTTAGCCTGGCTGGGGGAGTTTTTATCACTCTGGTGCTGACCAGAAAGGACTCGGGCCTAAAAGAGTGCAGGTCGGAGCCTTGGCTCTGGGCCTTCCCCACCGCCGACTCCAGCCTCAGTTTCCCTGTCTGTAAGAAGGGAGCAGAGGCCCCTTCCCAATGGCCGCGTGTGTGTGGACACAGACTGGGGTGGGGTCCCGGGAGTGGCTCCGGCCTTCTGCTGCAGGAACGGCAGCTGTGGTGCGGAAGCCAGGGGTGTTGGGAGGGACACGGGGCGGCGCACCTTTCCTGTAAGTGTTTGCAGCTTAAGCTCCACTGTGCACTTTGGTCCCTTCATACGTCCTTAGGAGGGAAAGCCTTTGCCCCCAAGGGACACAAAGTAAACTCCTAGAACCCGAGCAGATGCCCTGGACGCAAAAGTGAGACTCACAGGTGAGGAGAGAGCCTGGCCTCGCTCCTCCTTCCAGGCGCTATGGGTCCAGGGCTGTGGATCTCAGACCCGGATCTCCCTGCCTGAGTCACCACAGGGGCCACGCAGGCCTGGCAGGCCATTCTCAGAAGTGGAAGAGCACACATACTGGGCCCCTTCCTGCCTCGGAGCTGGGCAACAACAAGGACCCAAGCCGAGCAGGAACTCAGGCAGGTGTGGTGGTGCACACCTGGAATCCATATGCGGGGGCTGCTCAGAAGGATCTCAAGTTCAAGCCCCCTGCTGTTAAGAAATTGCCTATAAGACCAAGATAAAGCAAGACCTATGCAACCAGAGTTGTAGCTTTTGGGTCTGATAAGGTCAGTGAAATCCCCTCAGGATTTATCCTGAGATCCTGTACCTCAGATTGCAGATCCTTTGTCAGTGTCAGCCATGTAGATGAGTCACGGTCATTGCTTGGCCAATGTGCTCCCCGTGAAAGCTGGAGAAAATGTTTTCTCTCCAAGTGACTCTCCTTAGGCACACTCTACATCATCGATCACTTTCCTCTATGGCCCCATAATCTCCTTGATCAGAAAATTTGGGACACTACTGAGTTACATGACGTTACAGTACAAGTTCTCATATGTCCTGACTCTTAATTGACCTTGGAAGGCTAGGGCCAAAATGTTGGCTTTCCTTGCTTTATCTTGGTCTTAACCATGCTGTTATGTTGAGCTGTAGGGGACTCAAGTCAACAACTTCTGACATTGCCAGTGAAGCGGAAGACCCAATACTATTATGGACTACTGGACTCTTTTAGAATATTTTGCTGAGTTAACACACCTATAATATTCAAATGGCGGAACTAAACAAAAAAGGGGATACAGATGAATGTCCATTGTGTATCTGTGTATTCAAAGTGGTTAGGATAGATATATAGTCACATTCTCTTAATGAATAGAGGGATTTGTTCTAATGGTGTTTGTAAATAGGATATCATGTCTGCATCTTGTACAGCAAATAACCACTAGGAAGAGAGTCTGCAATGTGTTAATTATTGGAACTGTCCTACCAATTTGACTTGAAACTGTCTCATTGCTATTTGTTTCTCAATAAAATTATGGGGAAAAAAGATATAAAAATAAAGTCTGTAAGAGAAAGGTTATGCAAAAATAAATAGATAAATAAATCTCCTAGAGAAGCTGGCAAGGCGTGCCTGCTAGTGTTTGAGAGGAGACCAAAGACAGGCCATGCCAGAAACAACAGGCCCACCCCAAACAGCCCGCCTGTGGGGTGAGTCAGCCATCCCCGGAGTGAGTGTATGCTAGTATTTCCCCATTTTACAGACAGGGAAACTGAGGCACAGAGTGGGATGGCTTCTCTGTGGTTGCACTGTGGCAGAGCCTGAGTTTGAAGCCTGTTAGTGCCCCCTCCCCCTGGCTCTGCAGTCTGGTAGGTGTCCCGGCAGGCTGGTCCCTGAGCTTGCACGTGAGGTAGGTATTGGAGCAAGACCGTCGCCCATGCATGGAGCATGCTGAGGATCAGGGTGACCCCAGCCCTGCTAACTGAGGCTTCCTCTGTGTCTTCCAGCTCACAGCCCCACAGTTCCCTGTAGTTGTCAAGCTGGGACATGCCCACGCCGGAATGGGAAAGGTAAGAGACTATCCCCGTGGGCACCAACACGCGCCTTCCCCCTCCCATCCTTTTCAGGGTCTCCAACCCACGGCTCAAGGGGTCACTCCGGGACTGTGGGTCCTTGATCTCTGTGGTTCTGGTGGAAGAGGGACAGGTGGACAGCATCAGGTGGACTGTGGCTTCCAGGTCACCTGCAGGGCTGGCTCCTAGAGTGCCAGGCACGCAGGACCACAGAAGAGGCCGGGAGCCACCAGCGTCTGCCACGGCAGGGCTGTCCACGCCCCAGCCACTCCACTCTCAGCCACCAGGTGCAGCATCACAGGCCAAACCCACCTCAGACTGGGGAGAAAGACAGCCAGGTGGTTCACACGATCCACTGGGACCGCGGAGAGCTCAGCTGTCCCTCGCTCTTGTTCCGGCTTGCCGCCCCTCCCTGGTGTCTCCCGGCTCTGTCAAGGCATCCAGGCCCAATCCAGAGGGGCAAAATCAGGCTCACAGCCAGGTGCAGGGGCACACCCCTGTAATCCCATTGCTCCGGGAGGCTGAGGCAGGAGGATCAAAGGGTCGAGCCCAGCTGAGCAATTAGTTGACTTAACAAGACCCTGTCTCAAAATAAAAAATAGATGGGCCGGGGAGATAGATCAGTAGAATAAGTGCTTGCCTGGCAAGTGCAAGGGCCTGAGTTCAATCTCCGGTTCTGAAAAAAAGAAAAGAAACAAAGGCTGGAGTGCAGCCAAGTTTCAGGCCCTGGGTCCAGTTTCCAGCACTGAAAACAATGAAGTCTGCTCAGGAGAAGAAGCGCAGAGTGGGAGGAAGCTGCGTACGGCTGGGCGAGCCTGGAACCACAGGCAGCTCCCACGAGCAGGAAGACACAAGGCCCTCCTGCGGGAGGCCAGCACTGCAGTGGGGGGCAGTGTGCGTCCCAGAGCACGGAAGTCACAATGTTGTGTGGCTTGGAATCGGTAGTGGGGGGCACCCTGGCCCAGGGCCACCCCAGATCCACGGCACCCCGAGCTCCTATGTGAAGCAGCTTTAGCTGCGATAGTCAGGGGCGTCCTTGCCACCCACCAGGAGGGCCCTGATGCCCCTGTGAGCCTGGTAATGCACCTGCCTGTCTGTGGTGGCCCCCCACAAGGAGCCCCAGCCCCACGTCACCAGCACAGAGGCTCAGAAGCCGGCCCAGAGTCCATCCCGTTTCCTCCGCTGAAAGCAGGACCTGGCAGCACAGCACTGACGACAGGGCCAAGAGCGTCCTGACGTGCAGCGGGCCCCTCCCATCCCTCACTCTGTGACCATGGCCCTGATCAACTCGCATGGGAAATGGTCAGGGGACCCAACCCCTTCACAGCCACTGCTCCTGAGGTGACACTGAGGCAGTGACTCCCCCGCCGTTTCCATGGAGATTTGATATGAGTGATGGGAGTTCCATGGACTCTCAGGCCGTGGAGCCCCTGGGGCGGGCGGGCAGGGACTGCCCATCTTCTTTGGTATCCATGGGATTGGTGCTGAAAGTAGAGTCCCACAGAAACAGAGAGACAAATGCAACTTCCGAGCCGTGCGGCTATCCGTACAGCCTCGCCTGGCCAGGTAGACCTGGGAGGACCTGCGCAGGAAGTGTGAGGGCAGAGCTTCCCAGGCACAAGCGCATTCTCAGTCCCCGGGGAGCGGCGACTGGAAACGAGGCGAGCGCACAGAAAGCCCGGATGGTCCTCATCCCAGGGCCTTTCACTTTTTAACTGAGAATTTTTTATCAGTTGGTAAGAACTCGTCACACATTAAGGACATTAATCTTCTGCCATGTTCAGTAATGTTTCTGCTCTTGACAACCAACATCCCACGTGGTTATTCAGCTTCTGTCCTCTGCAAAGCGTGTTGTTGAGCGTCCGGTGTGTCCGTCCCTGGAGGCTGCGTGGTAGAGCCACTGAGCATGGAACCAGAAGCAGGGGCCTTGCTGGCCGTGTGGCCTGAGGTGGGCTCCCCAGCCCCTCCTCAGATCCTCTGTCCATGAAGTAGAGATGATACCAGTGTCGCTCTCAGGGGGCAGCCGTGAGGAGAGACCTCACCGTGTCGCCCGCTGAGCTCAGGCCTGGAACACAGGACACCAGTGAATATTATTTATCCCTATAACAGATGGCTTGGACCAGCCCTGCGGGCCCAAAATCCAGCTGAAGTCGACAGGGGCGAGATGACTAAATCCTGTGTCAGACAATTTATTGCACTTGGCTACAAGTACAGTATGAGTCAGGAGAGTATTAAGTTGCCAAAAGCTCTAATCAACAAAGGCAAGTAAATCGCTGCAAATGAGCTCAGCTGCACGAGGTGTCAAGAAAGATAAGTCAAACCACAGCGAGCTGCGCTGTGCAACAGCCAGAATAGCTAAAAGTAAAAGGACTAATCACCATAAGTGTTGGTGAGAACAGGGACAACCGGAGCAGGAAAATGTGCGCCTAGAGAGGGCGTGCCTCGCCCCACCACGCGCGCGCGCGCCGTCATCCACCGGCCAGGAGCTACGCAGGGCGTTAGTGAGCCCACCTCAGTGAATGCAGGCACGAAACAAAGCGCTTGTTTGTAATTGTTCTATTCACAACTTCCAAAACTAATGTGCCCATGAACAACAGAATTGATAAAACAGTCGTACTAAGGAAATAAAAAGAAGCAAGCCACATGCAGTGGCACAGACGAGTCTCACAAATGCAGCACTGAGTACAATTTGTCGAATGTCAGAGAACAGAGAATGCCTACTCCTTCGGTCCCCAGGATGCAACACTCGAGGCAGGGCCATGAGCACCGCGGGGGGCAGACCTGCAGAGCCATTCTGGACGAGCCTGTCTGGGAAGAGCAGCGCTCCCACAGAGGAGGCGCAGGAGGCTGCTTCCCCTCCTGACCGATGGGCTGGTGACCCCCGAGGGGCACTGGCCCTGGACTTGTCCTGCTTACTTCCTGCCCTCTCCTCGGCTCGGAGCTACTCCCGGCCAGCCACGCTGATGTCCCCACCAGGCCGTGGCTGGAGGCTCTGCTCGGGTCAGATTGGGGGAGCACCTGGGAGGGACAGGGACAGACCAGTGAGCACGGAGGAGCCAGCTGCTCCAGAAGGGCCGGGGCGGGGCGGGCACCGGGGACCAGGCCCTGCATGCCAGAGGCCAGCCTGGCCACACCACACCGAGCCCAGCCCCGGCAGGACCAGGTGGAGCTCTGCTGCCCCACTCTCTGCAGGGTCTGCCGCCACTGCCTGGCGTCTCTGCCCTGGCCCTTTGAGCCCTACTTTTCATGATCTCTTTCCATTTTTCTTTTGTATGAGTCCATGTTTGTGATGCTAACGTGCCCTTGCGCAGCTGGTGCCGGGCGTGGCGCGGGTCACCGCCTCGTGACCTGAGTGCCTCCCCTCCTTCCTCTCCCGGCCCCCTCCCCCACTCTTTATTTATAATCTAGGTTTCTCGCAGAAAGGAAGCCTTGCAATAGTTAAGACATGTCTGATCTATGTCACGTCCTGTCCCGGTGTGCCCACTGGCCTGCAGATGGCTCAGGCGTGTCCTGAGTGTGTCACCTGTGTCACGGCAGAGCAGTGCCCCGTGTGTGAAATGCCCACTCGTCTGCTGATGGACAGTGTCTGCCTCTAAGATGGACCTATTATGAGTTGTGTTGCTACCAGCAGGGCGCCTGTGACCGCTTAATATGATGTCGACTCCGGGGAAGACGCCTAGACCAGTGGGACAAATGGAATCTCTAGTTTTAGGGTTTGTTTGGCTTTTTTTTTACATTTTTAAAATCATTTATTTACATTTTATGTATTTATTTATTTATTTGGCACAGGGTCTTGCTACACAGCTCAGACTCATAGTGGTCCTCCTGTCTCAGCCTCCCCAGCACTGGGATTACAGGCGTGCTCCACCATGCCCGGTTTCAGTGGTCAGCACAGCACAGAGCCAGTGTGGCCTGCAGTACCGGGGATCAAACCCAGGTCCTTGCACTTGCCAGGCAGGTGCTTAGACTGCCGCGTTGTCTCCCCAGCCGCGCGATAGGTTTCAGAGGGCTCTCTGCATGGGTTTCCACAGTGATTACACTAACTTACATCCCACCCACAATGTAGAAGGGCCCGCTTTCCTCGGCAGCATAGCCCGCCCATGTGACTGTGGGATTTCTTGGGGACCGTCACTCTTCCTGGGGTAAGACAGGAGCTCACACTGTTTTAACTTGTACTTCTCTAGTGGCCCACCCATGCTGAGCATTTTTCGTGTGCTTCTTGGCCATTTGTGTTTCTCTTTGGCCATCTTTTGAGATTGTATTTAGTGGAGTTTAACTTTTTTTTTATTTTTTATTTTATTTTTAAGTTTAACTTTTCTGCGTTGTCTGTGTATTCTAGAGGTCGGTCCTCTGTGTGAGGGGGAGCTGGCAAGAGCATTTCCCGTTCTGTAGGTTGGGAAAACCTTCACACCTGTGTCGTGAGCCATGAAGCTGAGGCAGACAGACCTGCGCAGTTCGCGCACAGCGAAGCTATGTAGTTCCCACACCCCTTTGGCCAGGCGCTGCTCCAGGCTTCATGTAGCTTCACGGGCCTGTGAGCCCGTCGGCCACGCTGCCCTGGAGAGGACCCAGCCGCTCTCCCAGTGATGCTGTGCTTTTGACTGATACCAAGAGATGCCCATGGAGAGGGACAGCAACGCCAGCCCCTGTGAGCATACCCTGCATCTGTGTCCATCAGAGATCCTGGAGAGGTCAAGGCCCGGCCACTGCAGGGCCCTGCGGGCAGCAATGTTTGCGGAATCTGGAACCAGCTTCTGGGTGGAGTCGGCCTGCGGGTACCAGCTCCATGTCCTTGGTGAGGTGTTTGCTCTTGGCCTACCCCGATGTCCTCACCTCTGTTGGGGACCATGATGCCCCTCCTGGGGCTATACTGATGGCAGGGGCATCAGCTCTGACCAGAAGGGCACCCAGTGAGCTTGACGCAAGCAAGCTCTAAGCGCTGCTTCGATAGCTTCCCTGTTGATCTCAGCCGAAACGAGCACTGGCTACTAATCAATAAGCAAGGAAGGCGGCTCTAACTCAGTTTTGGGTGAGCACTCAGGAGGACAGCTTCCAAGGCCCCGGGAGGGTGCAGAGAATAAGCCCGGCCCACCCCGGGAGATCCAGGCTCTCTGGGCTGGCCGGAAGGTAAGAACCAGAGAGGCTAAGGGCCTCGCCCAGGGCCACGCCGCGAGCAGCGACCCCAGCACCACAGCAAGAGGGACAGCTGGGAGACTAACTGGCCCCTTCCGTCCTTCAGAGAGAACAACCTCCACCATACCACGCGATCCCGGGCGCAGGATCCCGGCCCCAGAGACACCTGTGCCCTGAGCACACCTGTGGCCAGAAGAGGCCGTGTGCCGGAGGGACCAAGCGCAGCATCAGCGTCCTGAGCGCGGGGATGAGGGACAGGTGCCCCACGCCGGGCTTAGGAGCAACCCAGTGTCTACGCTTGCTCGGGAAGTTGGCGCGAAGCCTTCCTGCCAGGCTCTGGCCGGCCCACCGCCCTTTGCAGGCTCGCAGCCGTCCTGCGTGGGCACGTTCAGCGCGGCGCCCTCCGTGGCCATCTGTCCCAGAGCCTGCCTCTCTGCAGGGCCGGGCCTGCCTGCCTCTCCAGTGTGGCCCTCTGCAGGGCGTCCTCCTCAGATGTGCAGGACCAAGGCGTCTGTGCCCTTGCCACCTCACCCTCCTCGGCAGTGCAGATCCTGCCGCGCAGCACCAGCCCTGACGCAGCCTTGGCCATCGTAAGGTGTCACAGCTGGGACCGGTGGCAACGCCTGTCATCCCAACACTCTGGGAGGCTGAGGTAGGAGGACTCGAAGTTCAAGTCCAGCCTGGGCAACTTAGCAAAACCCTGCATCCAAATAAAAAATAAGGTCTAGGGATGTAGCACAGCATGAAGGCTGAGTTCAGTCCCCAGTACCAAAAAAAGGTGCCCCACCCTCTCAGCTTTCCTCCAGCCGGGACCCTTGACCAGTGTGTTGGCCGCCAGCCCACAGATGGACCTGCCTACAGGGCTCCTGTGTCCTGTTGGGGCATCACACGCCCTACCCCATCCCGTGGCAGTGCCAGGCCCCACTTGCTACTCAGAACCTGTCATGGTGCATGTCCAGAGAAGCCCAGGGGCACCAGAGCACCAGCTCCCTGCAGACAAACCACCTCTAGGCCTGCACTGCCAGCTGCCTGGCCCGCTGTACCCACGTAGCGACGCCCCTCCGCTGTGGCTGGCCGGCTCTGTCACCGCACACTGGGAAAAAGGGACCTTTGTCTTCTTGCCTCTGCTTGGAGACCAGATGGGCCCCACTTCGCACCCCTACCTGAGCCTGCTTGCAGGACGCTTTGGGAGGCTTGGGTGAAAGGCCGGGAAACTTTCATTTTTCCCCAGATTTCCTTTTGAGATCTTAGGCCTCTTTTTGCTGTGAACGGATGTAATTTTTTCAACCAAAAAAGAGAAAAAAGCTGTAAGAATGGATCAAAATGATCGCTGTATTTGATCTTACGGGCATCTGCACACTGCTTTCTCTGAACCCTGAACCCTGCTTTATGCAGAGGACAGGAAAATGCGCTCCACGCGAGGGACTGCGCCCGGCCCGCAGGTGTACACGGCCAAGCCTGCCTTCAACCCACCACGACGATATGGGGAGCTTAGAAGAGACTAGAGGGGGACCCTCGCGATGGGCTTCGTGGCCTTGAAAGAAGCAACATCAGAGAGCTCACACTTTGGACCCAAACGCACCCGCAATGGTTGGAAACAAAGTCCCTGGTGCGTGCGGAGCGACTGGGTCGGGAGGTGGAGGTGGAGGTACACCCCCCACCCCACCCCACCCCAAGTGCTGCAGCGGGCGGGGCCTGGGCGTGCCGTGTTCTTGGCCCCGGCTCCTCCCATCTCTGCTTTGTGCCCCTGCCTTGGGGCCATTACTCTCCTGCCCCCGACGCTGCTTGTGCCCTCTGCGTCCAGCGGGCCAAACTCCGGCTGAAAACGTGAGCCAAGCTAAGCCTCTGCTCCTTTCAGTGCCGGGCCTCAGTGTTGTGTCTCAGGGACAGAAAGACAGGGTCATGCCAGCGCCCTGTCGTCAGACGCCCGGGGCCGGACCGTGAGCCCAAGGGCCTGCTGCACAAGCCCCTCAGCTGTGAGGGTTTACTGTGCAGCTGGCGCGGACCAAGGCGTGCGCCCACCCCGTGCGAGGGCCCAAGAGCCACCCGGGCCTTGCAGCGCGCTGTCGGGCTGACCACGCGTCACTCTGGCCACCGGGGGAGCTCGGGACAATGTCACCCCGACTTGGTTGCGAGGACAGCCGTAAGTCACCCAGACACTGGTCCTTTTCCTCTTAAAGATGCTGGATCGTGCTCCCCATTTCTGTTGTGGACACAAAAAGGGGTCACGACCTCGCCCGAATTATGGCGCGCACCTTCGCCTCCTGCAAAGCGCAATTTCACGGCCTCACCCAGCTTGTCCAGCTTGTGTTTAACCCTTTACGATGGAAATGTTCAAATATGCACCAAAGAAGAGAAAATGGGGGCTGGAAGCCACGTGCCAGGTGCAGGGCGCTGCCACTGGCCGCCCCCACACTTCCCGCCTCCACTGGGCCCTTTTATCATTTTTTTAAATGTGGGGGCTGAGTCTCATAAAACTCCCCCTTCCTCTAAAGGAAGCAGTTCAGGATTTTAGCATCCTCATGAGGTGACATCCAAGGTTTCTGGCCGCCCACCCATAGCCGTGTTGGTGTCCTGCGCCCCCCGGGTGCTGGCAACCAGTTCTCTGTGTCACTGCTTGTTCTGAGGCAAACCCTGGCACCTCAGCACACTCACGGGTATCTCAGCGGCCATGTCTAACACACCAGAGCTGCTTTTCTGTTTACCTCCCTGTCATTATCACACCGTCCCTGCCTCTCCAGGGCGGTCTGTGCTCCACCTCCGCCGCACACTGAGCACTTCTCACAGCATGCAGACAGAACCTGTAGTTCACACGGCCAGGTCCACACGGACCTTTCCACCTGTGACAGGCCTCCTCCGTGCAGGCCACGTGTGTCTCCTGGCCTTTATCTGGGGACACCAGGTGGCTTTTCCTCCGCACTCCACAGAGGGCTGACGGCCGCTCCCTGCTGCCACACTGTGGCCTCATTTCCTGTGACAGAGAGAAAAGGGGGTCACCAAGTCTGAGCCATCCAGGCTGAGCTGTGGCCAGGGCACCCCAGTGAGTGTTGGGGTTTCCTGTCACCCCTGCACCCCAGTCTGTCTGGTGGGTTCTTCTGATGTGAAGACTGCTGTCAGGGTCAGGGCCATCTGCCATGCCCCCAGTGGCCGTCCCAGCCCTGCCTCTCCCCTGGACTCAGCAGTGGTGGCTGCAGCACGGGCCCCTCCTGGGTCTAGAGGCTTCAGAGGGTGACGCTCTCTTACACCTCTGTTTTGTATTTGGCACAGGGCCTCACTACATAATTGGGACTTGTAGTGATCCTCCTGTTTTCAGCCTCCCCAGTTCTGGGATTACAGGCGTGCACCACCACATCAGATTTCGGTGGCCAGCTTCGTGTGCCCAGGGCAGGGCTGGTGCAACCTGTGGTGCCAGGGATTGAATCCCAGTCCCAGTGCTTGCCTAAGCAGGTGCTTAATCCACTATCTCACTGGCCCAACACCTCTATTTTGTTAGCTGAAATTTATCAAAAAATGAAGACAGTTCTTCATCTTCTTATTTACACTTGAGGTTTGGAGGATTTTTTTTTTTTTTTTTTTGAGTCAAGGTCTTTTTTTTTATTTTTTTTTTATTTTTCTTTTTTTAATGCGGAATCGGGGATTGAACTCAGGTCCTTGAGCTTGCCAGGCGAGTGCTTATTCCACTGAGCCATCTCCCTGGCATTTTTTTTTTTATTTTTAAAAGAGTACAAAATAGTATTGAAACAAAAATTACAAGTAAATCAGAATTTCACTTAACAAAGTAGTATGAATTTCACAGTATTTGTGGTAGTGCATAGTGTTGTCTTCCAGTTATTAATATTACTAGATATATGCATGCAAAATTAGAAGGAAGATATAAGAAATTAAGAAGAGAAAAAGGGGGCCCGCCAGACAGCTCAGTGGACTAAAGCGCCTGCTTAGGCAGAAGGCAGTGGCCAGGGTTTGATCCCCCCATGCTGGTGCTGCCCCCGAGGTGCGCTGAGATGGTGATTGAGACTGGGCGTGGTAGGTGCACCTGTAATCTCAGCACTTGGGAGGCTGAAAACAGGAGGATCACTGTGAGTCCGAGAACGAACAAACAAACTTGAGGCAAGGTCTTACTGCATGCTGGCCTTAGACTCACTGTGCAGCCCGGGGTAGCCTTGAACTCACAGCAGTCCTCCTGCCTCAGGCTCCCAGGTGCTAGGACCACGGACATGGACACTATGCCTGGCCCCTTTTCTGAATGAGCAGATGGAGTCTTAGCATCCCTCAGAGGTGACCGGTGACCTTTTGCAAAGTCACAGATGATTAACGTGCTGGTCTATTCCAACCCACTGACACGTGGTCCTTTCCGGTCCTCAGGCTGCCCCTCCCCGGCTGGCGCAGTCCTTGCCACTCAGCCGTGGTCTGTACCATGACCAACCCCCAGCCTGAAGTCCACGCGCCCAACGGAGCAGCCCCAGGCCCACAGGCGGGCGCGCAGCACCAGCACCGCTGTCGTGGGAGCCCGCAGAGGACAATTAACTTCCTTTATTCATTCATCACTTACTGCTCTGCAATCACTGCCCATTCAGTGGGCGCCAGACCCTGGGCCCCACCCCGGACGCGAGATGAGCTCCCACACTATTTCTGTATCTATGCACTTGTCCTACAAAGGACCCGTGACGCCCACATACAATACGAAGCTCACTTAAAAGCTAGGCAACAGCAATGCTGCTTCTAACCCTGTGCTAAAGACACAGTGGCCAAACCTGAAGCAGCACATATGCAGGGCGGTGCAGAACTGCTCGGAAGGGGTTGTCCTGTACACACAGGGCCTAGTGCTACCTGTCCTAGCCAGTCCCTGCCGTGACACCCTGCTGAGCTACCCTCCGAGTCGGGGCCTCTGGGCCCCACCAGCTTGGCAGCCTGTGGCCTCGGCTCCATGGAGCAGGAGGACACTTGGCTCCTAACCACGGCTGCCACTGTGCCTTCTGAGCAGGCGGGGTGGGCTTCACACAGGAGGAGGGGCCACCTGGGCAGGAGGGCACAGCTCCGTGGTCAGCCGTGGTCTGCCCGGTCCAGGCAGCAGGGCTACTGAGGGCAGTGCACCAGCCCCGCCCCTGCTTGGTGCCTCTGCCCCTGGGGCCCGGGACAGGTCTTCAGATCTTCACTTCCTGACTGAAGTGACTGTCACAGGCCTGTCTGTCCCTGCCTCAGCCCCTACCTCCCTGCCCCCAGAGCCTGTGGTGAGACCCTGAGGGCAAGGAGGATCTCTACCGGTCGCTCCGTGGGGCACTGGTGGTGGCAGCAGTGACCCCAGAGATGCAGACATCGGGGCCAGGACTCCATGAGGGGCCAGGGCTGGGGGCTGGGGCAGGAAACTGGGGATCCTGCAGCCCGCAGCTCGCTGCCCTTGAGCCCTCAGCAGATGGGGCCGGCAGAGCCTGCAACCTCTCCGAGACGCAGGTCCCCAGAGTCCCAGCTGCCCACAGCGCTGGAGTCCACCCCTCCAAGCCTTGCGAGCACTGTCGGGCCTGGACGCCCCACTGCTGTGTGCAGGCTGCAGCGGGGCTACTGCCCTGCCCAGGACAGATGTGTGCCCACTTCACCCCGGCCTTGGGCCAGCACCGCAGGCCCGCCTGTGCGTGTAGACGCACACACTGCACACACACACTACAGATGCACACCACACGCTGCACACACCCTGCATGTGTTACACAAACTGCATGTGCACACTGTACACACTGTACCATGCACGATACACCACTCCATGCACTGCAGATGCACACCACACGGCACACGCACAGTGCACGCAGACACTGCGCTCACACCCCTCACACATGCAGGAAACCTCACAGCGTCCACCTTGCACAACCACTGCATCCTGCTGCAGAAGGCAAGGGACACTCACCCCCTCTTCCTCTGACACAGATCAAAGTGGAGAACCAGCTCGACTACCAGGACATCACCAGCGTGGTGGCCATGGCCAAGACCTATGCCACCACCGAGGCCTTCATCGACTCCAAGTACGACGTGTGCATCCAGAAGATCGGGTCTAACTACAAGGCCTACATGTGAGTCCCAGGCCGCCAGGCAGCGGGAGGGAGGGCAAGACGGAAACTAGCGATGCCAGCCCCCATCTGGCCGCGGCCTCCCCGCGCGCCGTGCTGCCCCCTGCCGCCTCGCTCTGCGGCAGGACCCCGCGGTTCACGTCCAGCCTCAGCCCATCAGGGCCGAGCGCTAACACCAAGGGGGCTGCTTCCCAGGGAGGACACTGGGCTCACTGTGGGACAAGTGGGGAGGCCTGCAGGCTTGCTGCAGCCAGCCTGATGACTCTGCGCCTCGGAGAAGAGAGCTCTGAGGTGACCACAGTGGCACGTGCCCCTAATCCCAGTGCTGCGGGAGGCGGAGGGCAACTTAGCAATTTAGGTGACCCTGTCTCAAAATAAAAAATTCTATAGCTCAGTGTGAAGGGCCTGGTTCAATAATGAGTATAGGGAAAAATACAGCAAAGCAGTTCACTGCAGTGGGCTTCTCTGGAACCGATAGAGCCAGCTAGAAGCTGGCCATGGAAGCACACACCTCTGGTTCAAGCTGCTTCAGAGGCTGAGGCAGGAGGGCACCAAGTCTGGCGCCAGCCTGGGACGCGCCTGCCATGCCAGCCCTCAGCATGCCGAGTCGGGGGCATGCAGCGCCTAATGAAGCACACTGGGCTCGAGCCCCACACCAGAAAACGAAGGAAAGAAAGTGCCACCCAGGAGGTCATACCAGGGCTCTCAGGCTGCGGGCAGCAGAAAGCCCAGGTGACAGTTTCATGGGTTTTCATTTAAGAGAATTTATCAGAAAACCACAGGCAATCAGAAGCTTCAAACACGAATCAACCAACCCCACGTAGACATCAGTGTCAGAGACACAGGCCCTGGGCAGCCCCAGGAATCCTCATGGCCACTAGCAACGGACTGTCAAGGCATGGCCACTGGGCAAGGATCCACCCGAGTGTCCACAGTGCTTCTCCTGAGATCCAGATCCCATGGGAGGGAGTGTGGCTAGGGAAAGGCAGAGGCAAGGAGCCCAGAGAGGATGGCCCATCACTCCTGGTGCTGGGGCTCACCAGGGGCATAGGTCATCAAGCTGGAAGAAGCCGAGGTACCGGCCTGTGCGGAGGCTGCACCTGCCCCTGGCCTCTGGGGAAGCTGCCACTGCTGCCCACTGACACAGACCCTGGGCAGCCTGCAGTGTGCGCTGCAGCACCTGGAGGCCTAGCAGGGCAGAGTCTCCTGCACACACTCAGGGCTATACGGTGCGGGCCCAGAAGCCCTGCCCCCCGCTCCTGAGAAGGTCACGTTGGTCACGCTGTGCTTGTCCAGCCTGTGGCCTCTGGTCACTCCTGCACTACCTGAGCCGCATCTTCTACAGAATAGGAGGTGACTTCAAGCTTTGAGGACAACACAGACTGAGTGGCCACTCTCAGCCAGTGCCTGGCGGCTGGATTAGAGGCCAGGGACGGAGCAGGAGCAGAAGGCGAGCGCTGGTTCTCAGGACTCACCATCCAGCACCTCTTCTGTGCAGAGGCCAGCGTGCTGACTCCAAGCTCCCGGACCCCGGGTGCCCAGACCCCTCCTGCTGCCCCTCAGCCGTGACATGTGCCAGCCAGCATGATATCATTTCCCTCCTCTCCTCCTTGTTCGAGTCCCCTTGACATTGGCGACACCTTGTCCCAGTTCTTTTCTTGCAAATTACCTCATCGCCTCATGCTTCATGTGGAGCCTCTTTGACCCAACAGCTGCAATTTGTCATCAGTCACAGTTTCCTGCACCCCAGAATGGCGCACACCAGGGAGGGCTCCATGGACAGCACGGCTCCTGCCCTGGCCACTTCCTGCCTGGCCAGTTTCTGCACGCCACGCCTGCCATTTCAGGTTCTCCAAGCAGACACAGTGAGAAGACGCATGTGCATCCCGGGCCACGCGTGCACACGCAACCACAATTCCATCTCTCACGTCTGCCCATCTCGTACTACGCTAAAGAGGGCCGCACCAGCCAATGCCCCCGACTCCTGCCCAAGCTGAGCTTCCCGGCTGGGTGCTGCTGCTGAGCAGCGGCGTGGGGGATGGAACCCAGCAGCGCTGAGCTGCACCTCTCAGCTCCTCCTTTTTAACTCTGAGACAGTCTCTCGGACTGGCATGAACTTTCTGCGTTACTACCTCAGCCTCCCGAATAGCTGGGATGCCAGGCGTGTGCCACGGCGTCCGGCTACCTGTGTGCTGTCTGAGCCACCCACTTTGTGGCATTTTGATGCAATAGTCCAAGACTGAGGAACTTACAACAAGGTGATTTTTCCCGTCCTCCACCCCAGCAGGGGACACACCTTCAGGCCGTGGCCAGAAGCCATCCCCAATCCACCATGGCCCGCAGGCTTGTCCATAACAAGCCTGTCCAAAGGGAGCCCAGGCTGACAGCTAGGGCTGAGACATGGTTTGGGGGCACCTGGCTCTGAGCAGGAACATAGTAATACCAGCACTCCGCTCAGCAAGTCTTGCGAGGCTGGAGTGAGCAGTGCTGGGAACACCCAGGACCTGCCTCCTGACCTAGCAAGCTCGGGCTGCACATCTACGCTTATGTCATCGTCCCCCTGTGTCCCTGTGGCCTCGGCCGGGACACCAGCTCTTCCTGTCTCCATTTGCTCAAAATAATAGGAGCGCCCATTGTGCTAGGAGATTTATGGGATCATTTCCCTCCTGGAGCACAAGAAGCCCTAAGGAGTATGGGGCCGCAGTTGTTCCCATTTTACCACGGAAGAGACAGGAGAGGTTGCCATGGTTACGCTGCCAGCAAGAGGTAGAACCGGTATCAAACTCGCAGTCCCACCCCTCTGTCATGGTGAGGTTTCATTGTCCTGCTCAGCAGGTGGCTTCCTTGGGGTCTTGTCCGGTGACCCTGTTTCCTCCCTAGGTCCCACAATCCTTCAGCCCTGTGGCTGCTTACCCTGGGGCCATCCTCCAGCTCTGAGGCCACCTGGTCCTCCAGGCAAGAAGCAGTCCTGGGACTCTGGGCCTGCGCTCCCCCATGGTCCCCAGAGGAAACTCAGCAGCCCCTCGGGAAAGACAGGACCCCAGGGCACTCCTCACTCAGCAGGGGAAAGGCAGCTCCGCACTTCAGATGGGGCTGCAAGGTGGCAGGACCTGAAGATGGAGACAAAGATGGCGGCAGGGCCCACAGGTGGGGCAAGGACTGGAGGTCGCAGCCACTGCCCAAGCAGAACCCCTACAAGCAGGGCAGAGGGGCAGGGGCAGGGAGACAGGCAGACAGGCACCAGCTGATGGCCTGCCTGCCCCTCACAGAGGGCAGACTCACCACTCCTCTCCTGACCCTGCACTTCAGGGTCTGCAAAAATCCCAGAATCATCAGGGAGGACACTGCCCTGGTTCTGCTTCAAGACAAGAGGTCTAGTGTGTAAGCCAGCCTTTTGTTGCTCTCATAAAACACCTAGATGAGATGACTTATGAACCAGAAAGGTTGATTTGGGCTTATAGTTTCAGAACTTTCAGCCTCTGGATCCACTGGGCTTCCGGCAGCCCAGGACATTAGGGCCAGGTGTGGGGAAGGAGCCCGCTTTCCTCCGACAGCCAGGATGCCAAGAAGAGATGGAAGAGAAGGGAGGGAGTACCTGTCCCCTCCGAGTGACCTGCCCCTCCCCCTGCCATGCCTCTCAAGCGGTGCAGAACTGTAGACCCAACCTCCAGCAAGGTCCCCTCAGGGTATGGCCTAACACCAAGGCTGGCTTGATTTTCTCAGATGTCAGAATGTTTAGAAATAATCTTTAACTATAAAAAAAAATGGTATAGGTTGGGCTGGGAAGATAACTCAGATGCCTGGCAAGGGCAAGGACCCGACCTGAGTTCAATCCCTGGCACCACATGCCTTGCGGGCCTCGGAACCTGGGCACGCCGTGCAACACCACAACCGGGCGTGGAGGGGCACAACTGTAATCCCAGCTCTGGGGAGTCCAAGACAGGAAGATCACAAGTCTGAGCTGCATAGTCAGACCTTGTATCCAATAAATAATTTAAAAAAAAAAAAAAAAAACAATAGGGCTGGGGAGATAGTTCAGCGGCACAAGTGCCTGCCTGGCAAGCGCAAGTTCTCAAGTTCGATCCCCAGTACCGCAAAGATAAATAAATCAAACAGAAAATAAAAGAGTGGCATAGGCAATAAAACCTAAGATCCAGCAAGCAGGCTAGGTCACCCCGGGGAGGACAAGAGCAGGAAAACAAGGGGCAGTGGGGCACCCAGAGCCGCCACAGCTCGGGCGGACACCATGCCCCGGGCCTCAGGGCCAGCGTGGAGAAGGCAGCGGCCGGCGGCCAGGACGTCCCTAATGCTGTGCTCTGCCACAGGAGGACGTCCATCTCGGGGAACTGGAAGGCCAACACGGGCTCCGCCATGCTGGAGCAGGTGGCCATGACCGAGCGGTAAGAGACACACCGGCGGGCAGTGGGGATGCGGGATGGGCTGGGGAGGAGAGGAGCCCGGGAAGGGCGGGGGCAAGCCTGGGGAGGAGGGAGCCTGGGAGGAAGAAGCTTGGGGGGAGGGAGGGGGCGGGAGAGGAGGGAGCAGAGGGGGATGGGTAGGAGCCCCAGAGGAGGGAGGCTGGGAGGAAGGTGCGGGGAGAGAGCCCCGTCCCCAATTTGGGGCCGGCTGAGGCCAGGAAGCAAGGCCACTGGCGACCCCTAGTCCCTCGCCCGCTTGGTTTACACCAGTGACTCCAGCTTCTCAGCCTCCAGGCCTGCGCCTCAGGAGCAAAGCTGCTGCCGGCCTCATCCGCTGATTGGCCAGGCTGGGTCACATAACCACCCCTGATCAATCCCTGTGGCCAAGCAGGCTGCTGCACTGTGATAGGGCTGGCCGGTCCTCAGGCGGGA
Source organism: Octodon degus (assembly GCF_000260255.1). Classification (NCBI taxonomy): domain Eukaryota; kingdom Metazoa; phylum Chordata; class Mammalia; order Rodentia; family Octodontidae; genus Octodon; species Octodon degus. Next base: position 34,796,665 of record NW_004524580.1, on the reverse strand, counting down.
GGCTAAGGCAAGAGAGTGTGAAGTTCCTGCCAGGCCTGGGCACTTAGAGATTTAGAAAGACCCTGTCTCAAAATAAAAAATAAGGACCAGGAGTGGTGGTGGACGCCTGTAATCCCTGCATTCAGGAGGCTGAGGCAGGAGGATTGTTGCGAGTTCAAGACCAGCCTGGACTACAAAGTGAGCTCACAGCCAACCTGAACTGCACAGGGAGACCCTGTCTCAAAAAGAGCAATAAATAAATAAATCACAAAAGGGCTGAGGCTGCAGATCCATGCAAAGGCCCTGGGTTCAATTCCAATAGTTAGAAAGAAAGAAAGAAAGAAAGAAAGAAAGAAAGAAAGAAAGAAAGAAAAGAAAAGGAGGGGGTCTTGAAGAGAAGAAAGACCAGGTAGGCACTGCAGCACCAGTTCGGGGCCCAGCACCTGGCACGTGGCTGACGAGGAGGGTCAGATCCAGGCCCTGCGACCCCAGGGGCAGTTGGCAAAGCTTTCTGCGCCCCAGGTGCAGCACGGAGGCAGCACGCACAACGCAGGAAAAGCTGTGCGCTGTGCACCGTGCTCAGCCGGCCCCACCTCCACCGCTGTCTCCGGAGCGCTGTTACAGGGACACAGGCCATGGGCAGAGGCAGTCCCGTCCCTCCCCCAGGTGCTCGTGGGACGCTGGCCCTGCTGCAACTGACCCCAGGCTTCCTGGCCTCAGGGCTGACTGCGACTATCCCAGTGCCCACGGGTCTGGGGATCCACTTCCCTGTGCAACCAAAGCAGAGCGTCCAGTGTGACCCCACAGAGACAGAACTCTCCGGGGACCCTAAACCGCCAGGTGCCCCTAACTGGGCTCCCAGTTGCCATGCAGCCTGGTTCCTGGTACAATCTGCTGTCTCCAGTTCTGTCCCATCACGGGAACGTGGCTTCCCCCCACCACTGAAGGGACGAAGGAGGGCCCTGCCTGGCTTGCACGTGGGTGGCCACGCTCGGAGGCAGTGCGCACGGAGCGCCTGGCAGTGACAGAGGTGCTCACACGGGGCAGGCGTGCCGGCCTCACGCTCCACAGCTGAGGCAGCGTGGCCTCCTGACGCGCAGATCAGGAAAGCTGCCTGGGTGCTCTCCTGCATGCCTGAGGGGTGCAGAGCAAGCACCAGGGGCCTGGACTCCCCACCGAGCAGCACCAGATGGGCCGGGTGCAGCTCAGCAAGAGGAAGGGGGCATCGGCGTTGGGGGCAGGAGCCCTCCCAAGGGGGACCCGCCGTGGGTGGGAGTCTGCATCTTGCCTCTTCTCCCATCCTCCACGTGGCCTGGATGAGCCGCGCCTGGCGGGAGTGGGGGGTGGCGTTGGAGGGGGTGGGGCAGGTGGGTGGGAGCCAAGGGCAGCCAAGGGGGACCACCAACCACCCCAGCTAGGGCTCTGTCCCCACTGAAGCGGGCGGCCTTGCAGCCCCTGATGGCTGACAGGGAACAAAAGCAGCAGGCCGCAGGGCGGCGGTCCCCAGGCTGGGGAGAATGCACCCTTTGTCCGAGGCCTCCTGGGTGTCTGGCAGGCTCCAGTCTGGGAGGGTCGGAGGCGTCGCAGCCGGGGAGAAGCTTTCCCAAGGGAAAGGGCTGGGTGACTGGACGGGCCGGAAGGGGCTGGGCAGGGCTCGGGGGCTCTGTGCCTTTCCGTGCTCTCTCCCACCCCCTCCCTCCGTATATGTAATCTTCAAAAGACTAAAATATTCACTGTAATCTTTTTATCACACTGCAAAAATTGAGATGTTTAGCTGTTTTACATTTACGACAGTAAAAGCCGCGTGTCGCCGAGCGTCCCTGGTCCACCCCTCTCTTCTGGCCCCTTCCCGTCCTCCTTGCCACTTCCTGCAGCAGCTCTGGAGTCCTCTCTCCCGAGGGTCTGGTTGTGCTGTCCCGGCTGAACGGATTCAAAGCCTTTCCCTCTGCAGCCGTCTTGACCTTCGTCCCAGACCCAGGCAATGGGTGGACGAGGACTCAGCGCTGCACTGCCTTCCGCTGGATGGCCCCTGGCCCAGCAGTCACTGTAGTTTTGACTGCACCTCCTAGAGCCACGAGAAGAGACTCCAGAGCTGCCGCAGACCGGGGCTGGGATGATGGGTCGAGTGCTCCGAGCAAGAGGGACTGGCACTGCGTCCTGTACGTCAGTCACGCTTTAGGGAAGCCGTCACACCTCACGCAGGCGCGCGCACTGCGTGCCTGAGTGTGGCCCGCTGGGCTGTCCCCGCCCACCCACTGTCCTCCACCCCTCCTCAGGTACCGACTGTGGGTGGACAGCTGCTCAGAAATGTTTGGCGGCCTGGACATCTGTGCGGTCAAGGCTGTGCACAGCAAGGATGGTAGAGACTTCATCATCGAGGTGCGAGAGCCCCCCCCCCCCGCAGGACCTGCTCCTGGCATAAGGGTGTCCAGGGCGTCCTCCTCAGGGCCTGGGGGAGGGTGTCACCTGGCTGACTCAGATGTCCCATTGGCCCTGGCCCTGTGTGTGGGGTAAACATACCTCCTTGGTCACTCTGCAGAGACTCCGTTATTCATTCATCCAACAAACATGAGCTTCGGGGACTCCTGTGACTAGGCTTGGGTGGCCTGGGGGCACTGCAGTGAAGGGATGGGTGTGCTGCAAGGAGAGGAGAAAGCCCCTGCTGGTGGTGGCAGAGACAGAGGTGGAGACACGGGAAGCGGCTGCAGGAGGCTCCTCGGCGCAGCGGCGGCCGTGCTGTGGGCTGCCCCTGCACTGCTCCCTCCTGCTTCCCTGCCCCCAGCTCCCTGTGCACCCTGACCACAGGACATGTGACAGAGCCCTGTGTGTACTGATGGGAGACATGGGGCTGAGGGCCACTGTCTGGGGAGAGCCCCTCGTCATCCTCACTACTGAGCTGCCCGTCCGGGCGCAGACCCCAGGGCAGGCAGCCACGCTCACCCCAGAATCAGCTCCGTGCCCAGGAGCACTGCCTCTGCGAGGCCACTGTCCCACGCCCAGGAAGGAAGAGGCCTGCTCGGCCCAGCTCCTCTCACCAGGCCCAGGGGGTGGAGATGATCATAGCGGCTTGGACAACAGCACATAGGAAAGCAACTCAAAAATGTCCCAGAAAAGGTGGCATGGGGTTATTGGCTCTGGAGATGCCACAGAGGCGCTCCTTCCTGGGGGCTTGGGGCAGCCAGGGAGCAGGAGCCAGCTCCCTCAAAGGACAAAACAGGGCCCCAACAGCCCCTGAACCAGCTCCTGGGTAGGTGGTGGTGACGGTGACATCGAGGCCAGAGCAGAGGGGCAGGATATGTGTGTGGCTCCTGGAAGTGTGGCCGGCTGTAAGGTCTGCTGGTCTTTCCGTGGCCCCTGGGAGAAAATGGCCGGAAGATTCAGAAAATTAAGACAAGAGATACTAGCTGAGGTCAGGTGGTGGACCACGCCTGACAGGCAGAGGCCCCAGAGCCATGGTAGAGGGGCTATCTACACCTTTGCAAAGTTGCAAGGCACAAGGCTGCCTGGCGACCGCCCTCCCTCAGAGGACCAATTTCCAGCTTTTAGGGCTCCAGCAGGGGGCCCCCAGGGCGGGCCGGCAGTTTCCTGTGCCCCCTTCTGCTAGGGCGGCTGTCACTGCAGCCGAAGCAGGTTGGGTGGGAACTGCAGTGAGAACAGGGGGCGCTGGCTGCTCCTGGGGTGGAGCTCCCAGGCGGTGCCCCTGCAGGTTTCTGGAAGCCAGAAGCCCAGACGCGACCTCTTGGCCTCTTGCTGGTGCCAGCCCCGGCCCTGGTGCTCTGTGGGCTTCGGGCCCGGCTCCGTCCTTCTCCCACCCCACCCCCGGGCCCTTGGGTTCACCCCTTAGCTCCCACGTGGGCCTGGAGAGGCCGGAGAGTGACACACATGGAGACAAGGCTGGACATGGGGACTTGGGGCTGGGACAGGACAGGTGGGCAGGGGACCAGGGCCAGGAGCTTTCTCTGTGCATCCTCAGAGCCCTGGGGCCCCAGACACACACACACTCGGCACCCAGTGGGGCCAGGGTCCCCAAGGCCGGCAGGGACAGCCTGACTCCTCCAGCCCCAAAAGCTGAGTCCCTACTGTTTCCCCCACTCCGTGGCCACCTTGACCTTGGCCAGAGGACAGGAGACCCCAAGCCCTGAGGACTCATGGGAAAGGGGGTGCGGGGACAGGTCCCCGAAGAAGACAGGAAAGGGCGGCAGCTGGGGAGGCCGGGTGACCCATGGGGAGCTGCTGCAGCCTCTGCGAGAACCTGGAGTCCCCACGGTGAGGTCCCACGGGGCGCAGCGCCACCTAGCGGTCTCCCACCAAGCTGTGTGGACGCCCTGAGCCCCAAGGTGCCTCCCTGCAGGTCATGGACAGTTCGATGCCCCTGATAGGGGGGCACGTGGAAGACGACCGGCAACTGATGGCCGACCTTGTGGTGTCCAAGATGAGCCAGCTCCTGGTGCCAGGGGCCACGGTGCCCTCCACGCTGCGGCCCTGGGTGAGGCTCTGGGGCAAAGGGGTGGGAGCTGGAGGCAGACCTCGCCTGAGCGCTTCCCACCTGGCCTTCAGTGTCTGTGGGCAGAGCTGACCGACCAGTGGCACTTCTGGGTCCCCAAGCTGGGCCGGGTGGGGTGTGTGTGATAGAGAGGGAAGAGAGAGGGGTCAAGGAGGGGCTGGGGAGGGCGCACACCCTCCGTGGGAACCCCAGCACCTGGCAAGGGAGTCCTTTGTGTCTCCAGTCCCCACCCCGAGCACAGCAGTGCCCCCAGAGGCCCTCGCCCCACAAGGCCTGGCTTTACCAGAGCGCCCTGTGGGAATGTCAGGGCTACCATCTAAGAACTACGCACCGGAGGCTGAGACAGGAGGATTGCTGCAAATTTGTGGCAGGCTTGGGCTAATGTCTCAGAAAACACCAAGAGCCCCATGCCCTGATGTGGACCTCACCTCGAAGCAACGAAGCTCGCCCGCAGGGAAGCAGCTGGCTGAGCCAGCGCCACAGGCTTCCTTTTTCTTGCACTCCAGGCTCCACAGACCAAGCCAGCAAAGTCCCCGGGCCAAGGCCAGCTGGGGCCTCAGTTGGGACAGCCCCAGCCACGCCCACCACCACAAGGTAAGACCAGAGGCCCGAGGGCGACTTCCTGAGGCTGGCTTGGTCTCCTCCCTGGGTGCTGGCACTCCCCACGCACAGAATGAAGAAGGTTGCAAAGAAAGCGTGCTATTCGGGGTGTTTAATGTGAGTCCGGCGGGTGCTGCAGGCTGCCACCCCACTCTCTGGAGGCTGAGGCAGGACAGTCTGGCCAACTTAGGAACTTAGCATGACCCTGTCTCAAAAAATACCGCAAGGGCTGGGGATGTGGCTTGGTGCAAGCACCCTGGGGCTGTTGAGGGTGGAGCTAGCACAGTGTGTGGCGCCTATTAAGAGTTTTTGTGAGTGGCTCTGGGGATTAAACCAAGACCTTTGCACTGAGCTACTTCCAGGGCACTTTTTATTCGTATTCCAAAATTCTGAGACAGGGTCTAAATTGCCCAGACTGTGCTCAAACTTGGAATCCTCCTGCCTCGGCTTCCCAGAGTACTGGGATTAGAGGTGCTCACTAGCTTGCTCTTGTTTCGGTCCCCCCACCTCTCCATGGTGGAAAGCCCTGCGAGCCCTTCTTGAGGCGCACCAGGCACCAGCAGACAACAGCAGGGACGAGTCGCCCGCCCTGGCTCCTGGTGAGCA
>NW_004524580.1:34787780-34789636 GCF_000260255.1 Octodon degus | reverse complement strand
GTGGCAGGAACAGGTGGCAGAGGGTGTCGCTCACCCACGGGCAACCCCCCTAGCCGCACCCTGCGTCACTGCCCCTCTTCCCCTCGGGCATGGCCGCGGGCATGGCCCCGGGGGACACGGAGGTACCAGCCCCAGCAAGCTGCGTGGAGGTTCCGGGTCTGAGCCAGGCGAGTGGCCGCTGCTTCTGGGGCTGGCTTCCCGCAGGCAAGGGCGCGCCTGCAGGACGGTGCCCAGCGGCCTCTCGGCCACAGCCCGCCCGGCTCAGACTGGCCGCTCAGCAGCCAGGGCGGCCTCCAGGGCCACGAGGCCTCTGTCCCCACGCCCGCCTGGCCCCAGGCCCGAGACACGGCGAGGACATGCAGCCAGAGGCGCTTTTTAGTGATTTTGAAAAAATAATCAATCTAAAGCCAATCCAGGTAATTAAAGAAAATGTTCTGTAAATTAACATATAGATTAAAAATAACAAGGCTAATTTTAAAACATTTTCACCAATTTCTCCACTAATAAGTATGTTATAACTTGTTTCAGACTCACTGTTCTTTTCAAACTCAAAAGGAACTTTTCGTTTTATAAACATTTCTCAGCGTTGACCTGTGCATAGGTAAACACTTTCTACCCTTCAACTAACATTTTCTGTGGGTGCTCCAGGAAGAAATACGAGGGGCTCAGCCTGCCAAGAAGAGAACTATGGAGCGGGCTCGCAAGCCCCAGAGTAGGGCAGGGCTCAGGAATGGGGTGTTGAGGCCAAATTGAAGTCGTTTTTCCAAGATGTCACCTGCCCAGCATCGGGTAAAGGACTCAAAAGTAGAAAGCAGATGTTTTCTTTGACCTGTAATGGATTTTTTTAAAAAATGTAGCCAACATTTAAAAGCCAGTAACTTACAACAACCATTGGCGAATTCCTATTACTTTGTTTAATGAAATTTTGTACATTTTGCATTCTTTAAAAAAAAAAAAAAAAAAACAGGGACTTTTCCTTTTCCTTAATATCTAGATTTGTTTTGTTTTTGACAGAATCGCACCATGTAGTTCAGGCTGGCCTTGAGCTTGCGGTGATCCTCCTGCCTCAGCCTCCTGAGTGCTGGGACTCCAGGTGGAAGTCTTGAGGCCAGGCTCAAACACCTAGGTTTATGCTAAGCGCTCTGCCCCACTCTGGCCAACCTCCAGCCTCTCTTGATGGCCCTGAAATGCTAGAAACAGCCAGCCTGGGCATCTGCACCTTCCACGTCAGGAAAGCCAGGGTTCCACTGCTTGCTGGGGCCTCCCCCCCCATTGTGGCAGCCAGGGTGACAGGGTCTGTGCTATTTTCTCCATATTGGTCCTCTTTAGGGGACAGCCCCCTGCCTGGCTATGTCCTTACATCAAATGGGAGTGTTTTGTTTTGTTATTTTTTATGTATTTGGTACAGGGTCTCACCACGTAGCTCGGACTCCTAGTGATCCTCCTGTCTCAGCCTCCCCAGCACTGGGATTACAGGTGTGTGCCACCACGCCCGGTCTTGGTGGCTGGCTTGTTGCACCCAGAGCCAGGCTGGCACAGCATGTGGTGCCGAGGACGGAATCCAGGCCCTTGTGCTTACTTACGCAGGCACTTAGCCCATGGAGCTGTCTCGCTGGCCCCAAGCAGGAGGCTTTTTAAGACATGTTTTTCTTATACCCATGAACTCTTGTCTGTACCCCTGCTGGCCCCAAGGGTGTCAGGTTTGTCCCTGAGCCACAACCCAGGACAAGGCCCATCCTGACCCATCCAGTGGCCTACAGGCTCGGCTAGAAAGAGCTATGTGGGGAGGGAGGGAGGCAGGAGGCAGGAGGCAGGAGGGAGGGAGGCAGGAGGCAGGAGGGAGGGAGGCAGGAGGG
>NW_004524580.1:34762616-34783949 GCF_000260255.1 Octodon degus | reverse complement strand
CACCCTGCCATCACCGCAGCTGCCCGTAAGTACAGGCTGGAGTCAGATGGCTCCAGGGCCAGTGTGGACACGGCCACCAGACAGCCCGCCATGCCCTCAGCATGTGCTTGACATCGCAGGCGACACCCCTGCCGAGGGCCCCCGCCAGGCCTTGCACCAGCTCAGGGCCACTGCCCACAAGGTCCCAGGCGACGCTGTGCGGGGAGCAGGAAGGGGGAGGGAAGAGGAAGCAGCTGCGGGATCCAGCCACCCCAGCGCACCGCCAGCCTCTGTCTCTCTGGGAGGCCCAGCGCAGCCTCCCTGACCTTCCCGAGGCCCCATGGCCTCTGGGCGCTGAGCAGGACACCTCTCCCACAGCCTCTGGAAGAAGAAAGGTCTGTGAGCACTCCTGAGGTCCCAGCAAGGGGTTGAGAGCAGCCCTAGCGGAGGGCGGTTCCTTTTTTGGTTTCCTCTGGACGCTCCATGGTAGTGACAGGAGGAGAACTGGAGCCAGTCCCATCACGCGTGACTGTGACCGAGGCCGGCAGGCCCTGCCTGCAGCCTTCTGCCTCGAAAACTGGCGCAGCCGAGCAGGCCAGAAGCCAAGGTGCTTGCCTCCTGGGCCACGCGCTGCAGGTGCGAGGCCAGGTGTGAGCAGCGGGTGTCCGAGCCGCTGCTACCTGCTGCCTCGCTGCTCAGGGACACGTGCACCGTTGGTGAGCCCCTTCTGGCAGGGACCCAGCCCTGCGGAGCAGGCTGCCCTCAGGGCCCCTCACCTCGCTGGGCGCCTTGCAGACCCCTCTCCAAGTGCAGCCCCTTGAAAGCCAGACACGCTGAGCGCGGGACACAGCTCCACCCGGCCAGCCAACGCCTCAGCTGTACTGGACCTCTTGGGCAGGTTCCTGAGCTCGCACACATGCTGGTGCCGGGCCCCTGGCCCCATGCTGCCTGCTCCCGCAGCTTTACACATAGCTCTGCACATTGGTGCCAGGAAGGAATAAAGTGCCGCGTGCCTTACGCGCTTCTCAGAGGCATGGGCTCAGTATGGTTAACAGCGGCCTGCCTCAGTGACGCCCCCGCCACCTCCTCCAGGAGGCCACAGTGCCTTCCACAACATGGACTTAACTCATTCCTCTGCTCGGCACCTCCTGCTTCTGGTTGTCACCAGGAAAGACACCACCACCACGTATGTGGGCAGCGTCGCTGTCCACCCTATGCCCTCCCTTGAATTCATCTCTTTTTCTCCCTGCAGGAGGGCCTCGCCAGGCTCCGTCTCCTCAGCTCCCCAGATCTGGAAGCCCCTCCCAGCCGCGGCTCTCCCCACAGGGCCAGCAGCCGCTGAGCCCCCAGCCCGGGTCCCCCCAGCCACAGAGGTCTCCAGGCTCTCCGCAGCTAGCCCGGGCCTCAGGGAGCTCCTCCCCAAGCCAGGCCTCCAAGCCAGGGTCCACTCTCCCGTCCCAGCCCAGGCTGCCTGCTCAGAGCCGCAATGCCTCCCAGCAGGGAGAGGAGCCCAAGAAGACAGCACCGCCCCATCCCCACCTCAAGTAAGTGTTCTGGGGTCTAGGGACTGAGCCAGGGTGCAGGTAGGCTGGGCCAACAAAAGCAGGTAAGGGAGCACTGGCCTAGGTTTCGGGGAGTGGCGTCACCTTGGCAGGACACAGCAGGGAATCGAGGCTGGGCCCCATGCCTTAGACTTCCATGAGCAGGCACACCCCCTTACCACTTCTCACGAAGCCCCCAAAATTTAGTGGATTAAGAAAACCAGTTTCTGAGTTTCAGTTTGTTAGGAATTGGGCTCAGCTGGATGGTTCTTCTGCTAGTGTCTCCTAGATGACTGCTGGATAAAACGGCAGGTCCAGGGAGACGGATTTCAGATAATGCGTAATGAGAGCTCACGAGTAATTCTGAGTACAAGTAGGCCCAAAATATCACATGGGCTGTAACTGCTTTGTTTTTGAGACAGAGACTTGCTGTGAGGTCTCCGCTGGCCTTGAGTTCACAATACAAAGCCTTGATCTCAAGATCTTCCTGCCTCAGCCTAGCAAGTACTGGGTTACACCATGCCCAGCAAGGACGCCTATACTTTAAAAATGATATAGTTGTTTTACATCTAAAATTTAGCTGCAACTGGGTGTCCCACGTTTTTATCTGGCAACCCTGTGCTCCTGGGTCCACGCCTGTGGCAGCTTCCCAGGAGGGCGCAGTGCACATGTGATTGTCAGGGCCAGCAACGGGGCCTCACCCCGCCGAGGCCAGGCCCAGCTTTGCCCACACGGTAGAGTTCATCTTCAAAAGGACAGAAGCCATGCTGCAAGGGCTCAGCCCGAGAAGGGGCCCGTGTACCACCGTGCTCACCTGGGGTCCCAGCGAGTCACCCAGCAAGCCTACCTCACAAGAGGAACAGATACGGGCACTGCATAGGGCCACCATGGGGGAGGACAGGACACAGGCGCGAGAGGCCAGAGCTGGGGCGAGCTGCTCCCCACCTCCACCGACGAGTCCTGGGGACTGGAGTGTGCAGCCCACGCCACGGCCCACCTCCGCCTGCACTGCTCCACCCTCAGCTGGGCGGGCCCCTCCTGGCTTAACAGTTACCTCTGGGCAGGCGTGCTGGTGCACGCATGTAATCCTAGCACTGGGGAGGCTGAGGCAGGAGGATCGCTGTGAGTACGAGACCAGCCTGGGCTCACATGGTAGTGAGCTCTAGGCCACCCTGAACTGCATAGCAAGACCCTGTCTCAAAAAAATGTTCTCTCTGTCCTTATCCCAGATGCAGAGGTGGGAGCAGAGGCTGAGAACCCGCAGGCAGAGGCTGGGTGGGACCCAGGCTCAGACTCACTGTTACTTTTCACAAAGTGGGTGCAGAGCCATGCGGTCAGGGATCCAACACCCGGAGAAGCCGAGGACTCGTGTTCACCTGCCCTGCTCCCTCCTCTGGTGTTGCTGGCCCTGCAGGACACCACTCGCGTCATGCCCCCCATCCCACCAGACTTTAATGCAAAAACTAACGTGCCCCTTCTAGGCCGCTCTGCTGGCACTACCCTAATCCCAGCACCCTGGAAGGCTGAGGCAGGAGGATCCCAAGTTCAAACTCTGCCTGGATAACTTAGTAACTTAATGAGACCCTGTCTCAAAATTTAAAATGGGGTGGTGCTGCGGGTATAGCTCAATGCAAAGCCCTGAGTTTAATCTCCAGTACTAGGGGTAAAAACAAAACCAAAAAACACCCACAATACACCTTCTGAGCCCTGGTGGCTCTCTCACACCACGCCAGCACCCACCCCCTCTCCTAGCTTTCTGTGTTTCATGGTAAGGCCTAGAGCTTGCCCACCACTTCGCTGACATTTTCCTTTTCATGGCCATGTGGTATTCCCCACCACACAGTACACCAGACTTTCCCTAACATGCCTCACAAGCAATGCCGTGGATGAGGACCTTGGAGTCTGCTCTCACAGCGGCAGGGCCGCAGTGGGAAGGCACGCACGTTTCTGTCTGGTAGACTCTGCCCAGAACCTGTGGCAGGCAACAAATGGCACAGCGGCCCACCGCATGGCCCTGGGTTCAGACCCTGCTGCACCACAGCGAGCCGAGCGGCCGCAGGCACACATTCCCCCTCTGCGTCCAGTGTCCACGCGCAAAGCAGGCGCAGCCCTGGGGCGAGACGCAAGGACGTCAACACCACGTGTCGGGCTGCTGGGTGGCCACCACGGGACAGGCTCACCCCAGTCGCCGGGCCGACGAGAGTTCTCGGACCTCAGCCAGGCTGGTCTGACTTTAGCTAGAAACGGATGCTCTTGCTTACCACTCCGGAGCACTCCCCACCCTGCCGCCCGGTACTGGAGACCGAACTCGGGGCCTGCATGCCGAGTTACATCCCCAGCCCTTATACTGCTTTAAGACAGCCTCGGTGAGTTTGCTAAATTGCCCAGGTCGAACTTTTGATCGTTCTGCCTCAGCCTCCCAGAGTGCTGGGACATTAGATGTGCGCCACCCATTTGGTTTTGCTTTGCTGTGGTGGAACCAGGGGCCGCCTCGCACGTGGCAGGGAGCATTCTAAGCGGGCCCCACCGAAGCCCCGGGAACCCGCGTACTCAGCCCAGGTCAGCAGGCAGCAACCAGAGGCCCGCCCACCCGGGCCCGTCTGGGAGGCTCTGGGAAGGAGCAGAGTCGAAGACGCCCTGCTTGGGAGAGAGAGGGCTGCAGCCTCGTGCTGTGAGCACACTCCTTACACTTGCGCCAGGCTGGGTGAGGCGGCATGCAGCTGTAGTCCCAGCACTCGGAAAACCGAGGCAGGAGGACTGAAGTGAGTTCAAGGCCAGCCTGCTCTACACAGGGAGGCCCTGTCTCAAAAACCTAAGTGCACACACAAGCTTGTGCCACACTTGCTTCATCTCTGCACCTCACTTCCATCACCTCCCCGACTGCGAGGCCCTCGGGCGAGGTCTGCCACCCTCACCTCACCTCAGCACCAGGCCTGCCACTGGAGAGCAGGAGCTGCGGCTGGTACGGCTCACGGCACTCAGGGCAGGGGGAGCCAACGCGGCCTGCGACTGCTCCCAGAAGAGCTTTGGGGAGGGACACGGCGAAGCCAGGGCGGCAGAGCGGGGAGAGCCAGGGCCTGCACTCAGACAGGGAGAGGCTGCGGCCCGGGTCCCACCTGCGCTCGATGCAGCAGCCAACCCAATGCACCCACTCGGTCAGCAAGGCGGGAGCTGTGCCCATGGCGCAATGCCGGTGGCCAGGCAGCGTCACTCTGGGAGCCGCAGTTCTGGGACCCCAAAATGCAGAGGACTGCTCCTTATAGACTGCAGGGCGCCAACACCCCCAGCTGAGGCAGGCTGCGTGCGGCTGGGCGCCTTCTGCCCTCACTGCCCGCTGTGCACCTCCAGGAATCATGGCCTCAGAACTGAAGCCTGCCTTTCTGTTTCAGCAAATCCCAGTCCCTGACCAACAGCCTCAGCACATCAGACACCTCCCAGCAAGGGACCCCGAGTGAGGACGAGGCCAAGGCCGAGACCATCCGCAACCTGAGAAAGTCCTTCGCCAGCCTCTTCTCTGACTAGCCACAACCTGGCCAGAGCACAGGAGGCGGCCGTCACATGTGGCCCTCGGCCTCAGCCTCCTCCTGAGCCTCGCACTTTCCACATGCCCTCACCTGGGAACTGGCCTCTACCGTGTTCCCGCTGGCCTTGGCCCTGACACCCTCCACCTGAGAGCCACCTGCCTGCCCTCACATTTGCTCCTGCCTCTGTGACCCGGGAGATGCCACGTGGCACCTCCCATGTGGCCATGCTCCACTTCCAGCAAGTGCCACCACTCCAGCCAACTTCAGCAACTCAGAGGGATCACTCTGAGAAGTGTCTTCCCATGGAAGAGGCGGCCAGCTGGCGGCCAGCCACCCCAAGCCATGCAGCCCGGGCCTGCTTGCCAGCCAGCTCTGCTAAGGACCATGTGGGGGGTCTTGAGGTCAACGAGAAGGCTAAGGACCCCACGGCACACAGCAAGCCTCTGAGAGCCACTGGACGGGGACACTGTCATAATGCCACCCACCTCAGAGCGTCCCCCTAACCAGACACCAGGAGCCAACCACAGGTCCTCACTGGATCTAGGCAGCTGCCCCCTGGGGCTTAGCTGGGCCCTCTGATCCCCTGCAGCTCTGCTTCCCTTGCCAGAGCCATGCACAGGACAGAAACCGGAACTTCCAGCCACGTGGCAACGTTTCCAGAGGCCCCAGGTCAGGAGGAGCCAGGCAGTGTTGCTCCTGTACCAGACACAGTATAGGACCAGGTCACAGGCTCTAGGAGATGGGCCGGACACTACCCACCCCTTCTGCCTCGGTCGGCCGCAGGCCTTGGAGTCAGCCTAGCTTCCTTCCCAGTGCTCCCAGCCTATACCAGAATGCACCCTGTGACCAGGGGTGTCCCAAGCCACCAACACCTGGTGCTAGAAAGAGCCACTGGTCCCAACAGGAGCCAAGACCTTGTAACCGCTGCGTCCTCCTGACAGCCAGCTTGGCAACACCAGCCCTGTCTCCCCTAGCTGCTTCGGGGATGGTAGGAGGGCCACTTTGGGTGTCCAGGCAGGGCAGCTTCGAGTTGTGTCCAATGGCAGTCTGCTTGCATTCACCTGAGACCCAACCAGGGCCACCACGCTTTGCCTCCTCCTGGTCCAGATTGGTGAGCCCAGGCCCATCACCCTCCTTGCACGGTCACCTCCAGCCGGACCTCAGGGGACTCCCCCGCAAGCTGGCTTCCACCAGGCTGCAGGCTAGACAGGCTCCGGCCTGAGTGCCAGCACAGCGCAGCCAACAGACCTGGCTCTCCTCTCCTCCTTGCGTTCTTCCTCCCCAGGTCTGCGCTACTTTAGAAGCCCTCTGGCACCTCTTGTTCCTGACCCTGTAGCAGCTCCTGCATGGGGAAGATGGATGGATCCAGCTGCTGGCGACCACTGGAGCCCTGCCATGGCCCTGGGTCCTGACAGCACCTCCCTCTTCTGTGGATCAGGCTGGCCAGGAGCAGTCTGAGTCCCCGGCAGCCACTGCAGGGCACAACTGATGGCTCCGGAAACAAGGGGCAGATGGCCCAAGCATCCCCCCTCTCCTGTATATTGTCCCTTGTCCCTAGAAAGACACACCCCCTCCCTACTACGCCAAGTGCAGTAGCAAAGGCTCCCTTACTTTTCTTTTTAGCATCGAGAACATGAAGGCGGACTGATTTCCCACAGCGGGGACCATCTGGAAACTGCACTAAGAGCGCTTCCGTGCGCTGTTACCAACACACGTTACTAGGTCAGGTGTAGCCGCACGGGAAACCGAGCGCTCACAAGCAGGTGAGGGAACCTCAGAACAGGCCTCAGATTCCCAGATGCTTCAGATGGTCTGTCTCTATACTGACCTACACAGCACATTGTAGTAGAACACAGATGAAAATCTGAATGGTAAAGCCACTTAGGCGAGATTCCAGGAGCAAGCAGAAGTAAAAGCCTCCTCTAACACCCCAACCAGGTCGGGCTCTGGCAGCCTCACACAGACAGCTCTAGGTCCGTGGCGGGACTCCAGCGCGCGGCACCTCCCGCCCCTGCAGGGCCTGCACATGCGCAGAGCAGCGGCTCAGCATGCAGCCTCGCGGAGGCCGCAGGTCACCAGATGGACTGCTCCTCCAAAAATGTGACCTTTAAGGGTTGTGACATCTGGACATGGGAAAGAGCAGACGGGGAGGGGACTCACTGTATATAGCTTCTGAAAGGTTATATTTGTTTTTTTGCTTTGTTTTCCAACTTTGACCCAAACAAAGGCTAGCATTTACCTCCATGCTGACTTGACGCAGCTGAGACCACAAAGCCCCACTGAGCCCACGCACAATGAACGGGGGCTCGGTGACCTCGAGGGCGCCGCCGCCAGCGCGCCGAAGTCCCCTCTTGAGCCTCCTCCTGCAAGCAGGATGAGCTGCACCAGGCTTGCGCAGAGGATCACTTTCAGGGACAGGAGCGTGCGTGTGTCATTCCTCCCACGCCCCCTCCTGCTCTGGCCCTGCTGACAACAGCGAGTCCCATGCTCCCCAAATTTGGGGTGACAGAGCTGCCCGTGCACTGACAGAGAGGACCCCTGGAGCAGAGGTGGCTGTGTGACGGCTGGCCATGGCCACGCTGCAGGCCCCACATGCTGTACCGCAGGCGGCTGCCACCGGGCCCAGAACACTGAAATTAGTGGAGGCGAATGGCGTAATGAAGAAAATGGCTGCGGCTGCCAGTGTATCAAGGTGAGGCGCCTGGCTAGGCACAGAATCAAACCAACGAGAGGAGTTAAGTGAGGTAATAAAATGATAATCCCAGTGGCAGTTTCTTAATCTCAGTAGGACCTCTTCTGGATTACAGCAAAGGGGAGCAGAGGAGGAGGCCTGGAGACCCCGCGAGCACGGACCCAGGAGATGGCCTGGGTCTGCCATACTGGGAGCCCAGCACCCACAGTCCACGGCTCCCTCTGGGGCTGCGTGGCGGAGGCCGGGCCCAAGGACCGAGGGCACCTTCCACCTGAGAGCTGTGTGCGCTTTGCCCGGCAACACACAGCCCGAGCTCCAGCCACCAGCAGGCACAGGGGGCCTCCTGGGACCCCGCGCACCCACGTCTCTCAAGCCTGGCTCGCTGTGTTCTGCATGTAGAACTTGTGCAGAGCTGCAGGTTCGTCACAGGCCAAGATGGTGAAATCAGACTTGTGGGTTCAACGGGTAACCCCACTGGCCAGCAGGACAGCCATCGGCCCAAGAGGCCTAACCCGGGGCCACTGAGTGTCCTAGCTGTCCTACACCCCAAAAGCTGCAGGTAATGAGGGCAGTGATTGGGAGCAGCGCCCTACTCGGTTTGGAGGCAAACTGAAGCCCAGGCGAAAAGCGAGACCCCCAGTTGTGTCAACCACTGCATGAAGGACAGAGGTTCCAGGTGCTTCCAGCACAACAGACACTGCGTACACGGGGCCCGATGGCTGGGGCAAGAAACAAGGGTAGGGAGGCGGTCTCCAGAGCCAGGAGGTGCTTCCAAAACCAAACGGCTCTTGTACAAGTCACGCGACTTTAATCCTTTAGGGCCAGAAAGACCTTGCGTTCTTTTCGCAGATCCTCCTCCTGGCCTACTCCACACCCATGCCCCCACAGTCCTCTGCTGCAGCTGGGCAATTAACACCTCCCCAGCGCTCAGTGAGCACCGTGCCTGCCTCGTGCAACAGCCGAAGTGCCACCACCTGCCGTGCGTGCAGGAGACTGGGGTGGCACTCGAGTAGTTCTGAGACAGCCTGGCCATGGGGACAACTGTCCTGTGCCCCACAGCTCCCAGGCAGGACAGGGCTGACAGCTATGCCGGGGGCAGGAGACAGGGAGCAAGGGAGAAGGCCCAGCTGTGAGAACTGGAAAGCCCCACGCAGAGGCAGAACAGGCTCACGTTTTCAGAGGGAACCAGGCTGAATGGGAAGGAGCAGCCCCCGTGTCTGGACACACGGCGCTGGGGGATGCGTTATGGGGTGCGGGCAGGGAGCCAGGGCCTGGTAACCCAAGTAACTAGAGGGCGCACTGGCGGGCCACGGAGTGGGGAGGCCACGCCAGGGAGCCGCACCTTCCACGGCTGCTTCCCGGTGCCCACCCCGCTGCCGCTCCAGGGCATGAGGGAAGCTCAACTTCACTTGAGCACTCCAGCAACACGGAAGGACCGGAAGGACCGAGTCTGTCTCCTGACAAGGTCAGATTTTACAAGCTACTGGCCATAAATTTAGCCTACAGGCAGGAGGGAAACCCGGAGGATTGTTTTAAGAACTTGTAACGAAGGACTGAGACGCATGCACATGCAGCGTCAGGGCACACGGCCGATGTCCTCAAGACGCTGGCCGTCTCCCGGGCCGGAGTGACACTGCGGAGCCCCAGCGGCACCAGCTCCACAGCGCTACAGGGCCGCCCTGCAACGCATGGCCCTGCAGCAGCCGGTGCTCCTGGTCACTGCGTCTAATGCAACTTCACGCGTGTGCAGTCCACGCTGCAGGGCCACAGAAGCATCGAGGGTGGAGCGCCCAGGCCGCGGGAGCACCTGCCCTGCAAGGACTGCGCCAGCTCACAGCTCAGGCCTGCCGGTGGCCTGGCCTCACCGCACTCACCACAGGCGCTGGCAGCCAGCCCGACTCGCTGACTTACTGTGCAGCAGAACACAGCAAGCAATCCCGCTGTGCACACCCCCAACACTCCTGCAGCACCCACCACTCCAAGCCCTTTCCTCACACGCAAAGCACTTCTTACAGCGCAAGCCAACACTGGCAGTACTCCCAAGTACTTCCTGCAGACGCGAAGTCTGCTCATTCCTGTATTATGGCTGACTTTAAGTTGTCACTGTAGCACGTGTCTATAGTTGTTTGTATGTCAATTTGTGTTTGGCCTTTTTCTTACAGAAAAATAAATCTTAAACTTGTTTACCCAGCTAGAGACGGCTCTCTTGGAAGAGCAGTACCAGACCGGCACTCAGCAGAACTCTGCTGCTAGAAGTCTGCTCAGCGCACAAAACGGCAGCACTCAAAACACCTCTGGCAGTGCTGCGCGGAGCCCGCGCTCCACCACAAGGGAAGCGTCACCCGCACTCCAGCACACCTGCTCTGCTTCTATCAGTTTTATAAATTTAACTTTCATTTAAAGACAATCTCTAAAAAAAAGAAAGAAAAAGCAAGGCCCCAAAGTGCCTGCAGCACTAAGTTGCCTATGCTCACTCAGAAGGTTCCCTGGTAATTTTAAATGTCTGGGTAAAACAAAATGTTCTGAGAATTCATGAGACATCCTTCTGGGACAGAAGTCAAGCTTGCCAAGGATATGACACTTGCTGTTTAATGTTGTGCAGGACGCTATAACAGGCTCCACCTAGAGGGGACCAGGCAGGGAAGCAGCAGCCAGCACCCCAGAGGGAGGCCCTGGGCACCCCCTCCTGGGACCTGCAGCTCCCCGGGCTCTGAGGGCACAGCTCTCCTTGCCACAACCAGGAGCCCTGCAAGGCTGCACCCGTCACATGAACGACATCCGGCTGTCAGAGGACCGGCCCCGGCCGGGTCTCAAGGGGAACCTGCCACCCAGGGCCCCTCGCCCTGGCAGCATAGGGTTGGGTCCTGGGAAGGGGCCAATCGGGTCAAAACGCGGTCTGAGTGGAGGGAACTGGCCAGGAGTCTGCCCGGGCCCTGGGATGAGGGAGCGGATCGGGTCCCCAACGTAGGGCAGCGTGGGCCGCTGGTCATAGTCGCCACCGATGATGCCTGGAGGGAGGAGCGGGATGGGGGGGAAGGCATTGGGGGGGAAGGCGCTGGGGCAGAACGGGCTGGAGTGGGGGCAGGGGGGCAGAAGCACCGCGCGCCGCGCCCTCCGTGCCTCCTTCCTCTGCGTGTACCTCTTCCTGTACAGCTGTGGAGACAGAGAACAGGGCAGCAAGTGGCTCAGGTACTCTCCAGGGCACACGATCCACCACTCCTGCCCATGCCACCCAGCAGATGGACAGCAGGGCACAGAGAGGACAGCTGCACCCACAGCATCGGGCACCACACTCCCTTGGGGGCACTGGGACTCGGACCCAGGGGCACGCTGCCGCTGTGCTACATCCCAGGGTCCTGCGGAGTTTCCCAGGTAGGACTTGGACTTGCGACCCTCTCAGCTCTCCAGATGCTGAGCTCACAGGTGTGCACCATGCGGGCTCGGCCCACCCTCTGCAACTGTGCTGGAACAGGGAGCCACAGCAGGGCTCACTCAGCGGCTCGGACGCAGGACTCCGGTCCACACGCCCACGCTGGCCTTCAATCTCAGGCTGGCCTTTTAGGTGGAAAATACAATGTCTGGGCGCAGGAAGGGTGAGGACAACATTTAA
Source organism: Octodon degus (assembly GCF_000260255.1). Classification (NCBI taxonomy): domain Eukaryota; kingdom Metazoa; phylum Chordata; class Mammalia; order Rodentia; family Octodontidae; genus Octodon; species Octodon degus. Next base: position 34,772,603 of record NW_004524580.1, on the reverse strand, counting down.
ATTCATTTTTGCCTATGTCAGGTCCCCAGGTGATCCCAATTTAAAACAAACCATGGGCCCACTTTAGAAGAAATGGGAGCCCTTTAAGGAACGGCACCGGGGGCCAAGGAGAAGGCTCAGTGGAATAAGTGCTTCCCTGGCAAGCGCAAGGGCCTGAGTTCAATCCCCGGTTCCGTAAAAAAAAAGCTAAGTCTGGCTAATAACATAGCATGTCACAGAAGCCTTTGAAACTGTCTTATTCATATTTATTTCTCAATAAAAAATAAATTTTAATGTAATCCCTCAAAAAAAAAAAAGGAACAGCACTGGGCACCAGGTACAGAGTAAGAATTTTAATGAACATGGGCTCCTCCCTACTCCACCACAAGGGGTTCTCTCAGGCCTGCTGCTGCCTCTCACCAAAGTTATCTGCAAATAAAACAACCCTTTCCGCATGTAGCATTTCAGCTTTACAGCTGAAGACTGCTCCAGTACAAAGACAATTCAAATGTTTTTGCCAAAATGTAAGAATATTTTATATTAAGATGAAAAGCAACCATAGAGTTCTTCCCTATATAATTACAGAAAATAAAGGTTAAGTTTAAAATAGAACAGAAAACTATTTTCGTTCCTGAAATTTAGAAATGCATTTAATGCAAATAGATGTCACTATATTCTAATACACATGAAACATGTCCCACGACTAATTCAGAACTGATTTCTGTGTCATGGACATTATTAGCCTTCATATTTAAAATCACCAGGCCAGGCGTGGTGGTGCATGCCTGCGATCCCAGCACTTGGGAGGCTGAGGCAGGAGGACCACTACACATTTGAGACCAGCCTGGGATGCAAAGTGAGTTCAAGGCCAGCCCGCCTGCACAGCGGGATCCTGTCTCAAAAAGACAAAAGTAAGTACAATATAAAAATACTTACTTCTTTCCAGTCTGTGTCTCGAACTCTGACAGAACCATCTACGAAGGAAAACAAAAAATACAACATTATACATACTTCCTTCAGCCAGCACTGAACAGTGGGCTCGCTGTGTCCTGAACAGGCTGAAACTGACCCATGTAGCACAGGGCGCCGCAGCTCGTGCAGAACACGCACGCCGTGCGCCCCGTGCCCTGCCGGCCCGTCCTGGTGGCTCAGAGTGACGGCCCTCTCCAGGCTCGGTGCTGCACGTGGGGTGCGCCTGCACTAACGGCCACATCTCATGCTCCCCAGACCCACTCCCACCCCACTGCTCCTGCCACACCAGCCACAGGTGTGTCAGGGCCAGGTCTGCCTGGGGGCCTGAGGTCAGGCTCACCCTTCTGCACCTAGGTGAGATGGTTCTTCCCATCATGCTCAGGGATTCACCCCAGGAAGACAATGGCAGCAGGGGCTGGCAGTGTGCTTATTCAGCTGAGACGCATGCAGTGAGGAAGGGGGGTCCCAGTGCACTCTGACCTCAGGAAGAGCTCAGGTGCGAGGCAGCAATGTCCTCCTCACGCACTAGCACAGTAGGGGAGCCAGGTGCCGCGTGCGCCAGCCCCCCACGCGGCACCCACAGGGACATCCAGCACACTATGAGCCTCAGAGCCACAGACAGAACGGAAGAGACCAGGAAACCCCAAGTCTGAGCCTGGGTGCACAAATGCATTTGTTCGGAGTATTTATAGCACAGCCTGCTGTCAGCTAGCTGTTCCACACACTTCGGTCATTTTGTCTTTCTGACTTTGTTTTTAACCTTTTTTTTAAAATTTTATTTATTTATGTGTGTGTGTGTGTGTGTGTGTGTGTGTGTGTGTGGCCAGCTCAGCCCACCAGGGGGCGGGGCTGGCTGGCATGTGGTGCTGGGGGATTGAACCGTGGTCCCTGTGCTTTGTTAAGCTTGTTCTAAGTAGGTGCTTTAGACCACTGAGCCATCTCACCAGCCCCAGTTTTTAACCTTTTTAATTTATGTTTTTCATGTATGTGTTTGGTACAGGGTCTCACTACACAGCTCAGACGCCTAGTGATCCTCCTGTTTTCAGCCTCTCCACAGCGCTGGGATTCCAGGCGTGCACCACCACGCCCGGACTCCATGGCTGGCTCAGCATGCCCGGAGTGGGGCTGGCACAGCATGCGGGACCAGCATGCGGGAATAGGGATCGAACCCTGGTCCCTGCGCTTCCCAAAGCAGGCACTTAGTCCACTGAGCTATCTCACTGGCCCTTTTTAAACTTTCAAATGACACTTGCTGCCAACTATGACAAAATAAGAGTTTTAAACTTTGGATGAAGGAGAATAAAAGTCTTGGGAATCGAGGAGGAGGAAAAGGAAACTACATCATTCACACTTCTTAACACTTTTAAGTTGTTGTTTTTTTGAGGAACTGGGGATTAAACTCAGACCCTTGTGCTTGCCAGGGAAGTGCTTATTCTACTGAGCCACCTCCCCAGCCCAACACTTTTAAGTTTGGAAAAAAATTTAACACCCCAAATGATCCCACATGATATTCTGTTTCTTAAAAAATGAGGCAGGGAGCGGACCTGCCCAGCAGATGTCTGCAGTGCCCGGGTGGGGCGCTCATGGGGCACGTTCCACTCCCAGCTGCTGACGTGAGCCACCAATCTCTCCAACGGCAACACGGTAGATACCTACACAGACCGACTGAGCAGAACTTACTCCACTTTACAAATGGGTACTATATATCAAAAAAATACCGGCTAATTCATGTGCTCTACTCTTTTATAAAACAACTCCTGGACTTCAGGACCCAGCCCAAGGCGGAGTGACAAGCCCTGGCAAGCAGCAGACAGGAGGCAGACGCTGTGCCGAGCTCGGGAGTTTGGCCTGGACCCGCAGCGCCGGTGCCTGGCTCACTGCCATCACTCCAGTGTGACCACGGGCACAAAGCTGGCCTGGGCACCCCGAAGCACTCTCCATGCCCATGCCCTCTCCAGTCAGGAGCTGAGGTGGCCTTGGCGCCACTCCCACGTTGCTACCCTGAAGTGTGAGCGCGCTGGGAATAAAGCACAGCCTGCAGCTCAAACGCCTCCATGAAGGCGGGCCCTGTCACCTGCAACTCCACAGAGGCCGAGGCTCCAGTAGGAAGAGCAAGAGCCCTTTTCTCGTTAACTCGCCAAGCAATCACCTCGAAAGTCCCGCAGATACAAACACCTCCACAGCAGCGGGTCGTTCGATGCCACAAGCAGGTCACGACAGACCGCAGACAGAGACAGGACGGAGCGCACGTCCAGGAGCCGGAAAATCCGCAGCTTCAGCTCCAAGGGCAGGACAGCCAGGCCAAACACGTCGGGGAGGTTCAGCGCTGAGGGGGAAGAGAGGCAACAGGGGCTGCTGAGCAGGGGCGTGCAGGCCCCATCAGCCAGAGCCGCCAGCGTCCCTGCTGAGGACACGACAAGCCGGACAATGGCCCCGTTACCCAAGCAAACATCACCGCCAGATGAAGTCTAAACCCCAGGCTCTTCATCTCCTCTGACTTGCAGTGTTGGCTCCACTCCCTTCACACTTGCGGGACTTTTTTTTTTTTTTTTTTTTAAATGTATTTGGTAGAGGGTCTCACCACTACGCAGGTCAGACTTGCAGCCTGGACTCAGTGACCCTCCTGTTTTCAAGCTCCCCAGCAATGGGATTATAGGCATGTGCCACCACACCCGGACTCACTGGCCGGCTCAGCCTGTGGTGCGCCTGCGGTGCCAGCAATCGAACCACAGTCCCTGCGCTTAGCTAAGCAGGTGCCTAGTCTGCGGAGCTGTCCTGCTGGCCCCAGGACGTAACTCTTAACACAGATGAAATAACTGGCAGCTTCTCAACACGTACTAAGCAACACTGAATGCACTGGAGTCCCTCTATCCCACCACAGGAAGCTATTCCTCCACTAGCTTTTAAATGGCTCCAAATCCTGCCACTTATCAGCTGTGTGCTTTCTGACAAGTTTTTTTTTTTTTTTTGGTACTGTGGACAGAACTCAGGACCTTGTGCTTGCCAGGCAGGCACTGTGCCACTGAGCGACATCCCCAGCTGGGACAAGTGTTTAAAACTGTGCCTCACTCAATGTCCTCATCTGCAAAACATGCTAATGACATACATGTGAGAACAAACCCATTACCACAAGCACAGAGTACTCAGGACGATACCTGACGCGTCACAAGTGCTCGAAGGGCAGCAATCACTACTACTCCACATGGAAGAGGCTGAAGAAAAGGAAGACAGAGACTCACAGGCAAGGCAAAAAGCAGAGATGAAAGAGCATTACCTCCCTGTCACATGAAACTGGTTTTGTATCATAGACCGAGTATCTCTTATCTAGAATGCTTGGGATCGGTATTTCAGACTTTAGAGTCTTCCCAATTTTGGATATTTCCAGGCCGGGGAGATAGCTCAGTGGAATAAGTGCTTGCCTGGGAAGCACAAGGTCCTGAGTTCAATCCCTGGTACCAATAAAACAAACAAACAAACAATTTTGGATATTTCCATAGACTATACTGGCTGAACATCCCTTATCCACATGTCCAAAATCTGAAACTTCTAAGTATCTGGAAGTTTCTAATTCTAGAGCACCATGGATCTCACTTTTCAGACTAGGGCACTGCACCTATGCCAGCCCCTTGGGACTATCAGTGACACTGTTCCCCACCCGTAGAGATAACCAGACCCAACAGCAAGGTGCAAGCCTTTTAATTTCACTTATTCTGACTCTTACCATCCACAAAAATAGAGAACTATGGTAATCCCACCCATGGCACTGGGCAACTCGAAACCCGGAGCACCTGCTCAGGTAACAGCGAAGGCTGCGAACATCCACCCGCTCTGCGGCCCCGCCCCTTCAGCACTACCCTGCACAGCACCGCACCGCACGCCCAGGAACCTTCCCACCCTGGACTGCACTCGTCCCCACGGCAGGGTAGACCATGCAGGCCTCTCTGTCCAGGGAGGCAGCCAGGGAGGTGACACTGCACTCTGGAGCCAAGCCTCTGCGACCAGCACTCGTGGGCCGCTGGGCCACTGCTCCTCTGCTACAGAAGCGGGCACCCAGGGAGGGCACTGTGAGCACAGCAGCCACAGCCACGCGCACAGGCAGGCACAAGGCTCCAGGCCTGCAGGAGGTTCTTACTGAAACACAAACAAGCTAGTACAAGCCGCCTGAGGGAATCGCAGACCTCTCTGAATTACTGTTCCAGCTACAAAATGCATGTAACACAAATCTACTTCAAAGTAATCAGCATTAAGAATTCATAAAGCATACGAAACATCTAACAGTATGCTGACACAGAGGCCCCGCAAACGCCACTGAAGCTCATGCACACCCGCCTTGCAGGCTGCACGCTGCCTGTGTGTGCACTGGGCACTGCGAGGACCGGACCATCAGGACATACGCGGGTGGGGCACGTGCCCTCCCTTAGCCTTACAGCCTCATGTGGAAAGAGGTCACACTCAAAGCGCTACAGTCAGGATACACACAGTACTGCCAAGTGCGTCCCAGAAGAGGTGGGAACATTTCAGGAAGCCACACCAAGGCTTCTAAAAGAACAGAACCTCAACTGGGGGAGGAGCGCTCAGCGGAGTCACGTGCAGCCCGCAACAATCACCCCTCTCACCTTGCCGGGTGAAAGCCAGGAGCGGGTACACCAGCTGGTCTTTGAAGAGCCGGGAGAACTTCTGGAGACCCTTGTATACCTCGGCTGCATTTTCCCCTGGATTTTTAAAAATTGAAATATCAAAACACACAATCAGGCAGAAAAGCTGTTTTCTTTTACTGTCAAACCAAATCAAAGTGGTACATACGTCTGCCCAAGAACCCCCACTCTGACATGTTGTATCCCAGTCCTGGGTGGAGTGGTGGGCTGGAGGCTCAGAAGGAAAGCCACAGAGCTGCTCCCAGCCCACAGGACTCACAGACCACTTGTGCAAACCCTGCCACGGGAGATTCTGCTCCCAGCACGCCTCGTCGACAGGCAATCGATGGGCCCTGCACACAGCAGAAACAGCTCTCTCCCAGTACTGGCACTCACCAGCTGATGACCTTCCCCGCAGCCCTGCCTAAGTGACATATACTACTGTCCCATCTGGAATGGGACCAAGTACAGAGAGCCTGGCCCACCCCCACAGCAAGCCGTAGCGCAAGGTCCACATCTAGTGGGTCTGGCTGCAAAGCACTCATGTCTAGTCACACCACGGCTGCCTGGTGGGCCTAGAGGCCGGAATGCCACCACTGAGCAAGGCCTGTTCCCAACCGCCAGGCTCCACTAAGTCCTGCCGAGTCCGCATCATGCAGCAAGAGGCTCTTTATGGAGTGAGGCTCCACGTTCACGCTCACCAAGCTCCTGGCCCTGCACGACAACAGGCCCCATGCACTCCCCCAGCCCGTCTGCCCACCTGTTCAAGGGGACACCCCACTAGCCCGAGGACCTGTTATAGGATAAGCCTCCACAGAGAGCACCCAGCGTTCCACAGCATGTGCCCACTCCCTGCTGCTCCTGCACTGACGCACCTCACTATAAACATCATCACCTAGCTCATGAGAACAAGGAAAAGAGATGTGCCGCTATAGTCTCACCTTTCTTGAGTGAAACTACAATCCTAAATTTGAAATCTGATGTCAAGACACATTAAAAATCCATGTGGCAGGGCTGGGGAGATAGCTCAGGAAAGTAAGTGCTTGCCTGGCAAGTGCAAGGTCCTGAGTTCAATCCCTGCGCGCCCCCCTCCCCCCAAAAAAATCCATTTGGCTGACGACCTTTCTTCAAGTGTAAAAACTGACTTTCTTTACATCATTTCCTTTAGCAACCTATCATACAAATATTTAGGATCTGGTAAGTCTAAATAACAGTACTCAGGGATAGATGCCAGTCTACAACTATAAGCCACATTAAAATTTATTAAAATGACTTGCCCAATATACTTTAGTATATTCCTACTCAACACAGAAGTACTTTATTAAAAATAATCCATAAATTTATACAAAGATATAAATTTCTGCCTCCCTTTTCATTTCCTTAAGAGAAACAAGGACAATAACAGGCATTGAAGCAGCTCTCTATAAGTTGTTTTTAAGGCTGGGAATCCAAGATATTCAACTCCAAATTCCTCCACTTATTAGGTCTGTGACCCCAAAGTAAATTTCTTTTCTCTGGACCTGTTTCCTGACCTATAAAATGGGCATGAAACCTATGAAAGCCTATGGCATAAGCATTTCTCCTACGGCAAGGGCCTTAAAGTGCAGGGATGAAAACAAAGAGCTCCAGCCAAGAAACTTGAAGTTGTTCTGTTCCAAATGAGAAAACCATACCCGCACAGATCCAGGCATTTCAAAGGGGCAAGAGCAAAGGTGCAGAAACCTTGCTGGGGAGCAGCAGTGTGAGAACTCTGGCCTAGTCCAACACTAAGCGCTCAGCAGAGTTAGTGCCGCACTCTGCTCCACCCTTACCTGTACACTTCTGAATCCTTTTCCCATCAGCTTTAGTCTAGGTCAGTCTCCCAGGCCTGACGTCCCCTGGAAACTACCATTAGTCTCCGGGGAGTCAGAGCAACGCCAAGATCTAGCAGCTCTCCCTGAGAGGGGCTGCCGCGAATGCCACTCCCTGTCTCCAACACCCAGGCAGCTCCTGACACCCTGCCCCGCCCGACGAAGGTGAATGGATAACGCAGGCGAAGGTGCACGAGCCCCAGAACAGACTCAGACAGCGTGGGCGCTCCTCTCCACCCCATCTCTTCTCCTTCAACCACTTGCTTGCCTCTCAGTTTTGGGTTCCATTGAAAGCTAATAAAACTAAATGTCTTTTTTACATAGACTTATACAACCAAAACTATGCCTAGAACGCAAACTTTGGCAAAGTTCTAACCTTAAAATCCAAATACAATTGTATTTCAGAAAACAGCACGAGTGTGGCTCTTCCCGCAACAGTCCCCAGTGAGGAAGCTGCACAGGAGCACTTCCACGAAACTCAAGCCTCCACGTTCTAAGCAGATAACACTGTCTTGAATTTGCTTTTGTCACCCCGGGAGTGTTCTGCCCTCTGAACACCACCTTTTCGGCTTTTTCAAAAGTCAACCTCTTAAAAAAAAAAAAAAAAAGAAAGTGAACCTCTTACAGCCCTCTTACAGCCCAAGTGAAATGATTGTGTCACCTGGCTCCTCTGTATAAATAAAGGACAATGGCGGCAGCTGCAATCTCTTCACGCTTCTAATCTCACCGCTGATCTTCAGGATAGCTACAAATAAGAAAAGAAATGGCCTAAAAACCGTGTCCGCTCCCCAGCTGCCTTCCTTTCTCAGCAGTGGCTTGCGTTCCCCTAACTGCAATGTACTGTGGACACATTATGCTAAGCAAACTGCTGCGTGCCCAATTCTTCCCCTCATGACAGGGTCAAAAGTATAAAGCTGCCATGAAGTAAAGCCGGCTCCACCCCACCCTCCGCAGCTACAGTGGGCATCTTCATGCGCAGCCCTCGGAGCACCGCCCACAGCAGCAATTAGCAATCGAGTGAAACGCAGCAAGGTTAATAGGAGGCAACCAAACATAACACAGCCCCTGTTTCCCCAAAGTCAGTACAAACACCATCCATGCCTCTTGTGCCCTTGGCAGCGGTCCCGCCCGTCCTGGAGGGGGTTCTGCCAGTTCACCCAGCAGCATCGCTCTCAGGAGCAAAGGGCCGTGCCTGTGATTCCCCAGGGGCCCAGCGGGGCCCTGGCACAAAGGCGCACTTCATGGGCCCATGAAAGGGGCAGTGATGCGCCACCACGTGTGTGCAATGCACAGGCCCAGTACCCGGGAGGGAGAGCAGGGACACGGTGTTCCTCCTACTGCAGCCAGCATGGCAGGGCCTGCGGGCCACCAAGAATAGTAAAGGAACAAGGCAGGAAAAACCAGGAGCTCATCAGAGGGCTCGTATGACAAAGTAAGGCACAGCACCACGCTTGACCACCAGTATCTCAGACCCTGCAAGTCAGGATGCGCGGCGGCAGTGATTAAATAGGACCTACCTTCTATTTCAGCAGCTTTCAAAATAAACCTTAGCAGAGAAAAGTATTTCGTCAAACACAAAAAACAAAACAAAAAAATGCAGTTGTTCAATGTTACCGCACTACTTCACTAAGCCAAAAGGATAAACCTCAAAATAAATGAGCCCCAGGCGCAAGGCAAGAGCAGGTCCCAAGAGCCGCTGCAGCATGTGCAGGCTGAGGCCACTCCCGCAAGCACTGGCAGCCTGCAGGCAGGGCGGCCTTGAGCTCCAGGGACAGCCTCAGGCGGGAAGCACCGCTGACCCAGAGATCTCGCCACTCCAAAGGGCAGAGAAAGCAGTGCTCTCCTCAGCGTGGCTTCTCAAGAGGGGCAGTGCGTGCTGGTCAGAGACGCCACACTGGTAAGCGGGGCCCACCGCTCCGGGGATCTCACTCTCTGCTTAAGCCTTCTGTTGAAAAACTAAAACTAAAAGCCATCTGCAGAGAGGCAAGAAAAAGAACTCAGCCTGCACTTCGTTCGCTCAATCAGCACAGCTCCTGCCTATAGAGGGAAGGATATACCAGGCTGAGCCCCAACCTCGCACACCTCCCCAACTTGATGTTAGTGGTCTTGGGATGAAATAAAATTGAGAAAGGGTCCCCAACAGTCAATCGCTGAAGCAGCCACAGCCACTAGGAATGAAACGGGGGTGGCGTCCTGCGCAGTGCCCCATACCATTGATGACAGTCAGGCTGCCCAGCGGCACACAGGTGAGCACAGTAGAGCTGTCCTCGCACAGCGGGTGTGTGTACTGCAACTTATACACGTCGCTCACCCTCCACTGCTCCGGCATGGACACGGCCTTGGCTCCCGTCCCCTGCAGAGTGAAACAGGGAAAGTGCAAGCAAGGAAGGAAGGCTGAAATCTCAAAACATTTAAGACCCATCTTCAGAAATTAACATTCTCTTAATTAAAATGGGTTATACCATTAAGACTTATTTATTTATTTCATACAGAGTCTCGCTATGCAGCTTGGACTCCTAGTGATCACTGTTTTTTTTTTTTTTTTTTTTTTT
>NW_004524580.1:34740662-34762516 GCF_000260255.1 Octodon degus | reverse complement strand
GCTTAGCAAAGCACAGGGACCGCGGTTCAATCCCCCAGCACCACATGCCAGCCAGCCCCGCCCCCTGGTGGGCTGAGCTGGCCACACACACACACAAATAAATTTTAAAAAATAATTAATTAATTTAAAAAAAAAAAAAGTGAGATTTTGCATGCATGATCACCGTTTTCAGCCTTCCCAGTGCTGGGATTACAGGCGTGTGCCACACCTGGTTCCAGGGCCTACATGGCATGCAGTACCAGGGGACTGAACCTAGGTCCTTATGCTTGCCAGGCAGGCACTTAGACTACCAAGCTATCTCCCCAGCCCCCAAGACTATTATTAATGGCAGATGATTACAATGCAAATTTTACTCCATCCAGTAAAACCTCAGAGCAATCAGGCCTTGTTTCCCAGTTCAGACTCGCTCTCCACCGAGTGCAGCCACCCTCCTTACTCCAGAATCCAGCTCAAGCCACTTCCTCTGCGAAGCCCTTCCAAACCCTGTCATTCCCTCCTCCCGGCCTGCTCACATTTCTATGTGCAGTGTCTCCGACATTTCCAGCTGCAACATGCTTATCTACGGACTATGCTTTTTATCACCTCTCCCCCACACAGACTCCTGGGCAGTGAGGAAGGGCCTGATGAAAAGTTGCACCTCCTGAGCCACAGGGCCCGTGAGCTACACTGCTGTGACCCTGCGCGCCCAGCAGCATGTGCCCTGACGGGGCGATCGGGGTCCCAGCAGACCCACTGAGCACCGCCTGCATTCAGTAGGTCCCATGTGGCCCTCGGCACACCACGGGCCAAGTAGCCCCGCCCTCTGCATGCAGATGTCACCGACACACAAGAGTGGCCTGTATGCCCATCCTCACAGGAGTGGCAGCCGGGACAAAACACAGGCTGATGCTGGAAGCTGCTTATGGACAGACAGGGCTGAAGGGCTGAAGAGGACTGAGTGACCACAGGGACAGGAGTGCTGCTTCCTGACTGGATCACGCTCAACTACTGGCATCTCCTCAAAACGAACCTGTGAGCCGTCCAGGCACAGCCAACCCAGGCTCACTGACCTCACCTTATTTGTATAGCACCACCAAGAACGCGTCATCCTTAATTATTTATTTATTTTATTCCTTTTAGTGTGTGTGTGTGGCCAGCTCAGCCCACCAGGGGGCGGGGCTGGCTGGCATGTGGTGCTGGGGGATTGAACCGCGGTCCCTGATGCTTTGCTAAGCTTGTTCTAAGTAGGTGCTTTAGACCACTGAGCCATCTCTCCAGCCCCGCTTCATCCTTTTACAACTGCTGATACCATCCCTCTGTACTACCAAACGCTGACAGGCAGACGCTGGTGCCACCGAGCTATATCCCTGGTCCCCCAAATACTGACAAAGAAAATGGAGAAGAGGAAAGGAGGAAAAGGAGAGGTTGCTGAAGGCGGATCAGTGTCTCACGGCCCAGCCCTGTGCTCCACAGCCCGCCACAACAATGGTGCCAGGCAAGTGCCCGTGGGAGCTCACTCATTCTGGGTTGAGGCTGCCATCAGGCCTTACCTGAGGGATGTACCCCGACTCGACCATGAGGACATGGATCAGCACCACCAGGGCATCACTGGCACTGGTGCAGCCGGCAGACTGATACAGGGTCGCCAGCAAGTGTGGCACCTGCCCTTCCACCGCCTCGCTGCAGAGCATGGGCTCTGAGGGACGGGACCCAGGGCCCTCCTCCAAGTCCACGGCATCTTCCTCTGACTCAGCTATGACGCTCGGACTGGGCCCTGCCTGAAAGGGGAAACACAAAAATTAGTGAATTCACTGAAAATACACAGGGTGCCTTTCACATCAAGTGAACTAAGAGTAGCACTCAAAGTCATGGCGCACCTGTGGGCTCAGGGCGCCCTTCGCTGGGAGCCTTCATAAATGAGTGACCCACAGCACCCGGAATCTCTGGGTGGTTCAGCTGACATGCCCAGAGCCTGGAAGCCACCGTGGGTCTGTTGTCTCTCCTGAACCCTGCTCCAACCCCCACCAAAACTCACTCCTGCCCCAGCTGTCTCTCTCCTGGTTTCCAGCACAGCCTCCGCCTCCTGTCTCCCAGCTCCTTACATACTGCCAGCCTCTCAGCAGCACCATCACCAACCAGCACCGCACCCCCAAATGCAGATCAGACCATGCCCCACCATGCCAGTGTGGAAAACATGGCCTGCTGCAGCCACTTAACCCCGTCCTCCACACTCACCAACCACAGCACTGGCACACAAGAGCCGCAGGTGTCTAAGAGTGGGAGTGCCACGTATAGGCACATTATCCTTCGTCCCTCCGACGCTTAGGCACTCATGAAATAACGTTTTCAAGGAGGCTCCACTAGAAATACAGGCCTACAAAATAAAGTCCAAACTCCTGCACACCTCAGCAGCGTGCGAGGCCTTTGGGCGCCTGACCGACTTCGCCAGCCTCCCTTCCTGTGGGTCCCGCCCGCTCACCTCCCTGTGCTGTGAAGGCCTGGAAGCTGCGCCTCCCTGCTCCTCAGCCCTCAGCCGCAGCCTGCACCTGTGCAACAGTCCCAAGTCCACAGTGCTTTTGCGCTCTAAGCGTGCTCTCCTTCGTGCCTCAGTGACCTGTACGTTACGCGATGCACATAATACTATCTTTGTACGCACCCTGTAGCTGCAATTCAGAAAGGTTCAGCGACACAACCACAGTAGCCAGCTACAGTTCAGGCTTTTACATGCAAAACAAGCCTCAATAAAACTGAGCTGCCGTGGCAATTCCAATTTGGTTCAGGAAGCTTGTCTCCTAGGCTTGTGCTCAAACCCTGATGCAAAGCACATGTTTCTTCTGTCCAAGTCTGTTCTGCTACCAAAGAGAGTGCAGAGAAAAGTAAAGCACCAAGTGACGGGCTGGAGGAAGGCCAGGACCCAGGGGACCGCCCTCGCCCTAGCCTGCGGGACCAGGCCTCACGGCTACAGGAAGGCCCAGACTCAGCCGGGAAAACCACAGCCAGCGGCAAACACCGCCCAAGGAGGAGCACGGTGCAAGGCCGTTTTCAGGCTTGTTTGGTTTTATTTGGGGGCAAATAAACTACTATATGAAAAGATGAAAATACCAAACTGAATCATGAACGAGCCCTTTGCTTCTTTACCATTCTGCCTAACTTCTCCTCAATTTACCACTTACCCACAGGGACATGGGACAGAACCTAGAGGGCAAGCACCCTAGGGCTACCTCACTGGCAATCCTGCGAGGACACCATCAGAAGCCATAGAGGGCTTATCTAGCCTAATGGCCAACTGCACACAGCCACCCTGGGCCACTCTGATAGGGGGACTTATCACGTCCTTCCGTCCACGCCGAGACCGCCTCTGCAGCCAGTCTTCTGCCATGGTTGCTGGCCAAGATCGTGCCCACAGCCAGCGAGGACAGCACCGTGTGGCCAGCACCAGTTACTCCGCCCCACACTGAGCCAAGCAGCACTGGTGAGAGCAGTAAGAAAATGCGCTCGTATTTAATTCCAAGAACATCGCCTCCTCTGGCTTCGAGACATCCCTGTCTTGTCTTCTGTCCACAGTGCTCCACTCTGCACTGAATCTCAGATCACGCCGGTTCAAGGACTCAAAGCATCACCTACCCAGAGCTCACACTCGGGCTCCACACTGAGACTTACCGTCACCCTCCACGAACCTTAGGACACAGAACAGCGCGCTGTCAGGACAGCAATTACGATCCAGCAGCAGCACTACTTTTCGGAAATGTTCCACAGGAATGCCAGGGGAGTAACATACAAATACTGTGAAAAGTTCTCTCATGTGATAATTCTGAAAGTACAGGGAAGTACAGGGGGTGGGCCCTTCGGCTGACACTGCCTCTGAACAAGTCTTTATGGGTATGGGAAAAACTCACAATTGTTTCTTCTTTGTTTTGTCTTTCTGAGACAGAGTGTCGCTATGCAGGTCGAGCTGGCCTTGAGCTCACCTCGTAGCCCAGGCTGGTCTCAGACTCGCAATGATCCTCCTGCCTCAGACTCCCAAGTACTGGGGTGACAGGCATGTGCCACCATGCAGGGAGGACAGACAGTAATTTAAATATGTAGCCAAATATCCTTATTTATTCCCCCAGATTACCTCTATAAAGCAGAAACACACAAGAGACACAATAATTTCTAAAATAAGTAAAAATCCATTTATCTGGATACAAGTGATTTCCAAAACTTAATCTAGTAAGTATTTTTAAAATATCTGTCCATATTTAATGCCATGATAGGTAGCTTTAATATTCAAGGACCAAGAAAGTATTAAATTGAAGTGATAAGTATATACGCACCAGAAAATATGAACCAGAATATTTGTATGATGGGGCTGGTGAGATGGCTCAGTGGTCTAAAGCACCTACTTAGAACAAGCTTGGCAAAGCACAGGGACCGCGGTTCGATCCCCCAGCACCACATGCCAGCCAGCCCCGCCCCCTGGTGGGCTGAGCTGGCCACACACACAAATAATAAATAAATAAATAAATTTTAAAAAAAGAACATTTGTATGATTTTTAAAAAATGTTCCCCTCACATAAGACACTGAAAGGCCAGATAAAATAACAAGGTATTTAGCCAGGTGGGGTAGTGCAGGCCTGTAACCCCAGCACTCGTGAGTCTGAGGCAGGAGGATTGCTGAGAGTTGAAACCAGCCTGGGCTACAAAGTGAGCTTAAGGCCAGCCTGAGCTGCACAGTGAGACCCTGTCTCAAAAAGACAATAAATAAACAAACAATCCAGAGGACACTGGAGCACCCATGTGGGCCAGGGGTGCGGCTCAGCAACAGGGTGCTTGCCCAGCATACACAACCACCCACAGGAGAGGTAATCTGGAGAACGAAGCAACATGACTGGCCGGAAAGGGCCTTGGAGGATCGGCAGAAGTACCAACAGGAGAGGGAGAAACAGCAGAATAAGCACGAGGACCAGCGAACGAGGCTACACAGGAACATGAGGGAGGAAGAGCAGATGAGGAGCAGCCCAGGGCAGGCTGGGCGAGGCAATGCCTCAGAAAACCCTGAAGACCGCAGGGCCGCAGAACACCCCCTTGTGAAAGGGCAGGACTGGACTGGCTATGTGGGCTCTCCTGCTCCAAAACCATGTCACCTATGACATGCAGTTAGAGCACCGAAGACCTAAAGAGGTGAACTTAGAAGGTGGACTGAAACAGACACAAGAGGCCTGGGGTGAAAAAGGAGCCCTGAACAGGGCTGGCAACGAGGAGTAAAAACCCAGAAAACAGCAGCAACACACAGTCCGCGGCGTCAGTCCCCGGGCCCAACGCCCCGCACGCTGTGTGGAAACACCTGGACTGCGCACGCAGCCTCATAGAGTGGTCAGATCAGAGCAGGAGAGCTGAGAATCCCCACCTCAGAGACAACCACGAACCTGGGAGAGCTGACCTGGAGGCGCGGCAACCGGAACACACCGACCGGCCCGGAGTGCCGGCCCCATCGGTGCAGGTCTCCAGCAGCTAAAGAAAAGCTCTCTGGCAACATTCATCTGCCTCACTGAAGGATCCCGGCTATGTGGAATGCAACCAAGGGGACCGCGAGGCTCAGCCACTACATCTTTGCTTTTAAAAAAAAATTTGGCCCATATACTGAATTTTTTATTAGTGTAAGTCTTCATATACCCCAGAAAGGACAATGAATATTATTTTTAAAAAGTAAATTTCAGTAAGTTAATATTTTACCATATTTTGTGTCAAAAACTGTTTTTGCAGAAACAGTGTAAAGGAAATTACAGGCAATATATAGCTCGAATCCTATTTTCATGTATTTTGCTGTAAAAATGAAAGCACTTTCAATCCAATCATAGCTGTGTTATCACAGAAAAAAAATCAATAGTACTCCTTTGATATTACTGAATGCAAACATCCACACTCATTCTTCCGATAGTAATAAAAATGTCTCTTAAGATCATTTTTCAAAAAAAAAAATCATTTTTCAAACAAGACTAAGTCAAGGAGGCGCCGGGGAGTTAGCTCAGTTGAGTAAAGTGCTTGCCTGGCAAATACAAGGACCTGAGTTCAATCCCCGGTTCCAAAAAAAAAAAAAAAAAGACTAAATCAAGGAAAACATGTAATATTCATGTGTGAAGTCTCTTAAAGAAGTTTTAAAAACTGAAACACAACCTCCATAAAGAACAGCTTTGGGGGCTGTGAGATGGCTCAGTGGTCTAAAGCACCTATTTAGAACAAGCTAAGCTAAGCAAAAGCACAGGGACCGCAGTTCAATCCCCAGCACCACATGCCAGCCAGTTCCGCCCCCTGGTGGGCTGAGCTGGCCACACACACACTAAATAAATTAATAAATAAATTAAAAAAAAAAAAAAGAACGAACAGCTTTGGCGCTGGCCAGGTAGCTCAACACACTAAAGGGCCTGCTTTGGCAGATGCATGGACTGGGGTTCAACCCCAGTGTGCCCTCACTCGGCATGGTGGGGTGCCTCCGTAATCCCAGAGTTTGGGAGGCCGAAAACAGGAGGATCACTATGAGTCTCAACTGTGTGGTGAGACCCTGTCGGCCCTGCATTAAGTACATATAAATAAATAAACAAACAAAAGGACTGCACTTGGACTGCATTTACACTGGGCACGCAGAGCCGGTGAAGCCGTGTCTATAGTCAGGAAACAATGAGCATCTCAGAAGTGCCAGAACCTTGTCTGTCCCCTCAACAAACACCACTGCTATTCTTAAATCTAACAACTGTCTTATCTCTCAGTAACACGATGATCATTTCGTTTAAAAATGTACAGTTATCAGAGAAACACAGCAAGCCAATTGGTGAGAACCACCCATTTTTGATACCCACCATGCTGTCATCCTGCCAGACACCAGACTGGGCTGCCTGTCCCTGGAACGAAGCACTTTCTTGTTCCTCTGGGATCCTGGCCTCGGTGGCGGTAGTGGCCAGAGAGGGCTGGTCATTACTCAGGACGGAGAAATGCTCTGAATCTGTGGATGGAGTCAAGTTAGGCGCCGGCATGGAATCCTCGAGAACCAAACATATCAAGTCCCCAGAAACAATCCCGAACGACGACAAGGTCTCTTCGTCTCCAGTGAGGGCGTCTCTGTTGTTCAGGGTAACTGCATAGCGGGTATCAGAACTGCCAAGAGAGACAGATAAGGACAGTAAGAGCCACCTCTCAGCACCACCCTAAGCAACCGTCTGGAGCACAGAAAGGAACGTGCTGCGACCCTACCACTAGGGAATGAAGCACTAAGCTGCTTATTCTCATCATAAAATGCAGAGGGTAAAGACTCCCGGTGGTGAAAACTGTAGCCTGGGGTATCAAGCACTTCCTCCACCAGTAAGCCACATTTTCTCATTCTAAATACACCTTTCTTCTAGTCGGGCACCTCTGAAATTGGAATGCTTCCTAAACTACAGGTCTTATTAGTTTAATGCACAATATTTCTCTTCAGTGCTATGTAAAACAGTGTGAGTCTTACAACCATTATAACTGATTCAGTGAAATATTTTCTAAAATATGAGGGGGCCGGGGAGATGGCTCAGTAGGATAAGCGCTTCCCTGGCAAGCGCAAGGGTCTGAGTTCAATCCCCGGTTCCGCAAAAAATCAATCAATCAATAAATAAATAAATAAATACATGAGATCTCATCACACCTCTGCTTCAAACCCTCCAAGGGCTCCTATTTGAACTGCGAGTAAAACCTTCCTAAGGCCCAACGCCCAGTGTCTGGCCCTTCCCTCTTCCCCCACTCAGCCCTCTTCCCAAGAGCCATCAACAGCAGACCAAGCTCCCCACAGGATGCGGCTTCCCTGTCACCCAGCCAGGTCTTCAAACAATTCAGTCCTGCTCCCCCCGCAGGCCTCACCTCAACGTCACCTCTCAGGAGAAGCCTTATTTCTATTCCTATACTGCTATCGTGACACCACTACGTGAAAGCACTCTGTTTACCTGCTTAGTTTCTGTGGCGGTGCGTGCCTGTAATCCTAGAACTTAAGAGGCTGACGGGAGAGTCACGAGCCTGGGCTACACTGTGAGCTCAGGCCGGCCTGCACCGCACAGCAAAAAGATAGAAACACATTTCCCACAAGAGTGGGGAGGTGAGGCGCCATGGTCCTCTGGTAGGCATCTGATGTGACATTTAACACTCAGTGCTGAGCCGTTCACTTCGTGGGATATTAACAAAGGATGAATTCCTCTGAAAAGCTTCACTGTTTACTCTTCTCTTGATACTCCATGTTGAACATGTTACAAGTAATTTTTCCTTCACCCATAAACGTATTTTTTCTTACAAATTAAAGCATCTCTGGTAGAGAAATCACTCTTTGTTGCTGTTTTGAGGCAGGGTCTCACTATGCAGTTCAAGTGAACGCCAGCCCCGGCTGGCCCGCACCTCCATAGATCCTAGTGCCGATTCCAGTGCCTCGGCCTCCAGAGGGCAGCGAGTCCAGCGGATGCCTCCACACCCAGCTCGAGAAATTACTGAAACAGAAGCCGTTTCTGCTGACTGGAGAACAGGTGGTTCTGCCTCTTTTTTCTACATGTTTTGATAAGCGAAAGTGCTGGACAATCAGCTAGCTACCCTCAAAAAACATACCAATTTTGGCAGAAAAAGAAGGAAAAACATCTCCAAGGGACAATGTGTTTTTGGATTAAAGGCTTTCATTCAAAACAATCTAGTACATTTAAATGTCTACTTGCAGAAAAGATTAAATTATCGGTTTTCCCTCCCACTTTCCAAAAAAGGAAAAGTGATTTTTTTCTTTCTTTTTTTTTTTTTTTGTCTCTTTGAGACAGGGTAGCACTACACAGTTCAAATTGGCCTTGAGCTCACTTTGTAGCTGAGGCTGGTCTTAAGCTTGAAAAGCTCCCAATGCCTCAACCTCCCCAGTGCTGGGATTACAGTGGCGCACCACCACACCCAGCTAGGAAGCATAATTTCTAAAGTAATATGTAGTTTCCCACTGTTTTACTTTCTGAAATGGGGGAAAGGGAGTTAACTTCACCCGAGAATGAAATTCTGGCAACTCCAAGCTTATCAGATATATTTCACACCTGTAGTGCCAACACTCGAGAGGCTGAGGCAGGAGGATCTCTGTGAGGTGGAGGGCAGCCTGCGCTACACAGTAAGTTCAAGGCCAGCGTGAACTGTGTCAACACCCTGTCTCAAAAAGATTTAAGAAATTATAATCATCAATATCATGTGGACACCCTTTTAAGCTGCCTCCTTATTGTCCAATTCCCTTCCACAAGAAGAGGTTTAAATTCCTTCCAGTCAACCAGGCTCAACTGTGAAAGCGAACCTGAAAGAGAAACTAGGCGCGACGCCTGCAGGCGCGGCGGGCTGCACGGCCTCAGCCGTGCAATCGGAAACCACCGCTGGGGAACACGCCGGAAGGCAAGGCTTCAGGGCGCGGCGCGCAAGCGCCGAGGCTCAGGCCACAAGGTGACGCCCACGTCGCTCGCTAGGCGGCTTCAGGCTGACCACGGGCCTCGCTTCGGCTTTACTGTTCAAGCTGGAGGACAACAGGCTCGCGCGCGATCCAGCAGCGCCCTGACCCAGCGAAGGAGCCCCGAGGCACGGCACGCGCGGGCCCGGGCAGGGCTCCCGCCTCCTTCCCGGCCCTCCGCGGCCCCGGCCGTCGCGTCCCATCCCGTCCCGTCCCGACCCGTCCCATCCCGTCCGGTCCGGTCCCATCCGGTCCCGTCCCGTCCCGTCCAGCGCCCCCGCCCCCGCCCCCGCCCACCTGAGGCCCCAGCTCGGCAGCGCCTCGCTCAGGTGCGCGCGCAGCTGCCCCAGCGTCGGATCCGCCGCGGGCACCTCCAGCCTCCGCGTCCGCTTCCGAAGCCGCACCCGCAGCCTCATGGCGGCCCCGGAGGAGCGCGGGGCCGGCTCGGCCGCAGCTGGGGCGCCGCGCGGCGCTCCTCAGGCTCCCCTGGAGCCGACGCAGCCACCGACGCAGCCGATCGACTGCTTGGCGCGCGGCTGTGCAGCCTGGCGCGGAGACACACTGCGCAGGCGCCGGCCACGCCCCGGAAGTGTGGGCCTCACTTCCGCTTCGGCGCGCGCGGCTTCCGCCGGGTGAGGAGGGAAGAGCGGTTGGTTCCGATACTCGCCGACCACTGGGCGTGTTCCAGTTGCCCAGAGAATCCCGAGTTGAGCCCAGCTCTGGAAGATTATCGCCTCCGTTCGAAAGCCAAGGCTCACGGTGGTGAGGTTGCGCGGCTCGATCTTCCCAGTCCTCCGCGCTCGCCGGCCACGCCGCGGCACCTCAGAAGGGACCTCGCGCGGACTGCAGCCACATTCCCGGCTTCTTGTCGCTTCTGGAGCGTCGTTTCTGCACGTGCAGTGAGTTCCAACGCGGCCTCTCCAAGAAAGGCGTTCAGCCTGCTGCCTCGTCCCCTTTGCACCCAGGGCTCGGCGCGCGACCGAGGCGCCCCCCGGCGGACGCGCCGCCGCCCTGGGCAGGTGGGGAAAGCGCGCTGCAGGCCTGCCCGCCTGACGCGGCCAGCAGGCGCCCCGGGCCGGCGCTTGGGCCGCGGCGGGACGCGGTGGATCTGCCCGAGGGTTTGTGGTTCGGCTGGTTGGGCTTTCGGTCCCGGTGCTTGAACCCAGCGCCTTCCCACTGAACTATATGGCCAGCCCTGCCGCCTGTTCTTCTTAACTTTCAAAGAGGGTGTCGCTGAGCCCCTAAGTTGGGCAGGCCAGCTTGCCGGACCCGTGGCCCTCCCAGGCCCAGCTGGCCTCCAGGTCTCATTTTTGAGGACTTGTTTTTTTCACGTGGTATCTAAATTCTGAACAGAGGCAGCTGTCACACACCCTCCACGCCTCAGTTCATGAGTTGATTTTGAGGAAAGTGATGTGTCTGTTTCGTAAGACAGTGTCTGCGCCAAGAAGGGACACCTACCCCCAGGCCAGAGATCTCCTATTGTCTCCTGGGCACTTCGAGCTCCTGAGCCCCCTGAAGTAGAGGTAAGGCCACAAAGAAGCCTTCCTCAGGACCAGCTTTGAATAAAGCAGTTTGCCTCGTCTCTGGTGTTTTTCATTTGAGCAACCAGTGGTATACATCAAAATCTGGAGCCTCAGGCCACAGGAGCAGCATCCAGGGTGGCTCACTCCCAAGACTATTGGCAGAACGCTGCAGTTTTTCCCCACACGGACGTCCCTAGGGGGCTGTGTGAATGTTCACTTAAAGCAGCTGGCTTCCCTCAGAGCCTGTGACCCGAGAGACCAAAAGCCCCATCTTTGTGACCTAGCCCTAGAAATTACATACATGAGCCAGGTGTGGTGTCATATGCCTGTAATCCCAGCACTTGGGAGGCTGAGGCAGAAGGAGGACCCCCAGGTCGGGGCCAGTCTGGACATATCAGACCCTGATTCAAAAAACCCAAACAAAACAAAAGGCACATACATGATGTGAGAAATGTTTCAATTTTTTTTTAAATATTTCAATTTAAAATGCAATAAAAGACACAGCTATTAATCTCCGAGCACCCCCTGTACCACATTCTTTTGCTCCTGCCATTTCCTGAAGCCATTTTGGAAGTCCTCTTTCCAGAGTATTCTTTTAGTTGTGTTGTTGTGGTCACCTCAGTATCTTGAATCAATTCAAGTGTTCAAAGTGATTTCTGTCAAAATGTGTGTTCTCATTCACCAGATCTGGCACCGTGCAACTTCTGTGCCTTCTCTAAAGTCAAAATGACCAAAAAGGTCAATGGCGTGGATTGATTCCTACAACTAAAGACACTCGGGGGCGGGGAGATAGCAAGCATGAGGCCCTGAGTTCGATTCCCAGTTCAAAACGTAAAGATAGTTCAGGAGAAAGGACTTCCAGAGGTGCTTCAGAAAGGGACAGGAACAGTGAGCTAAGTGTGTTGCGGGGGGGCACTCTAAGGGATATCACTGGCATGTGCCTTTGACAAACTATTTAAAATCTAAGCATTAGCCATACTTTTTAAAAAACTTCACCGTGTCATTGCTCTTACATGTTCTGTTGATTCCAAATCATCCCTCTAGTGTGGGAAAATCCACCAAAAGTGGCATAAGTAACAGTAGATGGGGTTCAGTGGGAAGCATCTTGGAGGCTGGCCCTCACAGTCAACTTAGATGAAGGAGAGCGTATTGTCACAGTCTATCCTGAAGTATCTACCACTGTGCAAAATTGCTATAAAATGTTCCCCAGTAGGTGGCAGCACTTGTCTTAGTTCTGTAGAAATGACTATACAAGTGGCCCAGACTATATCTCCAAGATCAAAGGCCAGAACTGAACAAAAGAACATGCTTGGTGAGGACACTATGACATTGTCACTCTCCCATGCTGGAGGAAATTGCGATGACCACAGCCAGGAACCACAGAGGATGACTGCCACTCTCAGCCACCAGCAAGTGCCACATGCGCTTTGTAGCCTCCTGCACCAACAAATTGCCAAACTCTCAAGAGATTATCACCTCTCTTCCAAATCTAAGGCTCATGGGTTGTAAGGTCGCACGGCTCGATCTCCCCTGTCCTCCATACTCTCCCGGGTGTGTCGTTGCACCACAGAAGGGACCTCACCCCTTGTGTGGACAGCTGTCACATTCCTGGCTTTTTGTCACTTCTTGAGTGATCTTTTCTGTACATGCAGTGAATTGCAATGTGGCCTCTTCAAGAAAGGAGTTCTGGGGGCTGGGGAGATGGCTCAGTGGTCTAAAGCACCTACCTAGAACAAGCTTAGCAAAGCACAGGGACCGCTGTTCAATCCCCCAGCACCACATGCCAGCCAGCCCCGCCCCCTGGTGGGCTGAGCTGGCCACACACACACACACACACACACACAAATAAATATTAAAAAAAAAAAAAAAAAAGGAGTTCTGATTCCTAGTCCCCTTTGTACCTAGGGCTTGGTGTGAGACCAAGACTCCCTCAGTCGGACACAACCTGTCAAAAAGGCAAATGCTGCTACTACTACTACTACTAATAATATAATGAGAGGTCCTAACTAAAGTGCCCAAAGTAATGACAGCTATCATAAATTATTTTAGCCTACGTCGCAAAACAGAACTTTGAGGAAGCAAGGGTATAAATGGACCAAAATTATGATCCACCAAAAAAATTGCAAATATAGTTGCTTAGGTAATACTGATTCAATGGTAGCAGTAGCACGTGGACAACATCATTAACCTTGTTTGATAATCTATAGTCTTATTCTTGTCTTTAGTCTTAGCGCCCTTAATCTTCATCTTGGTAGGTGGGAGAG
Organism: Octodon degus; assembly: GCF_000260255.1. Classification (NCBI taxonomy): domain Eukaryota; kingdom Metazoa; phylum Chordata; class Mammalia; order Rodentia; family Octodontidae; genus Octodon; species Octodon degus. The sequence goes on along the minus strand of NW_004524580.1, from coordinate 34,749,305 downwards.
GATGGCCCATTGCTAATGAGATAACAGGAAGTCTCAGAAGGGTGATACCAATAATCCCAAGCGCCCCATCATGCCTTGGGGAAGTATGTAGAATTAGCCACTGTGACTTTAATCTTCAGAAACACCTCCAGCCACAGTCCTGATGGATTCTTCTTTTCTGCACTGACTCCCTCCAGGAGCCAGCCCTGTGTGACTGCCTGCCATACGTCTAATTTAGCTATCTATAATAACAGTATCTGCAGAAATTATTCCAATTTCTTTTGCACAGGACAATTGCCTATTCTTTCTTCAATATTTGTATCAGCATGAACTTCCAAATATCTACTTTATATTTTGCTTTATAACCCAATGTTAATTCACTTTGTTGTTACTGCCTTTCAGTTGTGGCCACTGTAAGACCTTTCCACTGTTCCTAGTGTTTATTGGGGACCAGGCTATGTGACGGGTTCCGTGGTCTCAAGACTGGCGTGACCTTGCTTTAGGAGCAGAGAAGTACATGGAAGGCTGCCTGCTTCCCTGCTGGGCAGAGAAGGCTCTTAACTGAAGCATTCCTAAGGCAAGACAGGGTCTGCTGAGGCAATCTAAAGGATGAAAGGCAGGGCTTGGGATGTAGCTTGGGGGCATGAGTACCTGCGTGGCAAGCACAAGGTCTTGAGTTCGATTGCCAGCACCAGAAAAATAAAAGCAAGGCGGTAGGGTCTGGAGGACTATTGCTCATTCCTCGGTTCTCCACTTACCACAGTTCTCTTCTATGAACAGTACGCCACCCCTTCCCCTGTGGGCCTTACTTGGTAATAAAAGTGGGGCAACCGTGCAGATTGTTGTGCCTGCCCGCCCTTGTACCTTGAGTTTTGTCTTTTGTCTTCCTTTATTCCATGACATTCTCCCCACAGGATGCAGGGGTCTGATCAGCCCCTGGCAACTGGCGCCCAACAAAGCATGGGAGAGTTGGGAGGGGAAGACCGACTGGGTGGGGAGGAGAGGCACAGGCTTCGGGGAATTCCCCGGTGACTTTGGGGTCAGACAAGCAGAAGTGACATTAGTAGCACCATGGAAAAGTTCTTCTAGCTGGGATGATGGGGCAGAACTTGTCAGCAGAGGAGCGCAGACATGTGCAGTCGCATGTGGCAGTGAGTTGTGTGGTGGCCCAAGTTAGGACCCACTCTCCGTCCACAATGCCGCAAGAAATCACCAGGCGTAGCCCTTGGCTCTTTCTGGTGGGAACTTCGCCTGCAGAGCATTGGCGGAGGGTGGGAGGAAGCTTGAGAAGGGCCCACATTAGGGGAGAGCCAATCGGGCCAGAGATATTCTCTGTCTGGAGTCTGGTAGGGTCAGTTACTGCATCTGCGCCCCTTGAAGAGGAAAGAGGAAAAGACCACAAGGTGGCTCCAGAATTCCCGGGGGGGGGGGCATCACGCTTGCCTACCAACTACTAATTCAGCACTCTACATTGGCTGGGGACTGCATTGGGCCCCATTGTTTTCCTGTTACTGTTAAACAGGACCCCAATAATCCCCAATAACTGATATGTGAACATTGTGGGATAGAATACAAAGTTTTAAAAGAATTGAAACAGTGTAATGATTAGTGGAGTTCTCTTTACACCGGGAGTTTTGGAGCGGCGCACATGACAGACGCCACGGAGACTCGGCATCTTGCCCGCTCCTGTCTATCAGCAGGCCAGTTCCTTCGTGAGGGGTCTGTGCCCATAAGACAGTGTGCCGGATCGTCATGGTAGGAGCCAGCATGGCGAGGGATCCTCAGCCAGCGACCTGCTGCCCCTAGACTGACCTCAGCCTTCTTCCCCCGGTGAACCTCAACTTCCTCTTCAGTTTTCTGCCTGCACCAAGCCTTCCAGTCAGGGCCTGTGATGCTCCGCCGCCCCAGCCTGGAAGTTCTTCGCCTGCTCCTCAGGCAACCTCTTCCACAGCCTGCTCTGGCCAAGCAGTAAAAGCCTTCTGTACTTCTCTGCCACTTCTCATGTGCGCCAGAGGAAGAAACCTTCCATTCATCTTAACAGGAAAGGACAAGGGCACGCCGCAGAACAGGCAAAGAACTGGTGGCTGGCGATGTCACAGCATGTGCTGTGGATCATGAGGCCTGTGCAGACCTGGTGCCACGACTGACTTTTCCTGATAAGTGCATGACTTTTGCAGACAGTGCCCCAGAAGGAACCCCAATCTGGTCCTTCTCACCTGTCGTGTGGAGTCCCAAGAGCCTCGTACCCAGTTCCTTGCCGGTTCACTGGAGGCCATTAGTCCACAGGCAGATCCCTCCTCCACAAGCGGCCAAAATCACTGAGTTTCACTTGGCTTTTAAGAATGCAAAGAAAGATTGCAAACAGACTGTGCCCCTTGGGGGCGGCTGGGGCTACAAAATACCTTGGAAATTATCTGAAAGCTTATCAAGATACAGGAACCAAGCCTTATAAAAACTCAATCGTCAGCCAGTCTCGGTGGCACATGCCTGCAACCCCATCACTCGGGAGGCTGAGGCAGGAGGTCGCTGTGAGCTCAAGGACTTCAATTGTCTTTTGTCTGTTTTTATCTCCATATCCAGGGGTGTGGTCAGTCCTTGCTCTTGTATATCATTCTGTAGTATTTACTTTCTTTTTGGAACTACAAGATGCTCCAGGGCCATTTTGGTTTTCCAGCTCTATAGACAGGTGCTAGGTGTGCCCAGTACTACTGGGGTATCCTTTCTTCTAAACCTCCTCAGCTGGTGGAGCAAATTAGATCCAGTTTCTAGAACAGAATGTTATTTCTGGGAGTAATCATCCCACCGACACCACAAACTCCTGTCCGTTGTCACCTAGTCGTGGCCTCCTCCCCTGCTTATCTGTGGCCTCCCAATCCGACTATGAGAGCCCTGGCCCCAACCGTCACGAGCCATTTAGTCTACTGCTTCATGCCAGTGTGCACATGTAGTGGCTCCGGGACTGCTAGCCAGCCACCGTGGGGACCAGTGTTGTCGACACTGCCGGAGTGCAGTGCTGGCGTGCGGTTCTGGTTGCTTCTAGCCTTAGAGACTATTCCCGTGGTCACTCAGGCTGGCACCTTTTTTGCCCATTCCTTTCAGTCAGGCTTTTTCAAACATTTGCAAAGCATTTAGATTCTTTTTTACATTTCATGTCACATCCCAGATCACTTAATCTTCTGAGTGACTTTTTTTTTTAATTTACGTATACTGACGTTTGGGCTTTGTGGGGCTGGGCAGATAGCTCAGATGAGTGTCTGTCTGGCAAGTGTAAGGTCCTGAGTTCAATCCCCATACCAAAAAAGAAAAAGAAAGAAAAGAAATGTTTGGGCTTTGAGCTGTGATGTTCCTGCAGGCCTAACAAATCTTTACTGTCCATAATCACCACAGAGCATCAAGCAGAACATTTCCACCACCCTAAGAAACATGTCCTGTGTTTCTGCCTCTTCCCCACCCCACCCGCCTCCTGGCAATCCTACATCTCTTTACGGTCTCTAGCTTCACCTGTTCCGAGATGTCACTAAAATAATTAAAGTTGTTATGGGGTGAAGGTTTTTCTGACATCCTGACCGTTTTTTTTCACTAGCGCTATGCATTTTAGATCCATCCATGCCATTTATGTTATGTTATGTTATGTTATGTTATGTTATGTTATGTTGTGTTGTGTTGTGTTGTGATGTGATGTGATGTGATGTGATGTTATGTTATGTTATGTTATACTATGCTTTACATTGTTTTTGAGACAAGATCTCATTAAATTGCCTAGGCTGGTCTCAAACTCCTGGGCTCAAATGATCCTTCTGACTCAACCTTTCAAGTAGTTGGGACTGCAGGCACTTGGCTCAATCAATGTTCCTTTTTGTGGCTTCATAGCTCCTTTCTTTCTTTCTTTCTTTCTTTCTTTCTTTCTTTCTTTCTTTCTTGCTCTCTCTCTTTTTTTTTAGACAGGGTCTTCTCTGCAGTTCGGGCTAGCTCTGCAGTCCACACTGGTCTCAAACTTATAATGCTTTTCCTACTTCAGCCTCCCAAGTACTGGGATTACAGGTATGTGCCGCATCCCGGGCTGAGAGCTCATTTCTTTTGGTCACTGAATTCATCTATTGAAGCCCTTTTGGTTGCATTCAGCTTGGGGCAAGTATGACTAAAACTCCTAAGTGCAGTGCTTGCAGTGAGCCTGCTTCCGTGTTGGTTAGATCCATTTTAAAGTCAGCAGCAGTGCTAGTTCTCATTCTCGGTCATGTGGTATTTTATGAGAAATTGCCTGTTTTCCAGGGGCCATGCCTTTTGCATTCCCACCAGCAATAAATGAGTAAGAACTCCTGGGGCCCTGTCTTCTCCTCCAGCTGGGACTGGCAGTTTGCTTTGTGTCTAGACATTCTAGTCCATGCGTAGCAATGTCCCATTGTTTCAATTTGCAATTCCTCAGCAACAGTTCGGCGCTTGTTTTCATATGCTTGCCAGTGGTCTATTTGTCTCCCTTGCGAAGTGTGTCCAGCATTTCACCCTCTTGGTAGTTGGTCTTTGTTCTCCTGTTGAATTTCCTTGAATTTTCAAGATTAAATTCAAATCTCTTCACATAAGCTGATCCTTCTTCCTGGAATGACTTCTTCCAAGCAGAATCTGTTGCAAATCCTGACCTGACTGCAGCCATTTTGTCCACTAAAGCTGTAGCAGTTCTGTTCTCTGCCACTGAACTCAGCTAAATTGTATGATTTCTCTCCAAATTGAAACTTCCGTGATGTGTTAAAAACAACTTTGCTACATACAGCTCTGCTCACACAACATACCCATTGTACCATAATCTCCAGCGAAAGCTTATCGAGTTCTTGTAGTTCTATTGTTAGGTCCTCACAGTTGGACCCCTCCTGACCTGAAGAGAAAAACTCCTACAGACCACCGCTCTGTTCAAGCGGGAAATGCCCCCGTCCCTCAGGCCCAAGAGGCTACAGTAAATCTATTTATCCAGATGGCTCCCAGGCCTGGTTCTCAGACTCCAGGAAACCCCATAAGCTACAGAATGCCACTCCGTAAATCAGCCCAATGCCGCTGTCATCCTGCACTTCCTTCTGGCGCTTCCTGCCAGAGGCACCAGATCCACCAAGGGACACCTCCCATGTTTAGATTTGTCTGTAAAACTTGTTCTCTTCCTTTGGTCATTGTCAACAGCCTTCTTGTCCTTGACCAGGCTGCATCCAATATAAAATAAAGCTATCACTGTTTGTTTTAATCGTAGCTGGCCTAGTGGTCTTAGTTACTCCCTGGGGCCTAGCCTGACACCTATAAAAAAGATAAGCTCTCTGTAATCAGGACATCAGACTTTGGAGATTATTCCCTTGGGGTCCACTAGCATCAGTAAAATTTCCTTTCTTCTCCTGAGTTCCTGACTACTGTTGACTCAGTTTATCCCGTAACGCTTCCTTTCAGTCCAAGGGCACTGGGAATGTGCTCATTGCTGTGTCCTGTCATGCCACAGTGTAACTATTTTTTCTCAGGTCTTTGGTTTTTCCATCTAGACTTAGAAAGGCCAAGTCTTATCCACCCTCACAAGCCTCAAGTCCCAGTGGGACAGGACTAGTTAAGCAAGATTTAAAATGATATAAAGATGTGTATGCTGGTCTGTGAGTTCGATACCAGTGTATCTGTTTAGAAAAGTGACACCCTTTTGCCACCTCTACCAGAGGAAGTCGGTGGCCTGAGCCCAGGGAGCTGTCTTCAAACCCAGGCCTTCTGGTTCTTGAGCTCTCACTGACAGGCCAGGGGCCTGGGGATGCAAGGCTGGGGTGAAGATGTGATTTGGGAGCCACTGGTCGTGTTGCACAGCCCTGGTGGGGCTGGCATCACTGCTGAGGTTTAGTACAGAAGAAAGACTTTGAGAGCTATGCCTGATGAGAAGCGACAGTCTTACAAACGTTGGTGGGGAGATCAAGACAATACAAGTTAGAAAAGAAATCCCCGGAAGTTGTTGGGAATACAATACTACCCGTGAGGCCAAGTGGAAGATGGATTTCTGGACTTAATGAGAAACAAAGATGTAGTTCCTGAGAAGTGAACAACAAGGAGGCACAGAGAGACACGGATGCACAGCATGGTTGCAGTGGCCCCTGTCACTGTGCAACTGTGACCTTGAGGTGCACCATGATCTTGCAGCGTCTGTCCTATATGTGCTCCATCGCTGCCGCAGCATCGTCGCACAGCATAGACTAGGCTCCATTTCAGTGTTTTCACACGTGATGATTTGCCTCAGGAGACATTTGACACCCACTGTCTTAGGATGCTTTTGTCACAACTGGGTTGGGAGGCGGGGCACTGTCGGCCTCTAAAAGGAGAGAGGGTAGTGCTGCTGACCGTCCTGCATCCCTCATGACGGAGAACTATGTGGCTCATCACATCAGAGCCCGAGTGGGGAGGTCCTGCCCCGTGCAAACCGGCCTCACTGCATGATTCCAGGGCTTCAGAAACACGCCGCACTGTCTGTCTGATTCCATGACAGCTCTCGTATCTCACGAGAGTTACGCAGAGACGCACCTGAATTTTAGGAGGAATTCAAGCTTATTTTGGAAAACAGGAAAGAAAATGTGATTCTCTTTTAGGTAACTGATTATAATGGGGGGAGCCAGGAGGAGTGGATTATTAGGTCCCTCACATGGGACTCTGCCCAACTTGGAGAAAAACAATGACAGACCACTGGTCTGTCCAACCAAAGGCCCTCATTCAGCCTGGGAGACAAAATAAATTTGGTTATCAGGATGGCTCCCAGGCCTGGTTATCAGGCTCACAGGAAACCCTGTAAGTCTACAGAATGCCACTTTGTAAATCAGGCAAATGCCACTGTCATCCTGCACTTCCCCCAGGCGCTTCCTGCCAGAGGTACCCAACCCACCAAGGGACATTTTCCCTGCTTAAATTCATCTATAAAGCAGCTTCTCTCCCTTTGTTCTTGGTCAACAGCCTTCTTGCCTTGACTGGGCTGCATCCAGGATGAGATAAAGGTATCGCTGTTCGCTTCAGTCGTGTCCTAGTGGTCTTTGTTGCTCCTCGGGGTCTAGCCTGACACGGGCATATTCTTCAAAACCAAGAGGAGATCTACAGTGAGCAGACCCTGAGCATGACTGGCAGAGGAGGCTGTGGCCTGAGCCCACCAGTATCCACCTAGCAGTATCATCACACAGGTGTCAAAGGGGTATGTCCTGGGACAGGGGAGGGCAAAGAGCACCAGCCACTGCTGGGTGACAGGGTGTTTCTGGGAGACTATAGTCACTCCTATGTCTAAATAGCCAGGCAACTACCTCTGGTTAGGAATAAACCAGTGATTGAAAGCACAGACATGTGCTCCATGTGGTGATGCACACCTGTCATTCCAGCACTCAGGAGGCTGAGGCAGGAGAATCGTCGGGAGTTCAAAGCCAGCCTGGACTACAAAGTGAATTCCAGGACAGCCTGGATTACATACTGAGGCCCTTCCTTAAAAAGATAAACAAACAAATAGAATTATAAAGTAGAACACAGATATCTGCGCTACTCGTATGGGCTCAGTGATCTCCTGAGGAAACCAGATGGCTGCCCAGCAGCGGCATCTGCCACTGCCACCCTCTGTACATTCAGCTGTGGGTTGCCCTTTAGTGCCCTCCCTGAAAAGTAGGCACAGGGCAGTGGGTAAGAGGGAGGCCTCCTGGGAAAGGAGCAGCAGACCTCGAATGCCAGCAGCGACGCCTGGGCTGGACAAGCCCCTTCCCCACCATGCAGCAAAGGTCCTCGTAGTTCCTCACACTGGCTGGGCAGGATTCAGAGAAACAGTTAGTGTATGGCTGCTGCCCAAAGCACAGCAAATGCCCAGGAGAGGATGGCGTTTGTCTCCTCTTCACTGGTAGCACTCTAGGAAGGAAGTAACAGCTTCCTTTCTGCCAGATTTCACTAACACAAATGGGAGAAAGAGGGGCCCTGGGCTCCAAGCGCCTTCTGCCGTGCAGCTGCCCCATCAAGCCTGCCCTCCTGCCCAGACGCACACAATCGTGTCTCCTTCCACTTTTGCCTCCCATAAAAAATGCCATAATTTGTCTTCCAAGCTCCAAAAATGCCTGATATGTAGACCGTTGCCTTGTATGAAGAACAGCCCACATGATCCAGGAGCCAGGAACTAGGAGACTCAGCTCCCTGTCTGTAGCTCAACATCCTTCTTTAATGAACAATAATTTCTACCCAGTTCATTATGATGTTTTTTTTTGAGTTTTAGTTAAAGGTGTCCTGTCAACTATTAGTGAGATAATTAATTCTGGCATTAGACTGCCCGTGCGAGGAGCCTGTGTTAGCACGAGTCCTTGCGAAGCTCTGCGTACAGAGACCTTGAGCTAGTGCGGGAGCTGCACAGAGCACTGCTGCTTTGGTTGCTTCTAAAAATGCAGTCAGAAAATTTGCCCTTAAATGCCTCCTTGAACAGAGAGAAACACTAATTAGTTCATGTTTAAAAACCGTTTCCAAATGAAACAGACTATACTCTTTTCTTAGAACTTTGTTTCCTAAACTACAATGATTTGAGCTGCTGTTGCTGCTTCTGCCGCCGCCGCCACCTCCTCTTCTTCTTCTTCTTCTTCTTCTTCTTCTTCTTCTTCTTCTTCTTCTTCTTCTTCTTCTTCTTCTTCTTCCTCTTCCTCTTCCTCTTCCTCTCCTCCT
>NW_004524580.1:34715099-34740562 GCF_000260255.1 Octodon degus | reverse complement strand
GTACAGAGTCTACAGGGTCTGACTACACAGATTGTATTTGTAGAGATTCTCCTGCTTTCAGCCTCCCAAATGCTGGGATTACAGGTGTGCGTCGCCACGACCAATCTCAGTCGCCATCTCAGTGGTCCCCATGGCACATGGGGGATTGAACCCTGGTCCCTGCGTCTTCCTAAGCAGGCGTTTTAATCAGCTGAGCGGTCTGGCCAGCCCTTGAGCTTCTTTTTGAAAAGCTAGTCCATGTTCCAGTGAACTGTACTGTTTCCCCCATATATGATCTACTTCTTAAATGCATATACATTTGCTAAAAATAGGAATATTATATAAAGGAGAAACTTTTCATTAATTTCTTCTTTTAATTTAATTTATTTAGTACAGGATCTACAAGGTCCCACTACACAGATCAGACTCGTAGTGATCCTCTTGTTTTCAGCCTCCCAAGTGCTGGGATTACAGGCTTGTGTCACCACACCCAGTCTCAATCACTGTCTCAGCGTGCCCGGGGGTGGGGGGGCAACACAGCATGCTGGGGATTGAACCCCAATCACTGCACTTGCCTAAGCAGGTGCTTTAGCCCATTGAGCTATCTGGCTGGCCCTTCATTAATTTCTATGTTGTTATTTTTTTTTTTCCCAGAACCAAGGATTGAACTCAGGTCCTTGCGCTTGCCAGGGAAGCACTTATTCCACTGAGCCATCTCCCCAGTCCCTTCATTAATTTCTAAATGGAGGATAACAGTAGGAAATACACAGCATGGCCCTGCAATCCACTGACCCAACCAATGGCAAACCAGAAGTGTACAGGGAAGAGACATGTATGCTGTGCATGCACCAACTGCCCCTGTGCTTATTCCTTAAATGGCACAGCAGAGCAGTGCTATGGCTTGGGTCTAGGCTCCCCAAAGCTCCTGCGATCATGGGATGGCCTCAAGAACTCGTGATTGGTCCATGATCAAATGCTGGGATCATGGGTGTGAGTGCTGCGCCTGCCCTGGATGGAGAGCCTGAATACAGTGAAAGAGAGAGGCCGGCTGCTGCTGCAGCCGCTGCTCCTCCCTTTGCTGTTTTTTGCCACCATAAACTGCCGCCCTCTGCATGTGCCGCTCTGCCTTGGAGCCAACCGAGTGCGGACCGAAACCTCCACTAACTGTGAGCTAAACAAACCTTTTCTGCCTTCATTTTCGGTGTTGGGTATTTTGTGCCAGGTATTTTGTCTCAGCAATGAGAGACAAGTAACCAAGATGAGCAGCTCCTCACAGAGCACATTCGTGTCTGTGCAGACCAGAGATGCTTTAGAGGACGAGGTCGGACCTGAGGAAGGAGGTGCTGTCGGATGCGGCACACTCAGCTCCCATGTGGAGGACTGTGTGCCACGGGCAGTACCTGCCACGGATCCTGGCCCCATCTGATGGACACAGGGCATGTCTTCAGTCTGGAGACGGCAACTCTTTGTCTCAAACAGGAAGAAAGAGGGAATGAGGAAAAGAAGAAACAGATGCTGCCAGCCCAGGGAGTTGCTGAGGAGAAGGCAGAAATATCTAGCATCGCTGCGTGAACTTTCCCCACCTGGTGTCCGATGTCATTTGCCTTCCCTGCCTGCTGCTTTTTTCCCAACACACAGTTTGATGTCATGTGCTCACCCGCGTCACACTGGAAACCGTCCCCCACACTCCAGGACCTCATGGGCCACAGGAACCCGCCCCGGGTGATCTCTATGAGTACAAGACCGCGACAGCCTCGCTCCAGCTGCCCTGGCAGCCGCACCTCGCTGTGTGGGGCACTCTCGCACCCACCTCGCTCCGCACAGCCCCCCTCTCGCCCGCCAGTGCCCACCTGGTTTCTGATGGCCGAGGCCAGCTCACTGCTCTCTCCTCCTCCACCCCCACAAAGGATGCCGCCCCTCCCCCATGTCACCCTGCCAAGGCCAAGGCCACGTAGCAGCCAGATTCTTCTTGTCTCCTTAGTCTGTGCTCAGCAGCTCTCTGTCGCTGCAACCAAACACCACAGAGAACTAACTTCAAAAGAAAGGTTTACATTAGCCCATGTAGCTCAGCCCCATCACTGTGGACTGGGGATGAGGCCACATGTCGAGACCAGAGCATGTGGGAGGGGAAAAGTATTCACCTGATGGCCAGGAAGCAAAAGAGAGAAAAAGGAAGGGGCTGGCCCCACTGTCCCTTTAGGAGGCACAATCTCAGTGACTGCCTGTCAGAGACACCTCCACCCTCCACAGTGCCACCCTGGGGACCAAACCCATGTAGTGGGCTTTGGGGACAGCAGCACGCATCCTTCAGCAGAGTACATTTCACATTATAACCATCTTTTTTTTTTCCCTGTAATATATTTGGTACAGAGTCTAACTACGCAGCTCAGACTCATAGTGATCCTCCTGTTTTCAGCCTCCCCAGCGCTGGGATTCCAGGCGTGCACCACCATGCCCAGTCTTGGTGGCTGGCTCAGTACACCCAGGGACAGGGCCAGCACAGCATGTGGTACCCGCACCATAAGCATCTTTGTTGTCTGCTTGTTCTTTTTGTGTCCGCTGCCAAACTCCAAACCCCTTTTTTTGCTAAAGAGGACTTTGCACATAGTACTCCCCAGTAAGTGTTTGTTGATTGAGTGGAGGACTGGCCTATAGTCAGTGGCAGTGTCCACATGGACACTGCTGCAGGCTCTCACCACCATAGACAGGGCCACACATTTGCTGACAAAGCCATACACCGCCTTGTTGTCTCCACATCTCGTGTAATCCAGGCGCTCGTTTGCCACAGCCCACACAGCCAGGCACGCTTCATCCCCACTTTGCTCGTGAGAAGCTGGCTTGCATGTGTAGGCATCAGAGCAGGAGAGCGCCTGCGGATGGACAGCACCAAGGGGCCATGCCTGGGCCTCACTGGGGAGCAAACTGCCTCGAAACGGCCTGGCTTTAGGGTTACAACTCCCACATCCTGGCAAACCAGGAAGGCTCGTCACACCATCTCACCCAGAGACCTTTAGATGCGACGTAAGACACTGGCACTCTGGGAGGCCGAGGCAGGAGTGGGACAAGTTCCAGCCCAGCCTGGGAAATTTAGAGACTTGGTGAGACCCTGTCTCAAAATAAGTGGGCTGGGGATGGAGCTCAGTGAGAAGGGCCCGGGATCCCTCCCCAGCAACAGCCCAAAGACAGAAGGCCCGAGACCCATCACGTGATCAGATCTCAACCCACCCAACAGGTATTGGCAGAGACCTGGGATTGGCGTGGGAATGGGCTTAAAATCTGGAGAACTTAAGTTGTATGGCTATGACTCTGTCCCCATCATGTCAAAAGGCTGCAGGACAGGAAGGCACTGGTAGCACTCTGAGCAGGAGCAGGCCTCGAGCTCACACCCTGCACCATAGGATGGGGTGATAGTTCAGCCACCTGGCTCGTCCTCTCGGGCTTTCAGCCCTGCTCTGAGGGCCACTGAGGGTGCGTCCAAAGGCACCTTTTCTGACATATTTTTTCAAATGCTGAAAGTCTTAACTTAGTCATTTTTGGTAAAGTAGGGAAACAATTTCAAAAAGGTAGTGTGTGTCTGTGTGCCTCTGTGTGTGTGTGTGTGTGTGTGTGTCTGTCTGTCTGTCTGTCTGTTTGTCTGTCTGTCTGTCTGCATGTGCTGTGAGTGCACCTCCAGGGAGGAACCCATCGCTTGGGTGTCGTGGTCCACCCAGCTGGGCAGTATCTGTAGTGTTCATTCAAGCCATTGGGTAATGGTGGTGAAGCAATTCTGTGTTGCATTTTGAAAGAGGTATTTAAAAAGAAGTCTCCAGAGCCATGATTCAGTCTTAATTACACTGGCGATCCAGGCCAGGTGGAGAACACACTGGGCTCACACGGCAGAGGGAAGGACGGTGCTCCCCAGCCACGGCCGCTCCTGGGCCTGAGGTGAGAGCCCCCACGGTCCTAGCCCACGAGGTGCTGACTCGCCGCAGGTCATCTGGATCTGGTAGGACGCCTTTCGGAGCCAGCCGCCCCAGGTGTGAGTCATTCCTAGTGTTGCCTAGGTTTCCATGGGGTTTGCCTGTTTATCTGTGTCACCGTGCCCACCTGGGTCTCAGGCGTGTGAGTGTCTGGGCTGGCATCGCTGTGAGTGCTGTGTTGCCCCTCAGCTGGCGTGGGTGGTACCACGCAGCCCCTCTGGAGCTGGGGCCTAGACCGTATCAGTGACCTAGATCCTGCCAGAGCAGAACTGCCCTCCTGCTGTCTCTCTGTCTGTCGCTGATCTTGTCGGTGCGAATCATGGTGCTTTGGGAGGAAAGAGCTGGCAGGAATTCCCATGGCCCTTCACCATGGGAGACCTTGCTACCAAGTCAGAAGGAAGGCTGAATCCCTGACACGCCGGAGCTGCCACATCCCACGCCTTCCATTCAGTCGTGTCACAAGCCCAGCCTGTTGGAATGGCTGCCAGCACAGACTCCTCTAAGCCTGAGAGTGCGAACTCTTCAACAACACGCTCTGTTCAAAGGGGACATCTGACGCGCGAGCCCCTCCCTTAATCGGCCTCCCAGATCTATCAGAGCTCTCACGGGCGAGCAGCAGAGCTGAGCGGGGCCGAGAGACTCAGGAGTTTTCCAAACTGTACCGGTGTTTCTTACTCCCCATTGCTGGGCTGGCTTGGGCAGGGAGTGTCGGATGTAGGAGGGTCTCTCTGGATGTGTGTTGGCAGAGAACAGAGTAAGTACAAAGGCTTGGACTCCTGGAAAGAGACAGTTCTTCAGAAGCAGCAGAACAGGCAGCTTGCTAGGAAGACTTTAAAAGCCTCCAGGCAGCTCACCCTGTCTTTACTTGCCAGCAATTGTTGAGCCTTCCAGGAGTCCCTGCCCTACCGGACAAGGTTCCTTCCCACCCCGGTCCGTAAATCACCTTTCTAACCAAACAACCCAGCTACAGTCCCAACAACCCACCCTTCTACCCCGGGAATTGCATCCACTCATAAAATTTCTCAGGGAAAGTCACAGTTCTCTGTCTACAGCTTTGGGTTCCCAGACCTTCACTAACTTGTACTGCTTCAAAAACAACTGTTGAGGCAACCCGGGAAACATACTTTCCTGCTGGGAAGGAGTTTGAACCACATCTGTGCTTGAGAAAACAAAACGAGGGGTGTACTGTGATGGTTGAAAATTTCCAGATGTACATATTGAACTTTTTTCCATGTTAAAGGTGACATCAATCATCTGGAAATTTAGAATTTCCTATTTAAAATTCCCAGATGAAAATTTGGAAGCTCACACATATATAGCCAATCAATGATTTACGTATGCACACAGTCTGAGTCCCAGGTGCCTGGGAGACCTGGACAGTCGTGCAGGCTTTGCATGTCTCTTGGGAATTAATGGCACCACCCTGGCGAGTGCTGTAAGTGGTAAAGAAATGCAAATTTATTCTTTGGGTTGTCATCACATTAGTGAGTAACATCTTCACTTTGGTTCATTGTGCTTTTTATCTGTGGAAGTTGGGGGACCTCACATACACACACACACACACACACACACACACACACACACTCCATGGGTGATTTTCTCTCTCAACCCCCATCCTTTTCTGGAAACTTCTTAGCTACCCAGAGTCTTGTGCTGGAGTTGGTGAAGTTGTACTTCTCCTTAGTTCTTGCTCTGGTGGGCACGGAGTCCAGGGTGCCGTTCTTTTCCTCGCTGTCCAGTGCTGTGACAATGTCCTGCCCTCCAACAGAAGTCCCCTGGAGCTGCCCCAGTGGGATGCCTTCCATGCAGTCCCTTCCCTCCAGGGACACAGCATGAGCCCCAGTCCGCAGCACCCTGTATTTCTTATGGGCGGGGTCCTGCTGCACCAGCCTGGAGGCAGCCCTGGGCTCTGTCCCTCCCGCAGTCCTGTCCTAGCCTGCTCCCCAGGCTCTCAGGACGCCCTCTCCCCAGCCAGCTGCAAGCCTAGCCTTCTGCATGTTGCTCAGGACCGTCGCTGACAGCCATCTGGGGGGGCCTGTGCTCCAGGAGTGGGCACGCACCCTACGCGTCACCTCTGTGGGGAGCCCGGCACCGGGACGACCTGGGCAGGGCTGCTTCTTCCTCCCTGGCTCACTGACTCATCCCACCACCCATGCTGGTCGCCCACAGTACCCACGGAGCCCGCCCTGCAGGTGAGGTCACTGCCCTCCTGCACTGGCATTCTGGCAGGGGCGGTGGACAGTGAGCAAGACAATAAACAGTGCGTGGGCACGAGCGTTTATTCCGGCCCAAGGTCAGCAAGAGATGAGAGGAGCTTGGGGAGGCCAGCAAGCATCTGGTGCCCCACATGGGCCTTCAGAGGGCACAGGGCTCTGCAGGTCCTGGGAGAGCGGACAGTGGTGGGACACACGGCATGTGGTTGGGGACTGGGCATTCTGCTTGATCAGACCAGAGCCACTCAGAGGAGGCCAGGAGCAATGATCTGGAGCTGACCTATGCCTGGACAGGTGGTACCCCTAATCCTAAGCCACTAGGTAGAGTGAATGCTCCAGAGAGAAAGAGAGCAAAGGAGACTGGAAGGGTCCTGTGCGTGGAGAGGCTGGCAGGTCCCTGAGGCAGCAAGAGGGCTGGGCATGTGGCCTGGGAGGTACTTTGAGGGGCAGCAAGGCTGTGCAAGAGAGCCGTGAGCCGCGGTGGGTGTTGCCAAGGTAGGCGGGCGAGACTCACGCAGTGCGCATGCGTGCAGCAAGCAAGGCAGGGCTCTGGAGTTTACCTGGAGTGCCCCCGTTGCACAAAGGATCCCAGTGTGACCCCGGCATCTTCAGAGGGCATGCTGGCTATGGGTGGAGAACAGCCAGTAGGGCACTAGGGCAGAGCAGGCCAAGGAGGGGGCCGTGGTAACACCCTGGCGCTGAGACGATGGGCTAGCCCCGGCTGTGGCGAGGCGGTGAGAGCTCACCGGTCACATGCTCAGCTGGGTGTGCCCCTACGGCACAGAAGCGGCAGAGCACAGAGCAGAGTGTGACAGGGTGTGGCGTCGTGAAGGATGCTCACAGAGGACATCCTGGGAGGCCTGGAGAACGTGGTCACCATGCAGATTACAGTGTGTGATGGGGCAGGCCAGTGGTGGGCCTGGGACTTCACTCTGGGGAGCTGAACACCAGCCCCACACAGGCAAGGACTGGCTGAGAGCCTGTGTGGCCAGTGTAGACAGCGACCCAGAAATGGGGGGGCAAGAGCAGACGCTCTGACGCAGCTGAGCCTTCCACTGCAGCCCACAGACAGAGGGCGTTATCCAGCTTCACCATCTTCCTGAGCTACTGGGTTATCGGCTCAAACCTGTCAACACCCCTCCAACCCCCTTCATGTCCTTCCCAGGACAAAGCCCTGTCCCTCAATTCCCTGCAAGGCTGCTGAGCCAGACTGCAATGTGTTCTAAGTGTGCGTGTGTATGTGCACAAATGTGTGTATCTGTGTGTTCGCGTGTGTGTTTTCACACACCTGTGTGGTCCCCCTTCAGCTGGGAGAAACTGAGGTTGGGGCTCACATGTGTCCACATCTCTGTCCTCCTTGTTTGATTCAGTTCACCAGGTGGAGCCCAGCTGTGCCCACAGAAGAGGCCACAGGATAGGAGCAGGAGGTCTGGGGCACCCAGGGAGGGTAAGGCCTGCGAAGGCTGCGTGCGGCCTGCCGAGGGGAAGTGGAGGACAACAGGGCCATGTGCTGCTCCCCGTAGGTGCGAGCCGAGATGCGCCCAGTCCTCTGGGGATGCCTGCTCGTGTGGAGTCTCTGGGGCGCACCTGCCCAGGCTGCCTACGCCGGGATCAAGGCAAGGGTCACTCAGCGGGCACTGGACTTCGGTGAGTGGACACTCGGGAGGCCGAGCACAGGACTCGCACTGCCTGGGGGCTGGGACAGGAATGCAGGGCTTCCAAGGCTGCCAGGGAGAGGGTGTCGCCTGAAACAGTGGCCGATAGGAGGCGTATCCCAACAGTGTCCCGAGGCCCAGCTGTCTCCCCCACACATGGAGAGGAGACTTGGCAGAGCTGCAGCTCAGGGCGCTCTGGAGGGTGTCAGGTGGGAACTTTGGGGCAATTTCCACTCACTTAGAGCTTCAGAAGGGCTGGATTTGCAGTGGGCTCGGAACACTTTGCAGCAGGGTGAGATTTCAGTGTAAATGGTATGAGCATGCGGTGAACACAGAGGGGCCGAGAGGCCCCTGGGACACTGTGGGCTGCGGGCCCCAGGCATGGACAGAAAGAAGAAGGTGGAATTCCTTTCTGGGACTAGGCAGGGCTGCAGATTCCAGAGCCAGATCGCGCAGATTGGAGAGAGCTGCCCGCACCCTCAGCAGCCGCATGGCTTGAATGTGCGGGGTATCTACAGCTCCCCCGCACGTGGTCACCAGCCCTGGCCACACCACGGAAGCTCTGGGGATGCTGGCCCTGTGAGGACTTGTGTCTCTGAGTGCTGTGGGGAAGGAGCACCCACTGGGCCGCAGCTGCGCTCTGCTCTGAAAGAGTACCGTGCTCAAGGCGCTGCCCTTGTGTGGCCGGTGATACTGCAGCGTCGCTGCCTTCGTCCTTACTCCAAGCCTCTGCCTGCTTCCCTCTCAGGTGTTCAAGCTGGGATGGAGATGATAGAGCAAATACTAAAAGAAAAACACATCCCAGATTTAAAAGGCTCTGAGACTCTTGAATTTCTGAAGATTGATTACGTGAACTACAATTTTTCAAAGTAAGTAAAAGATCCCTCTGTCCTCCAGATAGCAGGGCCCAGGGGACAAGGACATCTATTCCCATGTCTGCCTCACAGCCCCACATGGCTGCTGCAGCTACAGCCATCAAATCCATGTTTTGTGCAGCCGGGAGGAGAAAGTGTGAGGGTGAAAGGGCTCTTCGGAGCTGAGTGCGTCTCCCTCTTTTAACAAGCTTTTCCCTAACATGCTTCTCTGATAAGACTCTGCCATAAACAAAGGACAGATTTATTATCAAGGGATATTGAGAAATCAGATTTTCAATCAGATAACTTTGTCATCCCCCAAAATTCAGAGATATTTGCCTTCACAGAAAGGGAGATTGGGAGTTTGGACAGCAACCGGCAGTGTTTCCCCAGCTGTTCATGTGTTCTAAAGGAGGACAGTGCAAGAGTATTCTCTGGGGTCTTGAGTTCCATCTTAAGGTGGGGGAGACCCGAGCTTTTATAGGAGCTCTCTGTGACCACAAGTCATGATTTACCCCAAACTTTTCAACCCAGTGAAAACCCTCTGCAACCCCAACACTTTGGGGCAGCAGCTTCTCCGATGTGAATAACTTTCTCAACTCAAGAGGTTTCTTTGTGGAAAAGCAGAGATGGCAACCCAGGGAAAGTTTCTGGGCTCCGTACTGAGTCAGCCATTCCCCAGGTGCCCACTGAGCACCTGCACTGCACCAGGCTCTTCTCAGGACGTGGGGAGGACACAGAGAGCGGCGCTGGCCTGCGCCCCGCCCTGGTGTCCAGCGGGCAGGTGGACACAGCGAGCGGCGCTGGCCTGCGCCCCGCCCTGGTGTCCAGCGGGCAGGTGGACACAGCGAGCGGCGCTGGCCTGCGCCCTGCCCTGGTGTCCAGCGGGCAGGTGGACACTGACAGTACATTTCCACAACTTGCTATGTAGATGACACGACCGCGCCATAGCAGAAAGCTCTAGCGAGAATTGTGCGCTGCAAAGCGCTGGTGAGGGAGGGGAGAGCAGGCTCACACATGGACGCCTCCGGCCGTGGTTGCATACCTGCACCCC
Source organism: Octodon degus (assembly GCF_000260255.1). Classification (NCBI taxonomy): domain Eukaryota; kingdom Metazoa; phylum Chordata; class Mammalia; order Rodentia; family Octodontidae; genus Octodon; species Octodon degus. Next base: position 34,730,848 of record NW_004524580.1, on the reverse strand, counting down.
CAGACAGCGGGCACTGCTCCTGTGTGACTTGCCACTTGCGCAGCAGAGGAGCTGTGCTTTATTTAACTGTAAATAATTTCATTTCTTTTGTAATTAATTTTAATTCAAAAATGGACATTTGATTGCATTACTGAAGAACTTTTAAGTGTGTTTAGGACAAGCTGACATATAAGTTTACTCTTCCAAGCAAAACTTTTATCAAATCTAAATACAGGTTAAATATTTCAGATGAAATCCTGTGTCTGAATTGAGGTGAGCCCTGAGTTCACAATACATACGCACCAGATTTTAGCCCTTTATTTTGGGAAAAGGAAGTAAAACGTCTCAGTAATTTGTATGTTGGTTACATACTGAGATGCTAATGTGTTGGGTAGATTAGAATAAGAACATATTTTATTTTTGATTAATAGATAGTAATTGTGCCTGTGTATGTGTCACTTCAAAACCTATGCACAATTTGCACTGATCAGATCAAGGTCATTCCTGTATCTGCCACTCAGATATTTTATCATTTCGTTGTGTTGGGAACATCCAAAATCTTCCCTATTGGCTACTTTGAGTTCATTTAACTTTTTATTAACCATAATTATTGTGCTCAAAGTAGACCAAAGCCATGAGATTGCTAGAAGCCTAGGCACACTGCCTGGACGTTAGTCAGGGCAAAGCCCTTCGGGTCCAGCCCGAAGCACAGCCTGAGCGTGCAGACACTCACAGAGGTTGGCCGGTGTCCTTCCTTCCCCGAGACTCTTGCCGCGGGAGGGGTGCGACCCACCCGGAAGACAGCGACTGGGGGCGGGTAGCTGCAAGCTCCTCCCATGATAAGAGGCAGCCCCAGAATAGCAACGGCCCGCACGATTCAATAGCAAACAGACAAACAAAAGTCGAATCCTAGAATGGAAAAGTGACCCAAACAGACAGTTCTCAAACGAAGATATCTGAAGGGCCAACAAGGACAGGGGAAAATGCCCAACGTTCTTCCTCATCAGGAAAATGCAGACCAAAGCTACAGAGAGGAATCACCACACCTCAGCCAGAATGGCAAGGATCCAAGGGCCGAAAGGCATCTGCGAGCGCAGAGGCAGAGAAAGAGTGACGCTTTTGGTTGTTCTGGCACCAAGCTGCTTTCTCCAGAGGCCACCTAACAAATGCTAGGAGCTGGAGGCCGTGTTGGTCGGCACATGTTTGTGACACATGATGATCACATCCCTCTTGTGGAGTTAATACACGTATGATACTTCAGGCGTTTTCACCTCTTTTTGAGGGGATCGGAAGAATCTAGGTAGCCCAGGCTGGCCACGGACTCAAGGCCTCCTGCCTCAGCCTCCCAAGTCCTGGGATTATAAGAGTTTGCCACCATTCTTTCTGGAATAAGTGAATCTCAATGTTGTTTCGATCTGTGTGAGAAAGAGGACCTTTCCTACCCTGTGCTATCGCCGTCATGGAGTGAGAGTTAGGATAGCCATTATGGAAGGGGTGTGGGCGCCTCGGAACGCTGGAGTGGAGCTGCCGTGCCCACCCCGTGACACCCGCAGGAAGTGAAGCCAGGGTGGTGAAGGACGGCTGCATTCATCTGCGTGTTCAGCGCAGCGCCACTGACAGGACCAAGGTGTGGAAGCAACCTCGGTGTCCATCAGCAGGGGAGCAAACGAAAAAAATGTAACACACGAAGTTCACTTCGTAGAGGCAGCAAAGAGAACAGAGGTCACCAGAGCTGGAGCCTGGGCAGCGGAAGTGGAGCAGGACGGGAGCAGGAGGCATAAGCTCTCAGCGTTCTGCGGTGCAGGAGGAAAGCCTGCTGATAAGCCCTCCTGAATATTTCAAAATAGCTCGCAGAGAGGATAGGAGATGTTCCCAGCATAAGGAAATGGTGGCCTCCAGGGGCCTAGGTATGCCAGTCACGCTGCCTGGTCGCACAGCATGCACATGTGGAAAAACACCGTGCTGCACTCCGTAGGTCTGAGCAACTGTTACGTGCCAATAAAAATAAAAAGAATAGGCTGGGCATGGTGGCAAATGCCTATAAGCCCAGCACTTGAGGACTGAGGCAGGAGGAGCGCCCTGAGTTTAGAGCCAGCTTGGGCTACAAAGTGAGAATTAAAATTTCTTTTTTTTTTTTTTTCCTTTGGAACTGGGGATTGAACTCGGGCCCTTGCGCTTGCCAGGGACGCTGCTCTCCCTGCTGTGGTCGCACCCAGATGAGCTCCTTCTCCTTCCTAACTCGGCTTTGAGCTGGGCCTCTGAGCGCTGCCTGGAAGAGGACGAGAGTCGCAGCTGAGCTAGCACGACCCGCACAAAGCATGGTTGGGAGGGTGCAGGAGGCGGTGCAGCCTGGTGGTCAGAGCGGCCCGAAGTCAAGCCAGGGAGCTGCGGGTCTGGGTCCAGTGGCCTGTGAGACCTAAGCTGCTGCTACGCTCTCCTCTCCCAGCTGGAGATTACAGAGCACAAGTGCCTCCTAGGGCACCAGAAGGGAGAACTGGTGCCCTAGAGGTCGGAAAGAACTGGTCGCCAGGAGTGTGGCCGTCCACCTGCCAGAGACCGAAGGTCACTGTCACCAGCTCAGGGTCCCTTGGGAAGCCAGCCTCTCAGGCAGCCTCCCACCTAGGGAGTCCTGACCTCACTGAGGCCACTTAGAAACCATGGAAGGTGCTATCGGGTTGTCCCTGTGCCTGGCGGAGCGGGACATCGGTGACACTTGTGCCGAATGTCCTGCAAGGTGTGCGACATCCCCAGCCATGAGCACCGTCCAGCCAAAATCTGAGTACCACCCCTGGAGCCACTAAAGGGACAAGCAGCACTGTTGCTGTGCTTGCCATGGTCTAAAGAAGTAGGTTGCTTGGTTATTTGCAAATTTCCTTCCAAACATGCTCACTTCTTCCCTCAGCTCAGTAGCAGGGCTTTCTGGTGAGCAGAAGGGGAATCAGGAACCCAAATCCACAGCTGCCCTGGGAGTCCCTGGCTGCCTTCCCAATCCTGCCTGACGTGGACCTGTGTGAAAGAACTGACCTCACTCGCCCGTTCCTTGTCTTACAGCATAAAAATCAATGCCTTCTCATCGCCAAATGCTTCACTGGCGTTCGTGCCCGGGGTGGGCATCCGAGTACTGACCAACCACGGCACCACCAATGTCAGCTTGGACTGGGAGGTCAGGGCTCCACTGTTGTGAGTAGCCACGCGTCGTTGCTATCCAGGCCATGGGGGCAGCGACAGCTGGTGTGGGGGGTCTTAGGGTGGCCGCCACGAGGAGCGGTGTCCAGCTGCCTGCTGTTCTTGATTTTTTTTTTTTTTTTTTTTTGCGGAACCTGGGATTGAACTCAGGCCCCTGCGCTTGCCAGGGAAGCGCTTATTCCACTGAGCCATCTCCCCGGCCCCCGCTGTTCTTGATTTTTGAGACAGGCTCTCATGTATTAAAGGCTGCCCTTGAGCTCACAGCAACCCTCCCGTCTCAGCCTGCTGAGGGCTACGATGGCAGGTGTGCGTGTGCAAAAGTGCGTGTGCACACACACACAGTTGTTGGGCTTCTTTCAGCAATAGCAGTGCTCTTGGGAGTATTTTTCTTTTCCATATATGATTTAAATCAGGAAATCTCTGCCGGGAGGGAGTGGGGAGTTCTAGCCTTCCCCTAAAAGCTGAGTGACTCATTGATCAAATGTCATGGAAGATGTCCTGAGAGAGAGGACCGGCTCTGACTAAAGCCCGTGCCTGCGGTGGGTGCAGCATGTGGGCCTGCCAGGGGGTGCCCGAGTAACATACTCGGGAGGTCACTGCACAGCCCGTGGTGCCTGCTGCATCCCATCCCCCACTTCTAGAAGTCCAGCCTGGAGAGCTCAGAAGAGGTCGCCGGGCCCCACGCTCCTGTAAGGGGCAGCCTCTCTCCTGCCTGGCCCAGGCCGGGCCTCATCACACTCTCTCTCACAGCCACGATGTGGGTGGAGCCGACCTCTTCCTCTCAGGAGTCTACTTCACTGGTGTCCTCATTCCGACCCAAAACACCTTTGGCCAGCCGGCTCTGCAGCTCCGGGACTGCTCCGCCCAAGTGAGCCACGCCCACGTCTCCTTCGAGGGGGAACTGAGGTGAGCGGGGCAGCGTGGCAGATGCGCCTGTGGGGGCCTCACGTGTCACACCCCTCAGGAGATGCTCTCCTTCTTCCCCAGTGCCCTGTACAACACCTTCGCTGAGCCCATGGAGAAGCCCATTTTAAAGAACTTAAACACGATGGTAAGTCTTTGGGGCTGGACCAGGCCGAGGGCAGCAGTGGCGGCCCGCTGTCCTCCACTGACCCTTAAATGTGTCTTTATGGAGAACCTGCTGCCCACAAGGCTCCGTCCAGGGCACTGGCACATGAGGGCTGTGACACTTAGTGATGCTGCATGCTGGGGCCGCAGAGAGGAGCAGAGCCCCTTCTGCCCTCAGCTGCCTGCCACGGGGCGGGCAGGCAGGCAATGAGAAAGTGTTCGTTCTGCACCTCTCAGTGCCCCGCGTTGGACCAGGGTCTGTCAGGGCTGCAGGAGAAGAATAAATTTGTCTGTCTAGAAAAATCAGACCTGGGCTTAGCAAGCAAGAAAGAGCACTTGAATTGGCGCATAATTGCACAACGGCTAGATTCACTGAAGGGGTTCAGAGCAATGGAAATCAAGGAAACGGGCTCAGGCCATGTCCGCAGGGCCAGCCCTGCCCGGCATGCAGCAGCACGTAGCGCAGGGACGGGGCCCTCCCCGAGGTGCACCTTAGTCCCACTCAGAGAGGGAGGACAAGGAGGGAGGCTTCTAACTGACTCTCTCTCCAGACACTTCAGCCAGCCCAGGCTAAATGACAGTCTGGCTGCAACCACCGGCTGGGCACAGAGTGGTGACAGGGGTGGGGCTGGGCCAGTGTTCAGGGAGGACAAGTTTCCTTGGGTATGGCAGCAGCACACGCTCTAACACGGCACCGAGAGGAGGACCGCAGGCCTGCTGCTGCTGGTTCACGGGTGTGGCCCGCTTGCTGCGGCGCTGCTGCTCTAACTGCAGGGAGAGTGGTGGTGAGCTCCCCACACTCCACCCCCGCCGACAACACACTTGTTTCTGTCCTTTGCCACAGCTCTGTCCCATCATCACGGACCAGGTGGAAGCCCTGAACGTCAACCTCAGCTCCCTGGATGGTGAGTCTCAGGACGGGGGCCCTGGGCAGCGCCCACCCCACCTTCAAGTCCTGGTCCCCCAGCTCTGCTTTTAAGGCACAGACCACCCGCTCTTCCCCCTCTGCTCCCACTCTGAATATTTGGTTTTGGATTTTTTGGTGTTTTTTTTTTTTTTGTTTTGGTTTTGGTTTTTTTTGAGACAATGTCTCACCATGAAGCCCAGGCTGGCCTTGAGCTCAGAATGATCCTCCTGATTCAAGCTCCTGAGTCCTGGGATGACAGCTGTGCAGTGTCACACCCAGACACCCTGCCCTAATGTCCCCAGATTCGTGTAGGACACTGCTGAGCATGGGACATATGCTCTCCTGCTACTTAGTGATGTCCCCAGGAGGAGACTCAGGTACAACCCAGGAGCCAATGATCACTGGCATGAGCCCCAGCTTTGTCACTAAGCCCAGCTCCCCCAGGACAGTTGACCCCAGCCTCAGTGAGATTGCCCCCTGTGCTCCCCTTCAGTCGCCACCTTCAGCATCAAGTCCAGAGCCGAGAGTGGCTGAATGGAAGTACAGTCTAAAGTGAAAGTGCTGAGGAAAGATGGCGACAGCCACAAGGAAATGGCGTGGGGACTTGCAGGTTCAGGGAAAGAGGCATCAAGTCCACCACCTCAACTGGGGCCCAGGAGTAGTCACGGGCTGGCTTTGCTCCCATCCCCGTGCCACTTGCAGCATTCTCTCTGTGGCCACCAACCCTGCTCTGCTCGAAGTCCCGCTCTGCTGGAGAAGCCCCGGGCCCTGCATCTACTGATCCGCACAGCACCTGTGTCCATCCTGAATGCTGCTGGTCCCCACACACCACAGTCCCTCCCCCTCCGCTCCCTCAGCCTTCCCTGGCTGCCTCACTCTAGTCTGAGTCTTCCAACAGCCGCATCCCTCAGTGATACTTCCTGTGTGCACTGACCGCTCCGTCTGCACTCCACCCACTCGTTCACCACCATCCTGATCACCTGGGATCTGCTAGACACCGCTGGCCACTGCTGGCCACTCCTGGCCACTGCCGGACACTGCTGGCCACCAGCTGTGATGCTAAGAGCCCCAGCTTTAGGACTAACCCCAGCTCTGGCTGAGCCCCTGGGAGGCAGAAACCTCCACCTCCCGGAATGAGGGAGAAGCAGATCGGAGGCCAAATGGGCCCGCAAACTGACGCTTGGCATGGAGGTAGTCAGAGAACGGAGAAAGCAGGGAGGGGCTGGGGTTTCTGTTCAGAGCACGCGGCCAGGAGGGCCCCTCCCAAGCAGATGACACTACAGAAAGAGCCCGGTGGGGTAGGATGAGGTTGCTCTCGGATCTGGATTGAGCCTCTTCCACTGCCATGACACAAGCCAAGGACTTTATCAATGGAGGAACTTTATTTATCTCACGGTTCAGGAAATCCAGGGCTGGGAGCCAGCATTGGCTCAGGGCACCGTGCTGAGTCGTGGCCTGATCAGTGGGCAGGGACATATGTGGGGGACAGAGAGAACATTGCTCTGGCTGGATCTGCAGCAAGCCTGCACCCGGGCAACGTGTCCCTCCATCCCTGGGGTCAGCATGCCTCGGGCTAAGCATCTCTGAGAGGCCCAACCTGCTGGCACCCCGGGGCTGGCCACACAATTGCAGCATGAGACTGGGGCACGCATGCCACAGCACACGGGAAGGATACCCAGGTGGAGCACTCATACACAAAGACCAGCGACAGCCTCGTGACCGGCGCTGGAGGCACCAACTGACACCAGGCGCAGGGGGGTGGGTATGGGGAAAGTGGTGCGCAGTGGAGGCCCAGACGGGGAGAGGACAGTGAGGCCTCAGACTCTGAGAAGCCTGCAAATCTGCCTTGAGGCCCAAGATAGACGCCTAGAGAGACCGGAGGGAGACCGGAGGGAGCCTGTTGTGCCTGATGTAGCTGCCGGGAGATGCTGTGGCCTCTGGGCTGACAGCAGGAGGAAGAGGAGGGCCAGGCATGGAAGACCAGGTGGTACCCGACAGCAGCTGGCCAGAGCCAGGCGACAGGCCTGGGACAGGATCGGCTTCCAGAACTGCAGGGACGGTGTCGGCGGCATTGCTCCTGAGTGAGAGCGGTCAGGGTGACTTCTGGTTTCCACCCTGAGCAGCTGGGGCCCAGGAGAATGCAAGGCGTCTTTACCCAGCCAGGGAGGGCTGAGGGGAGCAGCTCCCGCTAGACCTGCTCCACAGCACCGTGGGTTCTCTGCCTCAGGCTGCAAGCGCCTTGGGAGAAGGGCTCTGTCCCCAGCGCGAGGCACAGGGTGCAGCCACGTCAGGTGCAAGGACGCTGCCGGGGCAGGCCCAGAGGATGCGAGTGGGGGTGGGGCGGGCAAGGCAGGAAGGGAGAGAATCAGCCAGGGATGCACAGGCCAGGCTTCCCCAGCTTAGGCAGCCTCCTGGCCGTGAGGGGCGGCAGTGGGGCCCATGCAGATCAGCACTGGGGTGCATTTGCAAGGCTCCAACGACTCCCTCCCTCAGCAGCCACCACTGCCTTCTGCTCCCCGTCTCCTTCTGGAATAAACCAAGCGTGCAGCACAGGAAGAGAAGGTGTGCGAAGGAGGCACAGCAGCTCACGTGGTTGGCCGGGCTGTGGCCTGCTGAGGCCCAGGCAGGAAGCCGGGCTGCGACTGCCCCGGCAGCTCGCTCCTGCCGCAGGACCCTGCCCTTCCCGCCCTGCACCCCGGGCCTTCTGTTGCAGCCTGAAAATGCCAATCTAAGAATGTAGTATTATGCGTGAGAATCTGCCTGGCCTCTCCGACTTAGTGGTTCTTATTCTCTCTCTCGCATGCCTCTTTAAAAAACATACTTATAATTGCAAGAGTAGTACATACTCATTATAAAAAAAAAAATTCTGACTACATCGAAATCTTATAGCACTAAGCTTGAACACTGTACGGGGTTTTGTGCTAGTTTCTTTTTAAAATGGAACTATACACAGCCGGGTGTGGTGGCTCATGCCTGTAAGCCCAGCACTCAGAAGGCTGAGGTAGGACCTGGATGATGCCGTGAGTTCAAGGCCACCCTGAACTCATCGCAAGAGCATGTCTGAAGGGCTGGGGAGGTAGCTTGATGGTCTAAGCACCTGCCTGGCAAGTGCAAGGACTAGGTTTGGTCCCCAGCACCTCATGCCATACTGGCCCCAGAACCCTGGGCACAGTGTGCCAGCCACTGAAACCGGGCATGGTGGAGCCCGCCTATGATGCCAGCGCTGGGGAGGCTGAGACAGGAGGATCACCATGAGTCTGAGCGAGACCAAATAACAATGATGTCTCAAAAATAAAAAATCCAACCATGTATGTGTCATGTGTAGACATGCGTGTGAGTGGTCACGTGTCCGAAGACAGGCCCCAAATTGTGCTGGAGCTTCTGTTAGGGTAATGCGATCAAGGAGGGTTTTTATTTTTCTTTTTAGACTTACCTATTTTTCTTGAATTTTCAAAAGTAAGCGTGTACTACTTGTGAAAGGGGAGATTTTAAACCGAGAACTAAAAATAGTGTTTGGGCCTTTATTCATCTTATGCCAAGCTTTATTGAGTAATCATTTTTTTTTTTCTTTTTTGGCCATTCAGTTTTAACCAAGATTGACAACTTTACGCTGCTGGATTGCTCCCTCATCGGCCCTCCGGAAATTACTGAGCATTACCTCGACCTGCATTTGAAGGTAACTTGGTCATTCTCAGACCGCTCTTCCCCTCAACAGCCACCCTGGGAGCGCGGAGCGTTGTGGACGGAATCGTGCACAGGCGCGCTCAAGCGGCCCAGTTTTCCTTCCGCGACTCTCGGGTTTTGCCCCGTCCTAGCTGGTGAGCTCTTGGGTGCAGATGACCGGCTGCCTGCCTCGTCCGCCTCCCGCCCGCGCGGCCGCAGCAGGACCTCCGCGGCTCACAGCGGGTCGGGTCGGGGCAGGGCCGAGCGCGCCCCACGGCGGGCGGCTCGCAGCGGGCCTTCTCCGTCCTGACTCAGCCTGCACTCCCGGGGCCGCCCGCCCACCCGAGCGGGGCTGGGGAGCCCTCAGAGGCGGCTGCTCCGCCCTGCAGCTCCGACCTCCCGCGAGCAGCCCCTGCAGCTGCGCCTGCCTCCCGGCCTGGCGCGCTCCGCGCCGGTAACCGGCCCGCTGTCCTGCAGGGCACGTTCCACCCGCCGGCCGACCTGGCCGACCCGCCCTTCTCTCCCGAGCCCTTCGAGCTCCCGGAGCGCCTGGACTCCATGCTCTACGTCGGCATCTCCGAGTACTTCTTCCGGTCAGCGTCCTTTGCACACTTCGCCGCGGGTGCCTTCGGCATCACGCTGTCCACCAAGGAGGTGAGGAAAGGTGGCAGCTGGTGGCCGCCTGCGTCACTGGGGGGCGTTTACGTCACAGCTCGAGGTAGGCATCGCAGCTTGCAGGGCAGTGAGAGGAGGGGTCGTGGGCCGAGCCCCGGCGCTCCGCGCGGACAGCTAAGTTTCCAGTTCTGCTCATCTGAGCTTTGTGGGCTAGCCAACGGCTGCCGTCGGGCTCCAGGGCTGAGGCCTCCGCGCCGCGCGGCAGGCCGCGCTCACGTGGCTTAGCTCCTGCGCGGCCCGCTCTCTGTGGCCGTGGACAGGTTCACGCACAGACGAAGCGTCCAGACCGACGCCCTGCACCCAAGTCCGTGTCACTGGTGCTGCGCCCCTCATTGCTCCTGGGTCACACCAACATCCGGGGTTCCCCTGCCGGTGCCGGTGCCGGTGCCCGACTTCGCGCCAGCAGCGCCCGGTCACAGTGTGGATGCCTGCTGACTGTGAGCGCCATGACGCAGCCCGCCGGCCGGCCGACCGCACGCACGGGCGCCCTTGAGCAGCCTCGCCTTCTGTGCGCCTCTCGCGCGCGCGCGCACGCACGGAAGCTGCCTTTTCTGCTCAGATGGTAACAGCAGCGCTGTCTGCAGGTGCCGGCAGTTAGAGGCTTGGAGCTTCGGCTTGGAAGCCATCCACCTGCGAGGGTAACTCACATAAGCGCCCGAGTCTCAGTAATCTCAGAAAGTAAGGGCTGTCCTCAAGGCCTGCGGACGGGTGCGCGGGGCGCACCACTGCACGCGGCTCTTCCGGGTTCCCACAGCCCAAGCGCTTGCTCAGGCACATCACGTCGTGCGTGAGCCTGGACAGTGCGCTCCACCGCCCAGCTTACCTCGCCTGCTTTACTTACTCAGGTCCCCTGGGTTGGGCTATGGACCCACAGGGCCCCTGGACACTTCAGGGTACAGCCCTTCAGCACACATAGGATCATGTGGAACCCCACATTTTCCTCAAGAGACAGTGGAGGCAAAACCTTGTCCTCACACGATGGCATCTGCCTTTCAGATTTCCAGCCACCTCATTCAGAACTCTCAAGGGATTGGCGCTGTGCTCTCACAGGTGGGTGCTCTGGGCGCGGCTCCTCAGCAGCGCGCTTGCATTGCAGTTATTTGCAGACTTGTGGGTTGGCTGTGCTTCCATTGGGCCCGGGAATGGGTCCCTCTTTCCTTTCTTAAGAATTCTTTTTTCCTCTTAATCTAATTCCCTCAAATGGTACATGCTAAAGTTTAAAGAATATTACAATTGAAGTCATTATACATTCATAAAGTAATCTCTTCCTTCCAAAAGGTTCCACCACGCTTGAAGTAAGGTGATTACATACAGGCCGGCTGTGGGGTACATTCCTGTCATGCCAGCACTCAGGACACTGAGGCAGGAGGCGCACCATGCATTTGAGCGCAGCCTGGGCTACATAATAAGTTCAAGGGCAGCCTGAACTACATAGTAAGATCCCATCCTTTTTTTAAAAAAAAAGACCTTAAAGGATATATTAGCTTTAATCAAATATTTAATTCCTAAGAAAAGAAGGGATGGCCACATTTGTGACTTCCTAAATCACCTGTTAACACTGCACCTGCATTGCAAGTTAGGTACTGGACAGCACAGATCTGCAGGTTTGGCCTAGGGAACAAAGACATTTCAGGGACAGGACCTCAGGCCTGACGCTCAGTGCTACGTCTTCCTCTCCCAGAATCCTGAGAGGGCCTCCCAGCTTCCCTGGAGTTTCCGGGCTCTGTTGCAAGCAGGAACATCCATAAGACCCCACCTGGGGGGTGCAAAGCCCAGAGGGAGGCTGAGAAGCCCTCGGCAAGGGAACTGGTACACACCATGTACGAGAAATGTCGGCCGTCCTTACCGTGGGCTTGGCATGCTGCCGCCGCTCTATTCAAAGGGTTCTTCTAGTCTGTCTGTGTGCTGCCAGGTGTGGTCTCCACAGGCCGCACCAGATCTGTGAATCCCACTCGTCAGGTCATGACCCGCACTCTCCATTTCTCGCCCTGAATGGGACAGATTGCAGGTCTCTACCTCCTGCCGCAGCCCCTCATGCTGCGGATCATGGCCACAGAGCCGCCAGCCGTCCGCCTGCAGCCGGGCAACTTCACCCTGGACATCCCTGCCTCTGTCCTCCTGCTCACACAGCTCAGGAATACCTCCGAGGTGCAGCCCATTGTCTCCATGGACTTTGTAAGTCGTGAAGGGCAGGAGCATGGCCTGTGGGTGTCAGTTGTTTCTGTGGTGGACCCTTGACTGGAAGTTTCTTGGGGCTTAGAGGTGTGAGTGCTGACACCCCAATTAAGGCTGAGGGGAGGGCAGACAGTGGGGCCCTGCCAAACCAGGCCCACTGCACCTCCACGCAGCGCATTCTGGGAGAGTGAAGGAGCTTGCTCCTGAGGCCGCCCCACGTGGAGATGGCGGTGTGCCAGGGAGGGCTTGGGGTGCATTTCTGGGCTGAGGCCGGAGAAGGGGCTTGGATCAAGCATCACCTTCTGTTCTTGTCATACCTATGAGTCCGGGGTGTTATGGAGTTGGCTATCAGCAGCAGCTCAGGGCAGGTGTGGTCCAGGGCCTCAGTCAGCAGGGACTGCCCTGGCTTCCCTCTGCTTCTGGGGAGGGCGTGCAGAGGGGCTGGCGGCAGGGCTCTATCCCGCACCTCATGAGCTGTCTCTTCTGCCCAGTGCCCTTCCCATCCTGCAGGGACATGCAGTAAATTTCTTTTTCTTCAAAATAAAGCAGTCAGGGTAGAGCTCAAGGTTACTCACATTCACTTGAAGTCCAGACGCAATCAGAAGGGAACCAATACAATGAGGCTAAGCAAAATTAGAGCAGGAAAGACAGGAGGTAAGATCAGGTGAAAAGCAAAAACTTTAATTTAATGGAGACCCTTAAACAATAGACTTTATACTTAGTTTCTCTACCTGAAAGACAAGATTTCCAAACCAACCTCTTGCCGACGTCCTTTGATTCAGAGGGAAGCGGGGCTGACAGTGTCGCTGCCATAGGAAATGACATCCGGGTGCTGAGGTGGACGGAAGCGCTGACCTCAGTGTCCACCCTTTTGTCTGCAGGTCGCCAGTACCAGTGTCGGCCTGGCTATCTTAGGACAAAGGCTGATCTGCTCCCTGTCTCTCAACAGGTAAGTCACTGGGCACCGCTGTCAGGAGCCACGCTGACAGGGGAGTGAACAAAAACGGAGACAAAACGACCTTTCAGGGAAGGCGTGGGTTGGCCAACGTGGGGACACACACCAGTTAAGCTCATCCTTGTGACAAGCCCAGCCATCCAAAGTTGAACTTGACCAAAGTTGCCCTGTGAAGTCCTCCATTTTGCTTCCCATCACGGTAATATTACGATAAGCCAGGAAGCAATACAATCATAACGCTAATTCTGTGACCTAAGTACACATTCTAACGGCCCAGAAGCATTAGGTTGCTTTTCTCTGACCTCCAAGGGCCTGATGTCAGGGAAGAATGCAAATCTTAGGGGGCTGCTGGGCGGGGTAGAGCGCCCCTGTAATCCCAGCACTCAGGAGGCTGAGGCAGGAGGATCAGCTGAGCTCGGAGGCCAGCCTGGGCTCAGAGTGAGTTCAACAACATTCTGAACTACATAGGAAGACCCTGTCTCAAACCAAAAATATCTTCATGGGCTAAAGACCCAACTTGCAGGTCCCTTCTCCTGGCTCTATGATTGTGACTGAGTCTATTAATCTTCGACACTCAGTGTCCTTGTCTGCAAAGTCAGGAAGTCAGACTGAGGGTTCTACAGTGCTATTGACTGGATGCTGATGGTCGGGGCTGTCCCCAGAGTGTGGCGAGCACAGCCCAGCTGGTCCTCAGTGGCAGGAGATGCTGGGTGGCAGGAGGATAGGGGCTAGGGCCCTGGAAGCTGTGGCCCTTTGAAGGACCATCTGCAGAGCCCTCATTTCTTCCTGATCTCAGACTGAGAGTTAAGTCCTGCCATGGGCGTGGGCGTGGGAAGGGTGGTTCAGAGGCCAGGGCAGAAGCCATAAGCCAGCGGAGAATGGGCAGGCGGGCTTGTGAGCCAGCCCCGGGCTCCCGTCTGGAAGCGCAGGAGATGCTTTCCGTAAAAGCCTGCTGAGTAGCGAGGACAGAGCACAGGCTCCCTGACAGGAGAGCAGGCTGTGGAAGCAGCCGCACCTCTGGACAGAGAGGCAGGTCGCTCAGCTGCGAGGGGCGGAGCAGTTATTTTTCATAAAAATATTCCTTGTAACTATCCTTTTCCAATAAAAGGAATACAGTTTTTAACAGGCACCTGCAGTATGATTTACTAGAGAGTAAAGATTTCAGCGGAGCCATGCTGTGATTTACAGACCCAGACTTCCCCGCAAGCCGGCCCCCAATGCTCCGGAGGGCAGCGCCAGGAGCCCACCCTACTCTGGGGTCTCAGGAAGATGCTTCCCTTGTTCCTTCCATTGTATTAGGGGGTGGGATTCTCTGCACAGGACTACCTCCCTGGCCAGTTTTTATTTTTGGACAAAGTCTCCCTAGGTTGCCCTAGCTGGGCTGGGTCTTATTACCTTCTTGCCTCAGCCTCTGAGTTGCTAGGATTATATGTATGCACTACCATATGCACACAGGCATATATTTTTAAATAAGAAATCATTTAAAAAGAATATAGTCCAGACTCAATTGTACCTACTTTATACTAACACCATTGTAAAATGTAATTTTAAAAAATTTAATGAAAGCCCCAAAGCAAAACTAGCTCAGGCCCGAGAAGTCACAGGGTGGCCCTGGCTCTGGGGCATCAAGGGACCCCAAGCTTGCTGTGTGGCATTTGGCAATTCTAATTGATAAGCAGGCAGGAAGCAGAGGGAACACCAGGCAGGAGAGCAGATGTGGGAGGCAGACCAGGCCTGCAGGGTGGCAAGGGGAGGGCTGGGGTGGCCCTGACTGAGCCACAGAGGACACTAGGGCCTCAGAGGTGCTTCAGGGTGTGGGAGGACAGGAAACAGCAGGGGGAGCATGGGGCTGGATCTGGGGGAGGGGAGGCCACAGGCTGCAGGCCCAGGCAGTGGTCCTGCAGGAGGAAGGATGTGGCCCCAGGTGTCGCATGCTGGCCTTGGTGGAATGGACCTGGGAGGAGGAAGGGCGCCCAAACTAAGCCTGGGTCTCACTACTTCCTGGACCCACCTGCTGGGCTTGGCCTCAGGGATCTTGCTTGTCTAGGGGAAGAACTGAGAAACACGTTTTAAATGGCTAATGGTGAGGCCTTGGGCTGATCCCCAACACCATGCAAGTGCATGTGCATGCACATACGCACACACGGCCTTGTATACTTGAACACCCTTTTCCCTCACTGGGGCTGGCCAGCCTCCTAGCCCACGCTCTGGAGCCCCTCACAGACTTTCTTGCCCGCACACACGCACAGGAGGGGCCATGATTTCTTTCCCTAGCTTCCCACATCTCTGCAGGCACTGACCTCAGGAACACGAGCCCTGAAATCAGCATCCTTGCCTTGCTGTCCCTTCCCCTGGGCCCTCTGAGAGGCAAGGCCTAGAGGCTTTCGCGGGGCTAGCAGGACCAGCTGCACAGCTCCGGGCACTGCAAAATGAAACTGTGGGGCCCTGGGGCAAAAATCAGGCAGAATTTCTGGACGGAGCAAGCTGGGTACTGAGTGGGCACCGGGCTGCTGTGAGGTGAGGTTGTGTCCTCACACACCTGGCTGGCGCTGAGCAGGCCTGACTACTGCAGGCATCACGGCAGACTCGGCAGTGAGCCCCACCCAGCTGGCATGCAGGCTAGGCCTTGCCCTCCCCCGCCACCCGGCCAGCTCCTTCACTCAGCCACGCCAGGCCTGCCTCTCCAGATGAGCAGGTGCGGTCTCAGTGATGTCAGAGGGACCCGCAGGGCAGATGCAGCACAGGTGGAGGTGCAGAGTGAGGCAATCCAGGGTCTCCAGAGAGGCTTGCAAGTCCTTCCGCCTTCCTAAGTGTCCCCTGACCTAGCCACTTGGAGCCAGCTGCATAGACGTCAGATGCAGAGACAGGCCCCAGGAGAGGGCGAGGTAGGCAGTGAGGACAGGGCTGCCCAGAGCTGGGGTACCTGGATCCAGAGCCGACCACTGCTCTTACAGCTGTGTCCTCTCAGGCAATGTCCTTAAGCTCTCTGGCCTCCACTTTCTCCTCTGTAAGGCAGTGCTCTAATAAAGCTGCCTCAGGAGGTGGCCATGACCATGGGAGTGGGTACATGTCAGGACGTCTGTTAGGTGCTCAGGAAAGGGAGGCTATGAGGTTACCTGAACTTTGGGGTCAACCTCAGCC
>NW_004524580.1:34711851-34714929 GCF_000260255.1 Octodon degus | reverse complement strand
ACACACCCTACAAGCCCATTTCAAAAGTCCCTATTCGGAGTACACCTCACCCACTGGCCCCCGCCCAAGGATGTCCGCAGGAGAAAGTGCCTTCTGGTCTATAGTTGGTATAGTTGGTACCTCCTCCTTATAATTGAGCCTTTAATCTCTCATAGGTCCTGTGCCCAGCACTGTGCCTGTACTATTTCACTTAAACCTTGCAGCTTCCCAAGAGCATCCTGCCCTGGGTGCTCTGCTCTGAACTAGACATTTCCAAAGAAACTATGTTTGTCACTAGTGTTCCCAGTCTGGGCCTTCTTTGCCTTCCCACCACTCCAGTCTAGCAACCAGAAAAGAGTTGAGTGCTTTTTCCATTTCAGGAAACCCAGCCTTGTCTTCTTTTTAATATGCAATGTTGAGAAACGGTGTGACTCTTGCTCCAGTTTCTCATGGCTCCATGTGCCACGCTTGGGTTTCCTCTTTGGGGCAAGGCCTCATTTTCTTCTGTCCCAGGCCTGTCATTTACCAAGCTTAGGTCCTCCCCACATGCGCATCGGATTAAATACAAGGGGTCCCCAAGGCTCCTGCCTCTAGGGCTTGGCCCACACGCAACTGTGGTCAGGAGTAGCCTCAGCGGCGACTGAGCCAGTCCGCTGATGAGTTCAGAGGTGGACTCGCTCTTGGGAGGCAGGGCCGGGGTGGGAGAAGAGGGCCCTGGGATGTGGCTTTGAAGGGCACCACTGTTCCCTGCCCTTTCTCTATCCTCCGGCTTCCTGGACGCAGCTTTCCTCTGCGCACCCTTCTGCCATGTTTTTGCCTCTCTGTGACCTCAGAGCAGTGGAGCCAGCCATGGATTGAACTCCCTGAAACCACGAGCCCAGGGACAGCTTCCCCTCTGCGTTGTGTCAGGTGCCTGGTCACAGTAATGAAAGACTGACTAGCAATGTCAGAGGCAGGATAGCACAGTAAGCAAACACTCACAGCTTTACCAGGTTTGGGCTTTTTTGTTTTGTTTTTTATACAGGGAGTTGAACTCAGGACCTTGCACTTGCCAGGCAGGCGCTTGTACCACTGAGTTATATTCCTGGCCCTTGCAACTTTGAAAAGAGCTGAAATTCTGCTAGCTCATTCAGTAGTCCTGTAAGCTTGGATAAGTTACTTTGCCTCAGTGAATATCCATGAGGGCAATGATGCTAGCTAGCCTCCAGGGATGTTCACTTAGTCTGCACCCATTTACTGAGCACTGGGTCAGGCCTGGGGATCTCTCTCTCTCTCTCTCTCTCTCTCTCTCTCTCTCTCTCTCTCTCACACACACACACACACACACACTCACACCCCAGCGCAGTCAGGAAACACAAGTCCAGTTGGCTGCAGGCAGGTGGAATTGCTGCCCAGCTGCCCTCCTCAGAGCTGGCGGATGGACACCTCCAGCCTGAGCTATGGAGCAGGAACCCAGGAGGAAGTGAGTCTCAGCAGGGCAGACTGTCTCTCCCGGATGGTGCTCTGACCAGAAGCGGAGCTGGGCCTGGCACCCAGGCTGGCCTCCACCCACACCCTTCCTCTGAGGATGCTGCCAGGGTGGCCCTTTCAGAGGAGGAAACCCCACAGGACTCCTCTCCACACCCACTGGGAGAATTTCTAGGCTTCAGGAGACACTGAGTGGAAAGCACACCTGGACGGGGCGCTCCCCCACGTGGGTGCTGTGCCTTCCTTGCCTCTAAACCTTTAGCTGCAGACGAAATCCACAGCCTGGGGCATACAGCTCTTCCATCCTCCTTCTCAAGCTGGCCAACTTTGCCTCCCCTGGCTCCTGAAAATAAGCATTTGCGCTAGGCTGCCTTAGCCTCGGAGTGACTCCGATTCTCACTAAAACTCCCCACCTATGTCTTTTTTCTGCTCACTTCTGCCACCGTCCAGTAAGAACTGATGGAACACACAGGTGCCCTGAACTGACCCAGAGAGCGGAGAAAAGGATGGTGGGTGCCAAGGCTCACCCCCGGGGAGAAGTGCACAACCACCAAGCAGGGCGCTCGGGGACAGGCTTGAGGCGCGGGCCGAACACTCCTCTTGGGGGCGACTGTCTCCCCAAAGACAGTCCCCAGCTCACACACGTGTGCACGCGTGCACACCGCCTGCCACGCTGGTTTCCTCCCTCTTCTGAATTCTCACGCCGAGGCTCTACACTGTGCAAACCAGAGAGCAGCAGCCTAGCCACACTGCTTGCCTCGGCCATCCCTGCTGATCACAGACACGCACAGTCCTCCTCCCGGCCGAGCACCCGCCATGTGCAGAACAAGCAGCTGGGAAGCCCTGGCCCTCAGCTCCACGCTGCCGCAGAGTGGGAGGCCTGACATCACCCTCCTCTCAAGAAGCACGGGTGGAGCCTTGCTCTGAGAACAAAGGTCAGCAGCCAGCCAGCCCTGCTCTGCCTTCAGTGGCACCCTGCAGTGCCCTCTGCCCCTCGCTGTCCCCTCTTCCTTCCTGCTTTTGCCTTTGGTCCGTGCTTCCTTATCCCAGCTCCAGGACCCCTTCCTTGGAGCCCTTCCCACACCTGCTGAGTCCAATCGAGCCCCTGGGTCATTTGACTCATTGAACTTGTTTCTTTCCTCCAGAGCACTGTCTCAATTTGTAATTCCGCCCTAATTAGTGGGATTATCTGATTGATGACAGCCTCTCACTCAGGGGTGAGCTGCCTGAGAACCCAGCTGTAGGTGGCTTGCTCAGTCGTTTCCCAGCGCCTGTCCTGACGCTGACACACACTCCGGGGTCAGTGTTTCCTCGATGAGTCAGCGGCTGAGTCAGGGAGCTGCACTTGGCCCTGGACAGTCACTCAGACCAGATCTCTACCCTGTTCTAGTGACAGGCAGAGACAGACACAGCAGCTTGTGGGCCTGAGAGCAGAGCTGCCCTTACTGTCTGCCATTGTCAGTACCTGTGGCTCTTGGCGCACATCGTGACACTTGTGCTGTGCAAACCCAGGTTGTGGATGGCCTTTTGTGAAGCTTCAGTTTGCATTTCAGTTGTGTTGTTTAGTTGTGTTGTCATGCCGGAGACTGAACCCAGGCCCTACTTTTTATTTTATTTTATTTTATTTTTTTA
>NW_004524580.1:34701384-34710726 GCF_000260255.1 Octodon degus | reverse complement strand
AAGTAGGTGCTTTAGACCACTGAGCCATCTCTCCAGCCCTTCACGGACTTCTCGTGCCGGCCAGGTTGAGCCCAAGCGCCACTGGCCTCTTCTTTGGTCCTTGCCAGACTTAGCTGGTTTTCTGGGGTTTATTATTAGTTATAAATATTACTGAAGCCAACTCAAAACCTAACTCATGCTCCCAGGACATTGACTGATAGTAAGCAAACATCTTTCTATGAAACTCGCTCTTTAAATGTCACAGGAAGATTCTGAGATGCAAAAGCATTCGAGTTAAATTCTAACAGATTATAGAGAATTAACCAGTTGTCTTAGCTGCCTTCCTCAGCCTTGTGTCCCCATCCTGCTGGGACACAATACCAAACACCCCAAATTTAAGGAAGAAGAGGTTTATCTTGGCTTTCATTTCAGTCCATAGCAGGCCACTGCAAGGTAAGACAGCTCGGCAGAGGGGCCGGGCGGAGGAGAGCTGCTCAGGGTGTGGCGGATAGGAAGCAGGGAGCAGGAAGGAGCTGGGGAGGGGCAAGCCCTTTCGGCCGCAATGACAGTGACGTTCCACCTCCCACCAGACCTCATGCCCTCACGGCAAGTCCACCCCCCTTCCAAGCCCATGAGGATCTGGGACCATTGTGATCCAAACTGTAAAGCCAGACAAAGAAAGGGCGCAGGCAGAGTCTGGAAAGGGAACTGCGAGAGCCAAGGCACGGGGCCCGCAGTGCGGTGGCCCAAGTGAGCAGACACCGCAGGCTGGCTCCAGGCCTTCCTCAGTCTCCTCAGCTGGGAGGCTCTGGCCGAACATCTACTGTATATTTCAAATGCTACGCATAACTTAACTCTCACTATGAGGGAGGGGGACAACCCACTGGGGGCCCCTTCCGTCCCTCTCTGGGACAGGAGCTTTCTTTCCCCAATAAATATATTCTACTCAGAAAAAAAACAAAACTACGAGTGGTGTTGAGGCACAGGGACTTGCACCATATACTGTTGCCGACCACAGCTAGCCTGGGTCTTGCTTAGCAGAGATGAAATTCAAGCAAAACACTAATATATAGAAAAGCTTGAGTAGCTGGAAGGGTGCCTTGACTCAGGGCGAGGGCGCTGGCAGCCATGCAAGGCTCTGCGGGGCTCCGAGGTGACCAGAGGCCCAGGGCGGGCAGACGCTGGACACTGCTCAGCTTCCCTGTGAATCTCTTACCCTGGTGTCGCCAGTCTTGATGGGTGATGACTCAGGCTCGGTAGAGTTAGGGCCGCCAGAAGGACGCCCTGACACCGGCCACGCCTGCACGCGGCACTCACAAGGCCTTTACCCTGGTTCGCTGTGAAAAATCAAGCTTTGTTTTATGTTTAGCTGCTGGGCATTTGTAGACCCAAGTGAAAACATCCATTTTTAGGTCACTGACTGTGACCTACCTCTTTCTTTCTTTCTTTCTTTTTTTTTTTTTTTGAGACTGCTATGCAGTTCAGGCTGGCTTGAGCTCACTTTGTAGTTGTGCAAGCTGAGCTATCATGGATGTCCACAGTTAGGAAGGACAGAAGTAGGAGTCAGACTCAGGCATTCTGTTCACAGTTCACCTTTCACGTCAGAAAGCTCTGCTTGCTAGGGCTCTGCTGCACGCTGAGACTGACTTTAAAATTGGTGCAGGACAGGTAGGAGACGCTTGCTGGGAGAGCACCTGCCACAGCGTGAGCCCTGGGCTCCAATCCCATTGTCCCCGCCAGCTTTCCCTGTTGCTGGGGATGATATCCTACTACCTGACACCCACAGTTTGCAGGAAGAAAGGTTTCAACTCGCTCACATTTTCAGGACTCCATTGGCTCAGGCAGAAACATCATGGGGACAGGGGAGGCCAGGAGGGGTGAAGCTGCCCATTCATAGCAGCCAGAAGCTGAGCAGGGACAGGGACAGCACTCCAGAGGAAGGGGCGAGGGACCAGACCTAGTTCCCAAGGCCACATCTCCACAGCCCACCTAGATGTACTCAGGAAAATGCTCTACTCATCTGCTAGATGTTCCTTAATCCCATGGAGTTGGCAAGCAGGATGAATAGTCATACTCTGGGAGAGAGAGAGGAAGAGTGAGGGGGGAGGGAGAGGGAAAGGGGGAAAGGAAAGAGGAGGAAAGGGAGGTAGAGGGCAGAGGAAGGGGGAGGGCAAGGGGAGGGGAAGGCAAGGGGGAAGGGGACAGCATAGGACCCACAGGCGAGCAGACTGTGGTACAGCATGGGCTCAGGGCAGTAGTTAAGTTCAGAAGACCTCAAAGCTACTTCTTCCCACTGCGCCACATGCTGGTTTTCCAACAAACAGCCAGCCAGTCAGCGTATCAGCAAATGCACTCAGAAAACTGAGATTGTAGAACAAAACACAGGGGCAGAAGATGCAGCCGAAACTTTGTGATTGCCCAAGTTTGTTTGCAGGGCTTTTTAAAGTAGTGTCTTACCGAACTAAAAAAAAATCTACTTTCTTCTTTCTTTTTTGTTTTTCTTAATTTTATTTATTTATGAAGGACACAGGGTCTCACTCTGCAGCTCAGGCTGGTCTTGAGCTCACTTTGTAACCCAGGCTGGTCTCAAACTCTCACAGTGGTCCTCCCACCTCAGCCTCTCGAGAGCTGGGATTCGAGACAGGCGCCACCACACCCGGCTGTTTCTCATTGTCCTAAAAGTGAGCCTTCCTTGCAGGTTTCGCCTGATTGGGCCAGAGTCCAACCGCAGCGACATTAAGGTAGGAAGGAGCTCCCGGTTCCTTGGGGCGGGAAGGGTGCAGTTCTGCCCCACAGTTCTGGGTACACTGTTCTCTGCGTCTCTGAGCCCTTGATTCACCCATCACTATAGGTATTATTTTTTTGCAGAACCAGGGATTGAACTCAGGCCCCTGCGCTTGCCAGGCGAGCACTTATTCTGCTGAGCCACCTCCCCGGCCCCCACTATAGGTTTTATTTTATTTATTTATTTGTTAAATTTGTGTGTGTGTGTGTGTGTGTGTGGCCAGCTCAGCCCACCAGGGGGCGCGACTGGCTGGCATGTGGTGCTGGGGGATCGAACCGCGGTCCCTGTGCCTTGCTAAGCTTGTTCTAAGTAGGTGCTTTAGACCGCTGAGCCATCTCACCCCCCCCACTATAGGGTTTTTTTTTTTTTTACCTTTTTTTAGTTTGTGTGTGTGTGTGTGTGTGTGTGTGTGTGTGTGGCCAGCTCAGCCCACCAGGGGGCGCGACTGGCTGGCATGTGGTGCTGGGGGATCGAACCGCGGTCCCTGTGCTTTTCCAAGCTTGTTGCAAATAGGTGCTTTAGACCACTGAGCCATCTCTCCAGCCCCAACTATAGGTTTTTAAATGAAACAATCTTTTCTGCTCATCTATCAACTCTATTAACTCTCCAGTGTACTTTCATAAGGGACTTGAAGGCCTGTTAAGACGCTGTGCGATGCTAGGAAAAGAGGTGTTCCCAAGTCGGCTTCATTCACTGTGTAAGATCATCCTGAAGGGTAACGTTAGGGTCCGGGACCCCCAGTGAAGAGCCTGGACATAAACCAGCAGGCCGTGATCAGCTCTGTGCTTCCAACGCGGGCTGTCCCTCTCCTGGGGTTAGGTCGAGGCTGGCCGTGTGGACACCTCTGTGGCGGGGGAGGCCCCGCCTGCTGACCTCTTGTCTGAGAGCAGACACCCCGTCAAGCACCTCAGCTCTCAAGCCCTAGCTGCAAGAAGAGCGGCTGCACCACTGGCAGGCTCTTCTAGCACGGAGAAGTTTCGTGTAGGACTCTGATGTCCTATGCAGCAGGGCCGCGGTCACGCTCGGCCCAGCAAATGCTGATTCTTAGTGCCATCCATTCACTGTCCAAGACTTACCCAGCCTGGTGCTGCTCGGCACCTGTGCTACCTGCCACTTACGTTCCAGGGCAGTGGCTCTCAGCTAGGCCGGGGAGCCCAATGTCTGGCACTGCGTGGAGACGTTCTTAATCGTCATGGCCTGGAGTGGGAGGAGGGTGCCCCGAGGCCAAGCATGCTGCACAAGACAGCCCCCCAGGATGGAAAATGATCCATGCCCAGATGTCGCCTGGGCCACTGGGCAACCTGTTCTAGGACGTATGTGAGTGTGCCCGGATTGGGGGCAAACAGCAAGCAAACATATACGTGGAGCGTGTGCTGAAGGATTCCATGCAGGAAAATAGACCAGCAGAGGCAGCGCAACAGGTCCAGAGCTGGGGACTCCCACCTCAGGACTGTTACTTGGCTATGGGGTCGCTTGCCCCATTGGCTGCCTGGCGCTGTGATTGTGTGTGGTTTTTGTTTTGGGGGTTTTTTTGGTGTGTGTGTGTGTGTGATTGCGTTTATAATGACTGTTTCCATTATTGTTACCTCTCTAGCAAGGGACGGTATCTCACAGTAATACATAAACTTCATACATAAACTCTGAGGCCAGACAGAAGTCCCTTTTACTGACTGTGTGACCTCCTGCAAGTCACTCAGCCTTCTCTGAGGTAGTGCATGGGAGATGGAAGGTACAAAGACAGGGAGAAGATAGCAGCACGTGGAGCGAAAGCAGCCCAGAAGGCAAGAGAACTTGTCCAGAAAGCCACACCAGGCATCTGCCTGCTCCCTAGATCTGAGCGGGGCACCCTCATGTTCACTTCGGGGTGACTGGCCGCCAACAGCAGTAGAACCCACATCTGGGAAATAAGTCACACGTCCCGGTCAGACACTGGACCTAGTACCCCACCCTTGTCGCGGGCACTGTTGGTGGGCAGCCCAGGAAGAGCAACTCGGTGGGCAACACAGTCAAGAAGGCGTGGCTGACTTCCTCACTGATCCTACTGCCCGAGAGACGAGGCTAGCGTCCGTAGCGTAACGTCAGTAAGCCTCAGGAAAGGGCTTAGCATCAACGCAGAATGTGCTGGGCCGGCATGGAGGGGAGGGCAACGGCTTCTGCCGTGATACTCATTTCTTTAATCCTGGTCACACCCTCTGCCACCAGGGCGATGAAGATTACAAAGTATCTTCCTATTGCTTTTTTTACTTTATAGTTGATGAATTGGGGGCCCAGAGAGACTGAGTAACTTTCCAAACATCACATAGAAAGCGGAAAAAAAAAAAAAAAAACAAGAAGCAAACCTGGGAATTTTAGCTGAAGTTGCACTTGCTCAGCTGCAGAGGTTCTTGGGGCTGAACACCTCCCTGGCTGCGCTGATGTTCTCCCTCGTCCGTTTATCTTGAGTTCCTGGATCTTCCAGGAGCCAGCACCTCGCCTAGCTCTCCAGCTCCCGCAGCCCCTTGGGGAGAAACTGAGTGTCCCGGCACACGGGCAACTTCGGAGCCTACCATAGGACCAAGACTCCCCTGTGCATGAGGCTCCCAGTGGACAAAACAGGGCTGCTAGCTGACTTGCGGGTGCCTAAGCTACATTCCCGGCCACCCGGGTCCCTGTGCACCGCCATCACCAGGACCCAGCAGAGGGGAGCAGAGTGTCTACCCTAAGGGAGACACCACCAGGAAACCCCGTAGTGCGGTTTCCCACAAAGCTGGTGCATCCCTTGGGAAGGCTCCGGCTGCTGCTCCCTGGGTGAGGTCGGGAAAGGACATGCCAAGCCATGCACGGTACCAGCAAAGTGTGTTGATTGGGCAGCTGAAGTAGCTTTCTCCTTCATTGCAGGTCTTGAGGTTCGAGAATATCCTGTCCTCCATTCTACACTTTGGAGTCCTCCCGCTGGCCAACAGTAAGGGCCTTTTGGGGGATGATGTCACTGATGTTGGTTAAATGGTAGGGATTGTCTGGGACTGTCCACTCCAAAGCCTGCCCTTCCAGAGTGTTATTAGGAATCCAGGCCAGAGCCAGAATTTACACTAAATACTGTCATCGGTAGGGTTGTAAACTCGATTACTCCAGGCCTAAGTCTTGTTAGCAACTGTACTTATCAAAACCAGCATCAAGCCAGGGATATAGCTCAGTAGCATAGGTGCCTGCCTGGCAAATGCAAGGTTCAGAGTTCAATCCCTGGTACTGGAAAAAAACAAACAAAAAAACCAGCATCAACTCTGGGTGAATTAAATAGCACAGAACAGTAAAGCATCCTTCAGGCCAGCAGGAAATGAGGTGATTCTGCCCGGGAAGGCTCTGTGGTTCCTGCACAGGCACCAAACTGCTTTCGGGATGGCAATTCTGCAGTCACTCACGAACCGCGGCATCTGGGGTCTGGCTCAGTCAACAAAAAAGAACAAACTATTTCAGGGTCGCGATTCAAGCCCAGAGAGGCTGCTCCACTAAGCTACATGCACAGCCCTCTTAGTTTTCGAGGCAGGGTCTTGTCGTTGCCCTGGCAGGACTGAACTTGCAATTCTCCTGCCTCGGTCTCCTTTAATGTTGGGATCAGAACTGCGCACCACTGCACCCGGCTAACTAGACTCTGAAATGCTCCCGGGACACACTAGTTAGGTCTTTCCAAAATACAGACTGGGGAAGTAGAAAGAGAGTATCATTTTTTTGGGAGCATAAATGCACATAATTGCAGGTGGATTTCTGCTGAACACAGGTGGACTCACAGTTCTTCCAGAAAAATACTAGGGAGCCATCAGGCAGAATAAAATCAGAATGAGGGAGAAGATACAAGATAAACTGTTAAAAAGTTGCCTGCTTATCTCTTAGCAAAGAGGTTGCCAGCAGTGCCCAGTCATTTTACTTTTTCTGAATTTTAGCAAAATTGCAACAAGGATTTCCCCTGCCCAGGCCGTACAATGTCTCATTGGCCAACTCAGACATTGAAGTGCTTGAGGTAAGATTCTGACTCTCTTAGCTGACCCAATTCTTCTCATAGTAGATTAAGCCTCCTCCTGTTTTGCTTATTGCTGTTTTCTTTTGTTCTGCTTCATCTTTTTCCAGCTTGAGGAACTTTGTAAACAAAATGTTTAGCTCTTAAAGCTTGCAATTAACAAGGAAAGTTTAGAAACTGGGCCAAGTCCAACTTTACTTAGCCAAGTTTATTCACTCTGCAGTACAAGAAGATATGCTTTCACACACTTTATTTACTCCACAAAAGAAGCTGTAAGGCTGGGATTATTAATCCCATTTTCTAGATGAGAACAGTAAGAGGCAGAGACACACAGGGGCCCAGGAAGTTTCCAAACAGACAGATGGGCTCTTCCGGCTCACTCAGCCCAGCCTTCGGGCTCAGGAATCTATTGAGAGCTGTTTCCTAGATAATCCTTATTAACCAACTTCCAATACCTTTCCATTTGTCTTTCTTTTTGGGACTCTTTTTGGTTTCTGGAGGTAAAAATAAGTTTCTCGGGGAATCTCTGGTCTCACAAGCTACACCGCACCCCACACACATCTTCCAACCGCCCATCCCTCTGCTCAAGTCACACTGGTGACACCAGCCGTACCTCTGATGCCCTCAGCATGGGCAAAGGCTGGGGGAGACCTGACACCTTGTGGCTGGCTGAAGAAACCATCCCTCCTTTACCCCTTAGGACTTGCTCAAGTTGGGTACTCACCACTGCGTCTTTTTTCAGGGTTTCATTTTGATTTCCACTGACCTGAAGTATGAAACGTCCCCGAAACAGCAGCCAGGTTTCCACGGCTGGGGAGAGCTGAACCAGATAGGGAGAGACGGCACGGGGCAGCCAGCCATGTGATGCCCATTCATGCCCACCCGGGGAAGTAACCGGCCCCAACCCATGGTGCCCGTCCACTGGGAGAGAAGACCGTGCACCGTGGAACCTGAGAGGCCTTCCAATAGCGTAGGCAAAGATCTGCTCTCAGGAGCCCTGCGGAACCTAGAGCAGGCCGCCTGGGTTAAAGGGCTGAGCAGGGGTGTGCACTGTGTACAGAGGATCCGAGGGCAGTGTGGGCGCGCAGACGCTGTGTGCCTGCCATTGTAAGACTCTGGGGACAAGAGGTAGGCATGCATTTCTGACCAGGTGGGTGGAAACTCCTAAGTCTGTATTTATGTCAGTTCTCTTAAGAGTTTTTCTCTATCTACCTGGATACTGGATTTTACATTTTATATTCACTGTTACTGCCCCCTGTGTCTGATTAAAATCATTTTCTACCAATGTCAGCCTGCTTTTGAGAAATTTTTTAGTAAGAGAAAAGGTATGTAATGCTGACAAAAACTGAGGCTGAAAAAGAAAAACAAAACAAACCAACCAGAGGTTACATAGAGATCAATATGTGATTTTAAAGAGGAATTGCTGACCTCTCAAATTTTCCCTGGGGTCACCTTGTATCATTTGCTCAAACTTTAGGGTGATGCCCCTCCGGTCCCCAAGGATTCCGTGGCAGTTCAGAGTTGATGCTGACATTAATGCTGTTAGAACACCAAGCCGGGGGGGAAACTGAGGCGGAGGGGAGGGAGGAGCGCGCTGTGGATAGCGAAGAGGCACCGAAGGCCGAGCGCCTCGCGCAGCTGCCCGCAGAGCACGGCGGCGCCAGCCCGCTCACGTCCACGCCGCTCTAGCGAGCCTTGCTGTCCTTGCAACAGACGAAGAGCACAGGCAGAGGTCGAACCCGTGTCCTCGGGTCCTGAGGCTGCCGACCTTCACGCGGAGCACGAGCCAGGCCTCGCGCTGCGCAGGGCGCCGCCGATCCCCTCGTCACCACTTTTTAAAAATGTATTTGGCTGTTACAGGGTCTCACTTCACAGCTCGGACTCACAGTGATCCTGCCGCACGCAGCACTACGCGCGGACTCTGGCTGGCGCGGCCCGCCCGGGGCGAGGAGCCGGGCATCGAACCCGGTCCTTCGTCCGCTCTCTCGCCGGCCCCTTCGCGTTCTAAAACACGTTGATGAGCCAGTGTTGGCCGCGCACAGAGATGCCCTTCGCGGCCGCGTCGGACCTTAGCGGGAGCCCGGCAGGGTCGGTGGGAACAAACGCTGCAATTCCTAGCGCGGCTGCGCAGGCGCGGATTCATTCCGCAAGCGTGCAAGAGAGCCTGCCCCGGAGTCGAGGTGTGTCGAGGTGTCCTCGTGAGCGGTTCGATGCACTTTCTTTCTTTCTTTCTTTAATTTATTTATTTATCCATCTATCCATTTATGTGTGTGTGGCCAGCTCAGCCCACCAGGGGGCGGGGTGGCTGGCATGTGGTGCTGGGGGATCGAACCGCGATCCCTGTGCTTTGCCAAGCTTGTTCCAAGTAGGTGCTTTAGACCACTGAGCCATCTCACCAGCCCCTCGATGCACTTTCTTAACAAAAGATACCTAGTTCACACTAAAATCGGCAGTATTTAGTTTCGTTTTGCCCTTGGCTGTAGCCGACTTGTCGCGAGCTCCCGAAGATCTAACGTAGTGAATGTTAAAGGCCGTCTCACGGAGGAACGCAATTGGCGCGAGGAGTTTGGAGCCTCGGCGCTCGCCG
>NW_004524580.1:34689715-34700661 GCF_000260255.1 Octodon degus | reverse complement strand
GCGGGGACGCGGGCGGGCGGGAGCTCTGCCTGCGCCCGAGGCCGCCGCCGCGGAGAAGCCCCGTGGCCGCTTCGCCCTCCGTCAGTGCTGGGCGCGGAGAAGCCTGCAGAGGCGACCGTGCTCGGTTTTCCCTTCGGTTTGGGGAGAGGGAGCTGGTGGTTATTTTGTAGTTTAATCGACGGTAAGAATCGTACACGCCATGGGCTCCGTGCGATGTTGTCACACGTACGTCTGGGTGAGGTGTAAACCTGGGTGAGCCTACTGCTTGTCTCAAAGTGGTGTGTCAACCTTGCAAAACACACGTGGCTCAGCCTTCATCCGGAGTGTTTGGGACCAGAACTGTTTGCAACTTCGGAAGTTTTTGGATTATTTGCATGGACTGTACTTGTGGACATCCCCAATCAAAAAATCCCAAACCTGAAATATTCCAAAATCTGAAACCCTTTGAACATCTTTTAGTCGTCGACAGGAAGTTTTCCTCTTGTTGAAGGCAATAAGAAAGTTGGGTAAACAGGTAAAGCAAACCGTGGTGTATGATTGTTCTATCCATTGTGCCTGTTCTGAGTGAGATACGTGTGCTCAGACATTGATTTTGCTTTCTTTGCCTCCAGGTGGAAGGCGTTTTCTATGTGAACGATGCCTTGGAGAAGTTAATGTTTGAGGAGTTAAGGAACGCCTGTCGCGGGGGCGGTGAGTGGTAGTTTCACCTGTGGTACAAGCGACCCCTAACGTGTAGCCTGAATAAGTGGCGCCTCAAATAATTGCCACTTTAAAAATACTATCAATAAATTATCAAGACTTGAAACAAACCAGAGAACTGGCTTTCCTTAGCCACTCGGGCCTGTAGAAAGGGTTCAGAGCTGAGTTCCTGCCTCGTGTCTCAGTTAACGTTGGCGGGTGATAGGAGTGGCTCTCGTTTGGTCTGTGCCTGCTGTGTGCCAGGCATTTGATGAGCGCTTTCCATCGGTTGTTCATGCAGTCCTTAAGAGAAGTTAAAAAAAAAAATAGCCACTATTACCTTGATTTTACAGATGCGTGAGTCAAAGTATGATGAGAAGTCAGGTACTTCTGCTTTGCCCCTCGTAACACAACCTCTTGGTGCCAGCCACATTTCACATCCAGCAGTGTAACCAGGGTGCCGCTGATACGGTGGGACTTGGGACGCTGTCTCGCAAGGCTGCTCACATGTGAGGGTTAGAGATTGGTGTTTAAATCTCTCTTAAGACAAGCCAGGTGTGATGGTGCATGCCTGTAATCCCAGCACTTGGGAGGCTGGGGCAGGAGAATCATTCTGAGTGTAAGACCATCCTGGGTGCAAAGTGAGCTCCAGGACAGCCTCAACTGCGTAGTGACGCCCTGCCTCAAACTGACATAGCAATCATCACCTAGTTTTAGCCTCTTTTTTTGGTCTTTTTGAGACAGGATCTTGCTATGCAGTTCAGGCTGGCCTTGAGCTCCTTTTGTAACCTAGGCTGGTCTTGAATGATCCCCCTGCCTAAGCTCCAGTGCTGGGATTACAGGCATATGCCACTGTGCCTGTCTGCCCCTTTCATTTTTAAGATTAGCAAACCAAAGCCAACCCTCTTATACAAAGGTATGCTCACTTGTGTAAAGTGATACACAAGTGACACAGCTGGATGGGAACCCTGTGGCCCCTGACTTTAGATCCATGGTTTTCCTGTTGCCTTTCTCTGTCGTTTAGATGAATCCTTTTTTTTGGGCGGGGGATGAACTATTGAGAGAATACATTTTCTCTACACTGACACCATAGTTTGGCAGTTCCATTGTGTATCCCCAGCACAACATTTGCAAAAGTTGTCAGTATGTATGTAGGACCCTGGTGATGCATTTTTAATTAGCAGAGTTGTCAGGCTGCCCTGTGCATGGGCTGCCTTGCTGTGGATGCTCCCTCGCACTCGCATTTCTACCAGCTTTCCCATTTGGTTGTGCTAGAAGCCTTAACATGGCCCCTTTGTGGAATGCAGCCTAGAAACATGAGTGTATTTGTGCTGAGATCAAAGGTGCTTTTTTCCCCGCTAAGACCCAGTGTTTGTTTCCAGGTGTTGGCGGCTTCTTGCCAGCCATGAAGCAGATTGGCAACGTGGCAGCCTTGCCTGGAATTGTTCATGTGAGTCAGACTTCAGAACCTTAATCATTTATATTTCTCCATGGCTCAAGTTTATTGATGGGTGAATGACCATACCTGACAAATATGGTATCATTGAGAGGGTGTCCTTTGAGCAGTCACAGTAACCAGGGGATCTTGGGAGTCTGATTACTGTTGCAGTTTCCTGCTGCCTTTGGCTGGAGTCTTGAGATCCCTTGGGGTAGTTTTTATGTGTTTGTATTTCTTTGTCACACTGACATCATTGTTTCTGGGTTGTGTACCACCATTATAGATTTCGTTGTGGCCATATTCCAGAGAACAGTTGGAGAGGAAAGGAACAGAAAGAAGTGAAAGTTAAGGGTTAGAATTAGGGATGGAGAGAGGATCGTGTAGCTCTTCTGGGCATAATTGGAAAAGGAGGTGGTGGCAGTAACAGGTGAAGTTGGCTGGCAGCAGTGGGCCATACACACTGCACCTGGAGGCGCGTGTGGAAGTGGGTTTATCCAGCAGTGTATGCCAGTTAGTTTGCTGTGGGTGAGGGGGAGATGAAAGGACATGACTTTTGCAGGCAAGAACTCCTAACTGCCTGGGTGTCTCCATAAAGCCTTGCTGTATTTGATCTGCTTTCTTCCTAGGGCAGGCTCCTTTTCTAGGCCCTGGATGTATAAAGTGTACAGTACACGTATCATCAAATAAATTGCATTTGTCTAGTGACCAATGTAAACTGCAGCCACCTCTTTGTAACCTGACACAACGTGATGTGTCAGTGTCCTGAGACCACCTTTAAAAGATAATAATGGGGCCGGGGAGATGGCTCAGTAGAATAAATGCTTGCCTGGCAAGCGCAAGGCCCTGAGTTCAATCCCCGAGACTGCCAAAAAAAAAGTAATGATATAGGGCCAGCCTGATAGCTCA
Organism: Octodon degus; assembly: GCF_000260255.1. Taxonomy (NCBI): domain Eukaryota; kingdom Metazoa; phylum Chordata; class Mammalia; order Rodentia; family Octodontidae; genus Octodon; species Octodon degus. Next base: position 34,697,639 of record NW_004524580.1, on the reverse strand, counting down.
GCGGGCTAAAGCGCCAGAGCGCAGTGGCTGGGGTTCGATCCCCGGAGTGTTGTGCTGGCCCCACCTGTGGGGCCCAGTGAGACAGTGATTGAGAGTGAGTGTGGTGGCACACGCCTGTAATCCCAGCACTTTAGAGACTGAAAACAGGAGAATCAGTACAATTCTGACATAGTGAGACCCTATAGACCCCGTAGACCCTGTTCTAATTACAGAAACAAATAAGGTAATACATTAAAGCTACTGTGAGGTCCTTCTATATGCTGTTACTGAGGAATTTCCTTAGTTAAAAGTCAGACTATGAGGGGCCGGGGAGATGGCTCAGTAGAATAAGCACTTCCATGACAAGTGTAAGGGTCTGAGTTCAATCCCCGGTTCCACAAAAAAAAAAGTCAGACTATGAAAAAGTTTGTTTTCTAACTGTATTTAGCTTTGTGATTTGGCCTTATTAAAAATCCTCATTTTCAGCAATAGAGATTTTATAGGGGAAAAATATTGATTCTTAGTGTCCGGCCCATCGGGCCACCACAGTGACAGTTTGCAACGACTGCTTGACGTTGTGATTCTCTTCCAGCGATCCATCGGGCTCCCTGATGTCCACTCAGGCTATGGGTTTGCTATTGGGAACATGGCAGCTTTTGATATGAGCGACCCGGAAGCAGTGGTGTCTCCAGGTGAGGTCAGCAAGCCCTCGGGCGTGTGTGGCGCCCCCTGTGGGTCATGGTGTTTCTGAGACAGCACAGCTTCTCTTGTATGCTCTCCAGTCTTACTGATTCTTTCATTTATTTTCCTCTCATTTACTGAGGAAATTTGTGTGGATGCTTGGGATAATTTAAAGTATCAAGCAAAGCATATATATTTACTGAAGATCTTTTGGATCCCATCCCAGTGCCAAAAAATACTCAGACGTTGACCACAAAAACAAATGGAAGCATTTCTTTAGCAAATTTTGTGTCTTTGTGATGCAGTTGCCTCGTAAGACAGATCAGGTCTAGGAATGGTACCTGGCACCTGGCTTTACGGAGCTCAGCCGTGTTGCGCTGGTGCTGGTCACGCAGTAAGTGCTGAGTTTGCTGTTGTCACTTTGGTGTGTATTTACTGGGTGGAAGACATGGAAGTCATGAGGTGCACAGTTAATGCAGAACCATTCAGTAGGAAGGCCCAGGAAAGCTAGGAGTCAGTTACGGAAAAGACAGTAGACATAACCGACCCCTGGCGGCATCAGGAGACGTGCAGTACTCTCTTCCGTCCCCGTGTCCCGCCTTACTGGGTGCTCATTCCTGCCTTCAGTGTTTGTGTTACTTAATTCAGTGACGCCCGGTTTCAGTCCACAGAAGTCGCGTGAATGGCTATGTTGGTTTTAAGAGGATGGATATCTTTTGAACACTGTAGTAAAGGTGAGAAGCTTCTGGTAACAGCAGCCTGACTACCTAGTTTTGTTACATTTGACTGTTCTGTATTTTATAGGTGGTGTAGGATTTGACATCAACTGCGGTGTCCGCCTGCTGAGAACCAACTTGGATGAGAGCGATGTCCAGCCCGTGAAGGAGCAGCTGGCCCAAGCGATGTTTGACCACATTCCTGTTGGGGTGGGGTCCAAGGGGGTCATCCCGATGAATGCCAAGTAAGCGCACAGTGCTCAGTAAGTGAGGGGAAAGGAAACATGCGCTCAGCCTTGTGTCCATCCTGGGACACGCGTGAAGCGGCTGTTGCTTGGTCGCCTTCGGGAAGTAGAAATAGTAGCTGCCATTCATTAGGGCAGTCTGCAGCACACAGCAGTGTCCGTTTAGGAGAGACAGCCACGGACCCTTCACGAGCTCTTCTTCCAGTTAGGTGCTGTGTGCTACTGTTTCCTGTGGGCAGCTACTCTGTTACTGTCCTTGATTTGCAAAAGGAAATGGAGGTGGAGCAAGATGATAGTAACGAGCTTAGTAAGTGGAGTCAGGATTCAGACAAAGGCTGTTTGGCTTCCTGTTGGGCGCTTGCCCTGGCCGAGCTCTACACCGAGGCTGCTGTGGAGCATCACCTCATATAAAGCAGGGCCTTAAACTCCACAGTGCTACAGCAGCCAGACTGTTGAACGAGTCACATCTAGCTTGCCTGCTTGTCTTTCTGTCTTTCGCTTTTTTTTTCTGTGTGTGTGTGTGTGTGTGTGTGTGTGTTGGGTAACAGGGTCTCACCATGTAGGTCAGACTTGTAGTGACCCCCCTGTTTTCAGCCTCCCAGCACTGGATTGCAGGCACGTGCCACCACATGGACTCGGTTGCTGGCTTAGCGTGCCTGGGGTGGGCCCGCACAGCGTTCTGTACTGGGGATCGAACCCCAGTCCCTGCTTCTTGCCTAAGCGGGTGCTTAGTGTGCTGAGCTGTTTTGCCAGCCCAGTCACAGGTATTTCTCTGTTGTCTTTTTTTTTTTTTTTTTAGGCGGAACCGGGGTTTGAACTCAGGCCCTTGCGCTTGCCAGGGAAGCGCTTATTCCACTGAACCATCTCCCCAGCCCTCTCTGTTGTCTTAAAACTGTTTTATCTTTAAAATTCTTCCGTGCTCTATATTCTTTTCAACTATAAACATTAATATAATAGTGTTTTGGCTGTTTTACGTAATTTACCCACACAAAACCCACTTGAATTAAATTACATTGGAAGGTGCTTTTTTCTGTGGTTCCACATGATGTCTGATGTATCCTTGCCAATATCTTAGATGTGGATTTTTTTTTTTTTTTTTTTTTAATCGGGGATTGAACTCAGCACCTTGGGGTTGCCAGGGAGGCACCTGCACTGCTGAGCTAGCTCCCAGGCCTATTAGATGGGAATTTTGATGTAAAAATGTTTGACTGGCCTGTCATCTGGGGTAATGAGGAAAACAGATTGAAAGCTCTTGCTTTGGAATGGGCTGGCTGTACATGAGGATGAAAGCTTACTTTCCTGTAAGCACTTACTATGTGTCCCTTAGCGTGAGAAGTGCTGGGGCTGTGTGAACATCAAGCCATGTCGGGGGAGGCCTTTACCATCTTATAGCAGTTATTTATGTGGTTAGTGTACTCAAAACGCTGCCGCTGCCGAGAGCATTACTGTAGCACAGGGCTGGCTTCCGTGAGTGTGTCCGCCGCCCGGTGAGACGCGCTCCTTCCTGGTCTGGACCTACTGCGGGCGGTGACTGGCACTTCGTGTTACTCCCCAGGGACCTGGAGGAGGCCTTGGAGATGGGCGTGGACTGGTCCCTGCGAGAAGGCTATGCCTGGGCCGAGGACAAGGAGCACTGTGAGGAGTACGGAAGGATGCTGCAGGCCGACCCCAACAAGGTCTCTGCGAGGGCCAAGAAGAGGGGCCTTCCTCAGGTAATCTCGACATAGGCCACGTGATAGATTTTCCAGTTTTATTTTTGTGCTTTTTTTTTGGTATTGGGAATTGAACGCACGACCTCGGGTACCAGGCCTGCACTGTGCTGCTGAGTTATATTCCCAGCCACTCCAATTTTATTTTATTTTATTGAAATGAGAAATAATGTATATTTTCCATTTAACAAAAACGGGGGGCCCAGGAGATGGCTCAGTGGAATAAGTACTTGCCTGGCAAGCGCAAGGGCCTGAGTTCAATCCCCAGTTCCACAAAAAAAAAAAAAAAAAAAGCCAAAAAACAAAAAACACATACCTGCAGAGATTTTCAGTGTATGAAAAAGAATGTAGATCTCTTTATTTAAATGTCATTTTCCGCCCTTTCAACCAGAACCACCATGTTACAGTAACACAAAGGGAAAGAGAAGGGGACCCAGTGTATGTTCTCTAGGCCTTTTATAAAACAAGGCTATTCCTTTGGCCCCATGCATGCGAATCTACAGTAAGGCTGACACTGTAGACCTTAAGGGAACAGGTACCGTGCCAGAAGGGATGCCATGCAGACTGGCACAGCTGGAAGAGCGCACAGTGTTACCCGGCATGCTGCTGGCCTTGTGAGCGAGTGAGTTCAGGGTAAGATACTGGCCAAGAGGGATAATGTGCACACTGAGCATATTAGACGCTCAAAGGGTCGATGTAGTTTCCTGAAACGTGTCAAGGACAGTGACCAGAAAAGGCAGCCAAAGAGAAAGGTGCGTGGGTTCAGGGAGGCGCGCTTTGTGAGGGCCAGGTGAAGGCGCCTGAATCGCTAGCCCTCGTTCCCCATGAGTTCATGGCGTAGGCGAGGGATGTGTCTGCCACTCGGCATCTGAAGTCACCCTGTGATGTAAGGGTCGGTTTCTTAATTGAATAGGTGTGTGGTGCCTTTGCCTCAAAAACAAGTCCTTGGAATAGATTTTCATCATACGTACTTAATTGGGTCAGGTCTTTCCAGTGTTTTTCTTGCTGAAAGGTATTGCTGAGGTATTGTGTAGGTATATACCCAAATGGCCAAATTTTTTTAAAAAAATAATACAAAATGGTTTTAAAAAAAGATACAAAATTTCATTAAAGTAATAGGAATTTGACAGTGGTTGTTGATTGTATGTTATCTTTAAGTTAGTTGTTTAGGTTATCAGATATAAACCTGCAAAATTGGTTTAAAAAAGGTTACAGGACTGGGGAGATAGCTTGTGTTCTAAGGGCCTGTCTGGCAAGCACAAGGACCCGGGGTTGATCCCTGGTCCTGTGTACTGTGCCAGGCACCGAGACCGGGCGTGGTGGCACATGCCTGCAATCCCAGTGCTGGGGAGGCTGAGACAGGAGGGTCACTGTGAGTCCACGCTGCAGCATAGTGAGATCCTGTAACAAAGAAATAAATGGTTAAAAAAAAGTTACGAGAAATTGGAAAAAAATAAAAATTTAAGCATTGACTGCTCCTTTCAGTAGGCCAGCAGAAATCAGCAGTCCGATTACCCAAGCCATTCCATATGTACACGTGAATAGCTTTATCTTTCTTTTGGGAAGTGCGGAAGGAACACTTCCAGTCCGCGTGCCGTCCTTGCACAGGGCCGCGCTGGCCCTCCCTGTGGGGTTCCGGTGTTAGTACATGTGCTGCTGAAGTGAGCACCAAGCACTTAAAACAGTGTTCGCAGATCCCGTAAACCACCATGTGGAAAAGATGTGTCAGAAACATCGTTTTTCTGAAAAGCTATCACAAAGATCATATATTCGTAAAAACAACATGAACTCAAAGAACAAAAATGGAACACGATTGTAAGTTTAGTGTGTGCCAAGTTTGTATGTAGATAGGCTTCGACAGTTGCGAGCTGTGACCCAGAGTTCTCTGTCATGTAAGACAAAGGTACCAGCTCATGGTGTCCGTGAGGTAAGAACATACCACGTTTGAAATTGACAGCGGCTTGTCCGAGCTCTGCCTCCGGCCCAGTGGCCTTGCGCCAGGCCCTCTGGCCTCTGTAGGGCTTGTTATTTCATTGAACGTGGGAGAGTTAAGAGTAGGCGGCCCCGACTGCGCCAGCACTGCTCTTCCCTGGCTTTTCCTGTCGTGCGCTGGCTCCAGTTGGGCTGTGTCCTGCAGTGATGGGTAGTGCCGGGTGTCGACACTGTAAGAACTTGAACTTTGCCTGAGAGTCGCCATTCCCCGGTGTTTGTCACAGGATGTGACCCTTCCTCTCCTCTTGTGCATTGCATGAGCCACCTAATGGCATGGGGGGTTTTTGACTTTTTAAGTCTTTTAGGTGTATGTACTTCAAGCATATAATGATGTAGTAGACTTCAGGAACTAATCTATTATTTTTGTCATGTGGAACATTTAAATTAATGGAATGTTGCTAAAGCTTAGAGCTTTTGTTGCACAAAACACTTTTTATGGGTATTTTGTTGCTGGTGGGTGGTTTTCACCCACTTAATTTTCTTCTTTTTTTTTGTGGCCAGCTCAGCCCTACCCTGGGGGTGGGGCTGGCACAGCATGTGGTGCTGGTGGTTGAACCGCGGTCCCTGCGCTTTTCCTAAGCTTACCTAAGCAGGTGCTTTAGATCCCCGAGCTATCTTGCTGGCCCTCACCCACTTGGTTTTTAAATGGCTTCTTAGAAACACCAGAACTGAAGCTGTTTTATCTGATGTTCTGTATGTTTGCAGCTGGGGACCCTGGGTGCTGGCAACCACTATGCAGAAATCCAGGTTGTGGATGAGATCTTCAATGAATATGCTGCAAAGAAGATGGGCATCGACCACAAGGGGCAGGTGTGCGTGATGATCCACAGTGGCAGCCGGGGCCTGGGCCACCAGGTAGCCACAGGTATCGTGCAGACCTTATGTTTTACTCAGTACCACACAGGTGGCTAGGACAGCTCTGAAGTGTGCTGTGTGGACTTATCCTGGTCCCCTGCTTTGTGACCTCGGAACTACCTTTCTCACCTGAAGAAATGGCATGGTTATTTTGTGTGATAGTTTCTTGGAAGGTTAAGAAAATGATATACATAAAGCACTTAAGTGAGTGCCCGATGGCTCGTAAGTTCTTGGTGTCAGCTCCAGCTGTCATGACATCTACTCAGCCATCTTGCCGAGAGAGTGCAGCTGTGGAGTGGCTGAAGCCGGCACGTGCTCGCAAATGCACAGTGATGGCTGTTCTGCAGGATCAGGGAGTGCGGTGGAGCTGGGCATGGAGCAGGGAGATAGCTTGCTTTGAAGTGCTCATGAAGAAGAGGTCACGTTCATAAAGACAAAGATAGAAGGTTCTAACTGGTGAAATAAGAGATAAATGCATGTGTTCAGGAAAAGCTTTCAGAGGTGTTGGACTGGGTCCTTGCAGTGTAACACACACACACAGGACAAGAGCGATAGCGTGCACAGAAGTAGGGAGCAGGGAAATGGGTTACTCAGGGTTTACGGGGTGTGTGGAAGGGTGGGCGAATACAGGAAAAGACATAAACACATAGAAGGTATAAGTGTGGAAATCCAGGTTGTATTCAGCTTTGTTTTGTATTATCCTGTGAGTTTAGTAATTTGTGTTAACCTGACCCTTAGACTTTTTATTTTTTTGGTATCAGCAGTCAAACTCGGGACCTGGAGCTTTCCGTGCAGGCACTTTGCTGCAGAGCTATAATCCTGGCCCTAGAATTTTTAATCTGACAGAGAGATGTAATACTAGCTAGTGTTTGCAAACTTTTCCACTGAGTTTGTGGATTTGATTCTCATTCCATCATGGAGTTGATTTTCAAACAGTGCTAGCAACCAGCTTTTTTCTGTATGGACACCCTAAAAATTATTTTTATAAACCATAATGGAAACAAATGCATTTTCTAGGGCAGACAAGATAGCTCAGTGGTCTAAAGTGCCTCTTAGGCAAGCACACAGGGACCGTGGTTCAGTCCCCAGCACACATGCCGTGCCAGCCCCGACCCCGGGTGGGCTGAACCGGCCACAAAAGAAAAGCCTTTTCTACTCGGATCTTCATTCACTCACACATTGGCAAGGAGAACTAAGGCCATGTTTTGCTGCTTGTACACGTCTTATCCTCAGTACACAGCAAATGTCTTTTTCTCCCACGTAATTTGTGTCGTCATACTCTGAGGAAGGTGATGATGCCCAAGCCCTGCCCACCCCAGGACATGTGAGCCCAGTGCTCGGTGACTGAGCTACGTCTCCAGCCCTCTTTAAAAATCTTGTTCTGAGACAGGCTGTCACTGAGCGGCCCGTGCTGGCCTGTGCCGGCAGTCCCCGAGCCTCAGCCTCCCGGGTACGCATGGGCGTCACGGCGGTGCAGCACTGCAGCCAGCCCAGCAAATAAAAGCTGGTGAGCAGAGTGAAGTCAGAAGCACATCAAAGAGAAGCTTGCTTTTTGCTTGTTTCTTTATAGAGTGAGGGCAGTGTATCCTGCCTTTCTGCACCAGCCCGTGTGATTTATTTAAGCTTTCTGGTGTGGACTTGTCCTCTTGTTCCAGATGCGCTGGTGGCTATGGAAAAGGCCATGAAGAGAGACAAGATCATAGTCAATGACCGGCAGTTGGCTTGTGCGCGGATCTCCTCCGCAGAA
>NW_004524580.1:34679366-34688340 GCF_000260255.1 Octodon degus | reverse complement strand
GCTCATTGGTGGCACCATGGGGACCTGCAGTTATGTTCTCACTGGGACTGAACAAGGCATGACCGAGACCTTTGGAACCACCTGTCATGGTGCGGTAAGGAGCTGGGAACTTCGCAAAGTACTGTCTTCAGTTGAGCTCTTACCTTGCATTCTGACAGATAAAGGCACCAGACTGAGCACTAGCAGAGTCGAGCACGGAGTGCTACTTGGGAATTATTCCCCTACAGTACAGTTCAGTGAACTGACTGAAGTCACTTGTGTCCCTACTTAGCAAGGTTATGGTAGGGCCACAGAGACTGGAACGCAGATTTTCTGCATGTCCTGAAAATTCAGGTGGCAGATTGGTGGTCAAGCTGAGCGCACTGTAGCTGGGTATCAGTGATACAGCTTGAACTGATGCAGATTTACAGCAGCTTATCTCCGTGATCGGCTGAAACCGCTCCATTGCCTCATTTGATCCTTCCTGGGGCATCTGCTCAAGTTTTGGGGACGTATCCTGTTTGCGAGTCCAAGTCTCTTTGTCATCAGGACATTGTTTCTCACGTTCTCACCCAGGGATCAGTAAACTTTCTGTGAAGGACCAAGTAGGTGGACTCCCTGGGCCACATGTCCCCTGGACCAGGTATTGAGCCAGCATGCCATTGGAGGGCAGGAGCAGCCACAAGTACATATAAATGAGCATCACTGTTTAGTAAAAGCTTTACTTACAAAATAAACTGGTTTGCCAGCTCTGGAATACCTGCGCCAGAAGAGGCCCTCACAAGTACCTTGTACCTTATCTGCTCTGCCCAGTTCTCATTACCAGCTTCTCATTACTACCTCCCTAGTTTAAGCACAGTGGTTCTCGACCAAGGTGAAGTGGCCACCCATCTAGGGGCACTGGTAGCATCCAGAGGGGTCTGTGGTGCTCACAGCGGGGCAGAGGAAGGAAGTGGAGGCTGAGGCTGCTGCCAAGCACCCCGGTCTGCAAGGCCGGCCCTGCACAGGGCTGCCTGGCTCAGTCAGCCTGCTGAGGGAAAGAGCACAGGTTTTTGTCATCACAGACACCGCTTGCAGTTAACGCTTGTGTAATTGAGGTAGGAAGAGTAATTAGACACACAAAGCTAAATCTTGAGATGTAAAATTCTTCAGGTGAGAAACTTATTTTCTGAAAGGATGTGGGATTTCTTATAAAAGGTACAGACAAAGGTTGATACGGTGAAACAAAAAGTGGTTTTTGAAATTTAAAAAGAACGGTACAGTAGCAGGTGTCTAGTTCTAGCTACTCAGGAGGCTGAAGCAGGACAGTGTAGGCTACAGAGTAAGAGCGCCTCAGATACCAGACACTATGATAGTGTAGAATCAGAGAAAGAGCTTAAACAAGTGCGAGGGTCAGACATCAAACTGAGCTCAGAACTGACCAAGTAGCGTTGGTCCTTTTCTGTTCTAGGGCCGAGCATTGTCCAGAGCAAAATCTCGCCGTAATTTAGATTTCCAGGATGTCTTAGACAAATTGGCGGATATGGGAATTGCAATCCGAGTTGCCTCACCCAAGCTAGTTATGGAAGAGGTGAGTGAAACCTTCCTAAAAAGTTAACTGTAATTGATCATTTATGCTAGTGCACAGAGAACAGTTTTTACTAACAGGCTGTTTGGGCTTTTTATGACTTTTGACTAACTCTGGTTTATCTCACTTTTGGTTGTTGTGTGTGTTTTAACTATGTCTATTTTCTTAATTGTACAAGTAATGCATATTCTTCGGAGAAAGTTCTTAAGAGCACAGAAATTCTAAAAGTGGAGGAGGCCAGCCAAATAGCTCCGCAGATTAAAGTGCCTGCAAGCAGGCGCAGGGGCCGGGGTTCAATCCTCAGGCCTGCCATGCCGGCCCCGCCCCCGGGGCGCGCTGAGACAGCAGTTGAGACTGGGCGTGGTGGCACGCACCTGGAATCTCAGCTCTTGGGAGGCTGTAAACAGGCGGATCACTACGAGTCCGATCTAGTAGTGAGACCCTGAACACCCTGGAGACCCTTCCCTAAAATACAGACAAACAAAAGCAAAGTGGAGTGCTTATCTAACTACTCCTTACCAACACCAAGCATACTTTTTTTTTGAAATTATTTTTTCCATAATTTTATTGCAAACATACTCTGATTTAATTTTTTGCTAATAGGCGAAAGTCAGTCCTCCATGTTGTTTGAATATATATCATATAATTGCAAGTGAAGTCTGTTCTCTTGAAAGAGCTTTTTTCGAGTGACCCGTGTGTCTTAATTCCTCCCTGTAGGCTCCTGAGTCCTATAAGAACGTGACTGATGTGGTGAACACCTGCCACGATGCCGGAATCAGCAAGAAGGCCATTAAACTGAGGCCAATCGCTGTCATCAAAGGGTAGCGTCCCCAGGCCTCTGCACCACCTGCCCTCAGCCGGGTGGGCGCAGACTCAGACACTCTGGACACCACTGACTGACGGCTCTGCGGTGTGCGGCTGTGGCTGCCCATGCTGAATGGCTCCCTGCAGCCATCGTCCAGAAGGAGCTGTGTGGCCTCTTACTTGTCCCAAAGATTTTCAGGAAAATCTGTTGGGGGCAGAAAGGGAAGGAACTGCCTTACTCAGCCATGTAGGTCTTTAATTAGCAGGATGAACTGCACAAAGCGCTTTTACACCCAGTAGATGTCAAGAACTTTGTATTAAACACAGGTCTGGCATGTCTGCTTTCTTGCTGTGTGCCCCATCTCCCCACTGCCCTGTGTTGGCTTTGCACAGAGCCCTGAGCCCTGGGAATGGATGCCCATGGCAGCTGGACAGGCAGGGGCTCCCAGAGCCAGTGATTGGCACTGCTGCCCCTTCTGTGAGCGCACGCCACGGTGACTGCCCTGCTGCCTGGTGTCCTGGAGGAGCCGCGGCCGGCCCACTCCACTGAGTGTCACTGTGCACAGCTGCAGCAGACCCTCCAGGCACATTGCCTAGCTTTGCTTTCTGGCGGGATCGTGAAGCACACTGGAAGAACACAGCTGTGATGTTAGCGGTTACTCTGCTGAAAGAAGCCCAGGCTCGAGGTGTGTGACACCCCTGGCGGAAGGAAGGTACCATGGTGAAACTGACCCAGGGCCTGGTGGGAAGGACCAAGGTGGCACAGACACGAAGAGGGCAGGGAGCCCCGAGCCTGGTGTGAGGCATGCCCTGATGGTGCCCAGGAGCCATGGAGACACCAGGGCCTAGCGTAGGAAAGGAGCGGTGCTATGCAGGGACCTGAGCCTCTCCCGGGTTGAGACCCAAGAGGAGTGGGGCTGAGGCCGGGAGGAGAGGGCCCTGGAGGCACAGAGCGACCTGAGGTGGGCAGGGACTTGGGGACACAAGAAAGCAAGGAGTCGTGGAGGAAGCACCTATGGATCTCAGTGCCATGGACCAGGGGAGGGACCCTTGGAGAGAGGAGCAAAACAAGCCTGGGGAAGAGCCCCAGACACAGGAGCAGGCGGGGAGGTCCCAACACTGGTAGGAAACCCCCAAGGGCAGTGACCACAGTGGGACAGAGGACACATGGGCACCTGGAGGAACCCGAGCTCAGGCTGCTGTACCTGACATCTAGAGGAGGCTGCGTAAGCAGGAGGATCTGACTCCTGAGGAAGATAGCTGAGTGGGGAGCAGACGGGGACTGGCCTGGAGAAACGGGGGTGCTCCGTGGAAGCTTGGAAGCTGAGCCAGCATGAGGGCAGCCAGTGCCAGGCAGCTTGGGAGATGTGGGCTCAGAGAGGCCAGGCGGGACTGCAGTGCAAGGGGGCGTGGGGCGGGGTGAGGCTGCCTGTGGGGGCCCAGGGTAGGGGGGGTGAGCCAAGCAAAACACCCTTGGCAAGGAGGGCCAGAGTCCGTGGAGGCCCAGGTCCTGCTGGCAGGGCAGAACTGCGGGGTGGAAGCCAGCCTGGCCACAGCCCAGCAGGAGTGGTGTGATGACCACTGCCCAGAGCCTGCACACCCACAGGCGGGGCCGAGTGCAGAACACTACCCTAACAGGCAGGCAGGTGCCGAGCACAAAGTGAAGGCCGCTAGGCTGCTCACTGGGCTCTGGAAAAGACAAATCCTAATATTTTAGGGCAAGCCCTGAGCATTGTGGAGACAGAACCTGGGACTGCTTAGAGCAGGAGTCAGTGCAGGACCTCAGGAAAACCTGCCCCTCAGTGAGGCTGTGCAGGGCAACAGACCTGCTCAATGTAGGCTGAGCCCTCCCTCAAGGCCCCCCAAGCACAGCCTAGCACCGTGATCCTCCGTTGGGGCCCAGATCCCAGTCAGCCATTCTGCCACGTGTTCCATCGTGCACCCGAGAGGAGGTGCACGTTCCGCTCACCTCTCCAGGCCTCAGGAAAACTGGTGCCTCAGGAACCCAGGACTGCAGGCAGGAGTGCATTCTGAGGGCTGGGGGAGGACCACAGTGTAGAGAGCCAGTCGTTCCCCAAGAGGTACTGTGTATCCCTGCAGGTTAGTGGGACCTGAACCCCAGAACCAAGCTCTGCTGCCAAGCCCAAAAAGGGGAGCTGCTCAAGTAGCACAGCGTTTCCATCCACCGTGTGCTTGTGCGCCGTGACTAGGCAGCAAGCACTGTGCGTGCCCCCCTTGCTCCGACTCCTGGCTCAGCTGGGTTTTCCAGTGATGGGGACCTGCAGACCCGGAACAGCTGTCTTCCCATTCTTATTACTGAGGAGCTGGAAGAAGTTGGGGCGAGCCGCCTTCTGGGCAGGAGGGAGGAGGCGGCTGGAGCTCCAGGGTCGCCTCTCAGTTCTCACACCAGGAGACATGGCCCAGCAGGAGACGCGCCTTTATCCAGAGCACGGGTCAGACTCGGCTCCGTCACGACCATCGAGGGAATGGTTAATGTTCTACATTCAAAGACCCCTTTGTTATTCAATAGTTTTTCTCACTAAACTCACTTCTAAAGATATTCCCCATAAAGGTTTTTTGGAGGGAGGGGTACCAGGGATTGAACTCAGGACCTTGCACTTGCCAGATAAGCGCTTATTCTACTGCGCTTTCTCCTTGGCCTTTTTTTTTCCCTACTTAGGAAAACAACAAAAATCTTATAGAAATAAATGTTCACCGGGAGTGACGGTGCACCCCTGTGAGCTCAGCTGCTGGCAAGGTTCAGGGGGAAGCAGTCCAAGTTCAAGCCCAGGCTCAGCCATTTGGCAAAATCCTGACTCAAAATTTTAAAGACCCTTACAAGGGCTGAGGGGTTAGAACAGTGGTTGAGCACCCCTGGGTTCAATTCTTAGCACAACAAAAATTAGAATGATCGAATCAGCACACAGTGCTGCAGCAGTACGCTTTGTTACTGTCCTGTGCGCGGCAGGAGTCAGCTGCCTCAGGAGGGAGCACCGCGGCCCCCAGCAGTGAAGGTTGGGCCTTGTGTCCTTTGTGCGTACCTTCTGTGGTGCTGGTGACTAACCCCCGCCTGGCGCATGCCAGCCGAGTGGTTTGCTACTCCCCTCTGAAGTGACAAGCTGACAAGCTTAAATTTCTCAAAAGCAGTAACAGTGCCAGAGAGATAGCTCAGTGGCATAAGCACCTGCCCGGCACGTGCAAGGTCCTGAGCTCAATCCCCAGTACTGGGGGAAGAAAAGTGACATCACACCCGACAGTGGTCTCCGGTACTGCTGTGACCAGCTTGCACTTGAGATGTAGGTATGACACACACTAATGCTCGTGATTTTAACTCAAGAAAGTTGCCTTGAGACAGCTCATTGCCCAAGCTGGCCTGAACCTCCCACCCTGATGTTCTAAGTGGGAGCCAAGGCTCTGCTTCCTGCCACTCCTGGCAGTCTGCCCGTCTGCTCTGTTGAGGGTGGCCCCTTGGTGACTGAGCTAAGGTTCATTTCCAAGTAATCATGCTCTACTTGGGCACAGTTGCACACTGCGATCTTCTGTTTCTGAGAAGTCCGGCACTCCTAGGCATGGCTTTTGGAGGGTAACTAATCACCGCCAACAGAGCGGACTTCCGGTCAGGAGATGGGTCCTGGTCAGAAGAGGAGGGCCCCCCCAGGGGCGTGGCCTGGAAGAGTCCCTGCCTCTCCCTGAAACCAGCCAACTATGGACCAAGAGCTCTAAAACCACGAGTCCAAATAAACCTCTCTTCCTGTAGGTTGTAGGTGTTGGGCATTGCATCTCAGCAATGAGAAAATGACGTAGGGGGGGGGAACCACGAGTGGGGTCATTGCTGTCCCTGACCACGGGGCTTAGAAGCCTTCAAAGTGCTCCTGGGAGGCGTCCAGAAAGGATGAAAGATGCAGGGCGAGAAGCCCTAGAACGCTGCAGGCCAAGCTTAGGGGCAATGCCGGCCAGAGGTCAGAGTGCTGACGAACATGTGATAGTGAAAGCCAGGCCCCAAGGTGTCAGCTGGGAATGAGGACCCCAGGTGCAATTAGGTGCCACACACCATGTGGTATAGGACCCCAGGTGCAATTAGGTGCCACACACCATGTGGTATGCTCCCACTGAAAGCTGGCCTCCATTTTGTTCAGGACAGGACACTGAGGTTAAGGATGGAAGACCAATAAATCTGGTGGAGTAAACTTCTGGGCAGCTCACTGTTCAGGCTGTGGCATGCGTACTGTTGGCAGCTTCTAGTCAGACCTTCCTTGAAAATCAAGAGCCAGTGGTGCAGCTGGTTGATTAAAATGTTTGGAGTTTCACCAAAGAAAGAGCCTGTAAAATTGGGGCCTGTAAAATTCTGGTGAACTTGATCATGGAAAAGATTTGTGTTAAAAGAGCCCCTCCTCCACTTTTATTGAGACAGTGTTTCCTAAGATGCCCTGGCTGGGCTCTGTGGCCCACCCTCCTGCCTCTGAGCTTGGTGCAAAATCTGTGTCCACAGATACTTTGCTGAGGCAGGGTCATGCTGTGTAGTTCAGTGTGGGTGACCACAGGAGGGTGACCTCCTGCAGACGCGAAGGGCAGCACTGCAAACTGCTCCCCTCCGGCAACACGCGGCATGCCGGCATGTTGCAAGGTCCAGGGATGAAGTCAACAGCTGAGATCTGGTTTGGAGAACTACTTACCTGGGTGCGCTGCAAATAATGAGAAAGATGAGGCTTCCGTTGACCTAATTGCTTGCTCCCTTGCTGCAGCTGGATGAAGCTGAGGCGATCCACTTAGGGCTCTTTGTCCTTAGAGGCAAGGGTCCTTGGCCCCTCCTTCAAAATTGTGTGTCTTGTCTCAGTCTCCATCAGCAGGTCTTCCCCTGAGCACACAAGCAGATAGCTAGGAGAGGGTTTAAAGCCAGTTTGCCTACCCAGCCAGCCGGGGTAAAGTACACATTCGCACTCAGGACAGCAGTGAAGGGCAAGGGATGGCTCTACAGTGGACTGATAGCAAAACCCATAGCAACTTTGGGCTCTCCTCTGATGCCTGTTGTCTGTCCTGGAGTGGTGAGAGATGGTAGAGGGAGGTGGGTGGAGTGGTCCTGCAGCCAGCCACCATCTGCAGAGTGGAAGTTAGCTGGTCTGTTTCTAACCAACTTGGTGACACATGGGATTTGTTAACTTGTTTCTTTGAAGATGACAGTAAATTCAGGAGGTCTGAAGCAAACCTTTGCATGAACAGAAACAGCTCCGAAAGTGTTGGGATCCTCCACCTGGCTTCGTGACTGACTGGTCCACGGCTGGGTAATGCTGACCCGGGCCTGCCGGCTCTTGGCTCTCACCTCCGTGGAAGGCTCTGTCATGCTCAACTTGGGTGCCCTAACGAAGCCCCGTAGACCAGAAGGCTTTAGCAACAAAGCAGAAGTGGCAAGTCTGAGGTCAACACAGACAAGTTCTGGTGGCATCCCCATCTGGACAGCAGGCTGCTGCCCTGTGTATCCTCACACGGTGGCGAGACGGAGACAGAACTAGGTCTCTTTAATAAAGGCACTACCAGCCGGGCATGGTGGCACATGCCTGTAATCCTAGCACTCAGAGGCTGAGGCAGGAGGATCACTGCGAGTTCGGGAACAGCCTGGACTATAAAGTGAGCTCAAGGCCTGGCTGAACTGCATAGCAAGATCCCGTGTCAAAAAAAGGTCAATAAGCCGGAAGCAAGATTTATCATGTACTGGCACACATTTCCTATAATAAATGTCATTATTATGTATATATCTAAAATGTGCCAATAAAACATTTTTCAAATACTAAAAAAAAAAAAAAAAAAAGTCAATAAACAAGGGCACTACCATCACCGCGGTGCTTCGGCCTCCTGACCTGATCACTTCTGAAAGCCCCCTCTAACGCCATCACCTGCTGGGTGAGGTTTCCACAAACCGTCTCGGCGTGCTTGCACCCATCAGGCAGCCAGCAATTAAGGTCCACCGTCCAGGATTGAAGCAACGCCACCCTGGGTCTAAAGCCGCTTCTCAAAGGGGCAGCCACCATCTTTCCAGATCCAGATGACAGAGGGGATCTCGTCCCCTAGGTCCCCGGAGGGGAGTGGCATTTCAAAGCACACCTTCAGGCCTGTGTGCCCCTCACTTGCTGGGGAGATGATTTCGATTTCCATTTCTAATCAACAAGAGAGCAAAACCGATGTCGCCCGCTGCTGTGCAGCGGCAAATCCCTTGCTCCGGAACGTGCTTTTTCTGCACCAAGGTCAGGGCGCCTCTGCCCTTCCACAGTAGACGGAGCGCGGGGGTGTGCCGGTCCCGCAGCGCTGCGAGCTCGGGGGCTCAGGACCTGCGCCTCCTTCCGTGTTCCCGCGTCTGCGGTGCAGGCAGCAAACGCTCCAGGACGGGAGCCGGCCTTCGTAGGCGTCGGTTCTACTGTTGCATGGAGGATGCCCGGCTGTGGACTACGGTACATTTATTTGTTCACCTATATGTAAACCTTAACGGCATATCTTATTTAAATCAAGAATCCCAATATTATCATTTCAATGCACAATTCAGATAAAAGTGTCAGTGGGTCCCCAACGAGCTGCAGAAGCCAGCTGTCTCCGGCCGCCAGAGTCCCGCGCGCGCAGGCGCAGGGGTGGGCGTGC
>NW_004524580.1:34651073-34678371 GCF_000260255.1 Octodon degus | reverse complement strand
AGCCTCGGGAGGGCCCTCGTGCACGGCCGCTGCCCTCCCTCCCGCCGACCTCGCTGTGGAATCCTGGTCACCTTTGTGTGTGGCTGCTGAGGTCATCAGGTTGTCGTGAACTCAAAACAAAGCCCAGGTCTTGCTGAGCCTCTCCACCAAACTCTGGTTGAAACTGGTTTGAGAAGGTACAGGAATGTTGCACCCAAGGACACCATTTCGATTTTTTCTTTTGGGTGGGAACATAGGCTAATATTCAGTAATTTTCTGGTGGGAGTTGAAGCTACAGACTTTTAGTTCTATTTCTAAAAATTATTGTAACCATTTTATTGTGCGTCGTTGCAGCTCCAGCTATTGTGTTTCAGCTATGGGTGCAGCTATAAAAAGTTATCAGAAGGGCTGGCCAGAGAGCTGAGCGGATTAAAGGGCCTGCTTAGGCAGACCTAGGGACCAGGTTCGATCCAGTGTGCTGTGCCTGCCCAGCCCTGGCCACGCTGAGGCTGGGTGTGGTGGGGCTGTAATCTCAGTGCTTGGGAGGCTGAAAACAGGAGGATCGCTGTGAGTCCGAGCTGTGTGGTGAAACCCTGTAGACTCTGTACTAAGTACATAAAAAAAGTTACCAGAAATCTGTTTGAAAACAACTCCATCCCAGAAATTTTCAAAATTAAGGTAACTGAATTGGGTTCCAGGGAGTTTTATGTTTTTTTGTAGAGTAATACATTACTGCTGTTAATTAGTACTGTTCTTCATACGGTGTGTACCATATCTGCTGTACACCATAGCTGGCTGTCTTTCTAGTAAGGGGGACGAGTGTGTATTACTGAATCCAACTAAGAAAATTTGAGACTGCCTATTCTATGCAATGACTGTACTAGCTTAATCTTGTAACTTAGTTGATATCCGAGAGCTTAATCTTACGAGATACCTGCCGAGGTTTGAGTGGAGCCTGTGGATATATTAACTTGTAGGCTGAGACAGGAGGATCATAAGTTTGAACTCAGCCTGGGCCACTTACACGGCCTAAAAAAAATACTGGTTTGCAGTCTAAAGCCAGTTAGAGATGGTAATATTGGGAGAGAAAAGCCTGGGTGACAGACCAAGCAGTCATTGCTAATGTGCTTTGGGACTGCAGGCTTGCTTTGGGTGGTTTGGAGTACGGCCGGCCTGATTTTCTGCTATGTGATAGTACTGTGAGTTATCCTCTGTGCTTCCTAGATTTCTTATCTGTGGAAAGGCGTGACACACTGTCCCTGAGAACTGTGCACATCCACGTGAATAGCAGGCCCCGTTTCCTGTCCCTGTGGCTTCAGACGCTCCTGTCTTCACAGGAGTCATTGGGGCATTTTTGGCACAACAGACTGTGTGTTCTTTCCTAGGATGAATGAAATGAACCTAAGCCCAGTGGGGATGGAGCAGTTGACCTCCTCCTCTGTGAGCAATGCCTTGCCTGTCTCGGGAGGACACCTGGGCTTGGCTGCGTCGCCCACGCACAGCGCCATCCCTGCCCCGGGTAAGCAGTTTCCCCAGCTCGCTGCGTTATGAGTCTGAAGGGAGCAAGGAGGACCTCTGGAGAAACCAGTGGGACCTGGCCATGCTGGGTGTGCTGCACAGGAGCACACGTGCTTGTGCCTCCCTGTGCATTTCTCTGGTGATCTCTGGGGTCAGGAGCCTTCTGTGCAGAGCTGTAATCGCCTGTGCTTTCATTTGGGGTTGGCATTCATTGGGTACACATGGGCACCATGGCTGGGACAAATACCCGACATATGAAGGAAGGAAAGGCTTACGTAGCTCACAGTTAATGGAGGTTTCAGTCCATCCTCAGCTGACTCCCAGGCAGAGTGGCACATGGCGGAGGGCAACCTCTCCTGGCAGCGGAAAAGAGCAAGAGAGGGTAAAGGGAGGGGCAGCAGCTCAGGCACCTAGCTAGCTTCTCTCCCATCCTTACATTATGATGCAAATTACCTGCCAGGGTAGGTGCAGCATCCACACCCACAATGGGCAATCACAAATTCCAGATGCAGCCCCTTGACTGCAGGAGGCTTTGGGGGACACCTAGACACAAACCGTAACACCCAGGGTTAGTGGAAGAGAACAGTCACACTTTCTTTTTAATTCCCAAAAAGCATGGGAAATTGGACTCTTATTTTCTACTGGATTTGAAATTGAAAATCTATGGGCCTGGCATTCTGGGAAAGAGGCAGGCCCAGAAATGGCTGTCAGGGAGAAGAGCCCATCGGAAGTCCCTCTGCCCTTCACTGTGCTTTGACAACCTTCTCCATATGGTTTTATTTTCTTTTTATATTAAAATGGCAAAAGAATGAGTAAGCTGCTGATTCGTAAGAGTCTGTGAAACGTGGGCGTGGCGGCCCATCGTGCACTTCCAGCTCGGGAGGCTGAGGCAGCAGCATTGCCGTGAGGTTGAGGCCAGCCTGGGCTATGTTGTGAGTTCAAGGCCAGCCTCAACTGCACATTGAGACCCCATCTCAAAATAAAAAAGGGTCTATGGCATTGTCTCGAATTGGACCTTATCAAAATAGGGGTTATATTTGGGAGTACTTTAAATAAGTGGGAGGTGTTTACAAGTTTTTCCATAGAGAATTGCCTCTTTATTAGTAAAGTGAAGCAATTGAGTTAAGATTCATCGAAACTAATCCCTGCTTACATTCCTTTTGTGAAGTGTCCAATAAAGAAATACAGAAATGTATGAGTTGTGAGCCCATCTGTGTGTCTCCTGGGCAAGCGTTCCTTTGGTAGACTCTTATTAAGAAAAAGTGGCTTGACAGCATTGGCTGATGCAGAAATGGCCACACAGCGCTGCTCAAGCTGCACGTTCAGGGTGACACTCCTCTGTGCAGGCCTTTCACTTCCCTGCGGGTGGGGACATCGCGGTTTCCGTTCTGTATGGGCCGTGTAGCACAGACTGTGCGCGAGACTGTGTGGAAGTGTCCACGTGCAGTTTTACACTTTCAGTAGACTTTTCCGAAGTAGAAGCAGATCTGTGAGATTTTTACAAAATGAAACATTCTTACTCCGTAGAGTGGAAAATATAATCAAGTAAAAACCAAAACCAGTCCAGACAACCACAGACCACCATGTGCATAGTTTGTATTTCTTTCCATTTTTGCTCTCTATATAGTTTTCCTTATTTATTATTTAAACTAAGTTTTCAGTTGTAAATTAAATGTGGTACTTAAAAGCAATCCAGACAACTGGAGGGTCAGGTTGGCCTCTTAAGTAACTCGAGTGCTCGTGTTTCCAGACGTGCTACTGCAGGGGCTGCTGAGGTGAGAGTGTCACCTGTGGAAGAAACCCTTTTAAGAAGTCTAGCCTTAGCGACAGAGAGAATTTTTAAGTATTTTCTTTTAATTAAAAAAACTTGTTTTGTAGGTCTGCCAGTGGCGATTCCGAACCTGGGTCCGTCCCTGAGCTCCCTGCCTTCTGCTTTGTCTCTGATGCTTCCGATGGGAATTGGGGACCGTGGGGTGATGTGTGGGTTGCCCGAGAGAAGCTACGCCCTCCCCCCGCCGCCATACCCTCCCCTGGAGAGCAGCTACTTCAGGACCATCCTCCCTGGTGAGTTGGGAGGCGTTGGGTGTGGGGCGGGCGGCGGCAGCAGCCCTGCTCTGGCTTGAGGGCCGCCTTTCTCGTCGCCACCCTTATCCCCGTGCGCCGTCCTCTGCGTGCACCTGCCGTCTCTCCCCCAGCACCTCCGTGCCCAGGGCTTCTAATCATGCAGTGGACTTTACCAGCCACGCGTCCTGACGCAGGGTTATGCTTTTTGAAGTTTATTTAATTTTTTTTTTTTTTTTGTTATAAGAGTATTATGTGCTCACTTCTGAATACACAGCAAATAGGGAGAAACGAGAACCACTCCACGTCCCTCACATCTTTTCGGTGTGCTTTTTTGGGGAGGCATGTAGATATTTTATTATTTTTCACATTTAAGACCATACTTTCTGTATACTTTTTACTTTTTCACTGCACTTGCCCCACTGCTGTTATGTCCTTCTCATAATTGTCTTAACGGTGCATGACCTCTGTGCAGTGGATCTTTGATGGATTATCATCATCAATCTTGACTGTGGGGCAGGATGGTTTTTCCAGGCTTCTATTAGTATTGTAATTGATGTGAATGCTTGTGTGTGGTACTGAAAAATTTTCGGGAAGGTTGCCATAAGCAGAATTTCATGCGAGAAGATGACATTTCAGGTGGTCACTATACTCCCCAAAGAGCTTGTAGTGATGGATTCTTGCACTGCCCGCGTACCAGCTGACATTCTGCCGCGTCCTTCTAGCACAGATCTACACTTAGAGAAATGCTTTCGAGATGGCGTCCTCTTATGTAGTCCAGGCTGCCTCGAACTGACGGTCCCTTCCTTAGTCTCCAAAGTGCTGGAGTATAAACAGCCACCAGTGCACCTGGCAACGTGTTTTAAAAATGTTTTGAGTTGAGTGTGACTCAGAGATAGAGTGCTTGGGTTGGGGATGTGGCTCCATGGTTAGTGTCACCTGGCGGGCTCGAGGCCTCGGCTGGACTCTTCGCTATTTCTTACTGAGCAGAGTGTGAGGTGTTAGGACTCACGAACTGTAGTCGCGAGAATGTTAAAGACAGCATTTAAATGATTGGTTCCAGTTGTCTTCAAAGGCATCTACAGTTTCTAGGAAATGAATTTTACAGGAAAAATTCAAATGGGGTGTATGTATGTTATTTGTGTAAATATTCATTAGAAGTAGATTAATTTATATTTATAAGGAAAATAGCTGCTAGCACTTGTTTTTTTACTGATGACAAAGCTTCACATTTATTGAAGGTGTGAAAGAAAAGCAGAAACATGGGCCGGGGTGATGGCTCAGTAGAATTAAGTGTGCTTCCCTGGCAAGCACAAGGGCCTGAATTCCACCCCCTGTTTCTGCCAAAAAAAAGCAGCATAGGGAAAAATGAGCTCTGAGGTGAGTTTGGGCTGAGTAAAAAGGGAAGCAAAATAAAAATAAAATACACCCTGGAAGCACTACACGTTCGTTTGCCATCACTGCCTGAGAGGGCAGGCTGGGCTCGCGTGAGGAGGCAGTAGCCCACTTGAGGCTTCTTCTATTTAACATTATACTAAACAGTCTCTGGCGTGTCATGTTTTCTCTTCTCAGGCATCTTGTCCTACCTAGCGGATAGGCCGCCGCCTCAGTACATCCACCCCAACTCCATCAGTGTCGATGGCAACGCGGCCCTGTCCATCAGCAGCAATGCCTCGGCTCTGGATCCCTATCAGTCCAGTGCAAGTGTCGGGTTGGAACCGGGCATTGTCCCAATGGACTCCCGTCCTGTGAACACGCATGGTGCCCAGAGTCTGCATCCCAGCGATGGCCATGAGGTGGCCTTGGACACCACAATCACCATGGAGAACGTTTCCAGGGTCACCAGCCCACTCTCCACGGATGGGATGGCAGAGGAGCTCACCATGGACGGCGTTGCCGGCGAGCATTCCCAAATCCCAAATGGCTCCCGAAATCACGAGCCACTGTCTGTGGATTCTGTGAACAGCAACCTTGCCACAGACACCGTGGGACACGGCGGTGTGCTCCCCATTCACAGCAGTGGCCTCGAGCTGCCCGTGGTCATGGAGGCAGACCACATTGCTGGCCGGGTGAGCGGGCTGCCCGACAACACCCTCAGTGACCCCATCCACACCGTGGCCATGAGCACCAACTCTGTCAGCGTGGCGCTGTCTACCTCACATAACCTCGCCTCCCTGGAATCGGTGTCCCTCCATGAAGTTGGCCTCAGCCTTGAGCCTGTGGCTGTCTCCTCCATCACCCAGGAGGTTGCTATGGGGACAGGTCACGTGGATGTGTCTTCAGACAGTCTTTCTTTTGTACCGCCTTCACTGCAAATGGAAGAGTCTAACTCTAACAAGGAGAACATGGCAACCTTGTTTACAATTTGTGAGTGTGCTTAGCTCTTCTCTTTTGGAGTATTGGTCGAAAAAGGCATTCTCTCTGACAGGGTTAGTCGCAAGCTCTGGCATAGGTTAGGAAGCCTGGCAAGTTGGCTGTGGAAAGCTTTGTGTTTGTATTGCTGTTTCTTCAGGAGGAGGGCCTTGTCCTCCAGGAAGCTAGATAGTATGTGCAGATTTCAGTGGCTGCCACAGTATCCTCCCGAAGAGGAGAAACAGTCATTTTTTGTTTCATATTTATTTTGCCCGAATCTTCAGGTTGTTCCCCAAGGTTCCCCAGGTAGAGACTTCAGGGGTGAACGTAAGGTTAACTTGTGTCACGTGCCTTGCGTGCTTTTACCATAAAGCCAGAAGAAAAACAACCATTTTTACAACTCTGTGGAAAACGTGGCGGATATAAATGTAGGGTTTGGTTTTGGTCTTTGCTCAGATTCCACGTACGTTATCACGTAAAAGTTCTTTTTATTGAGCAGCAACACAGAGCAGTGTAGAACCGGTTGATTTGGTGCCACTGCAGGGGTCATTCCTGCTTACTGTCTGCCAGCCTCCGTGCCACCCTGGAGCAGTCAGCAGAGACAGCCTGGGCTGTCGGGCAGCACGGGCAGGTCTGCCAGGTCCGTGCCACAGCGCAGGTGCAGAGACGGCCGAGCGCACGCTGACAGTGCGCGGCTGGGGAGGCTTTGGGGCCTTGGTGTGCCCAGGCCTTTGAGAGGGGGCATGTAGGCCTGGAGAGTCAGGAAGCAGCGTGGGGGCGCCTGTGAGTCCCTAGCACTGAGTTGCTCGCGTGTGTGCGTGGGGGACTGCTGATGCAGAGGAGGGCAGCCGAGCGAGCAGGAAGGGTCTCCGAGGGCCCGCCCGGGCTTTGGAGTGGGGGCTGCTGCTGCAGTTTGGGTGGTGTCAGGCTGCAGGGCAGGTGTGCCGAGGAGATGTGCGCGTGTGAGAGGTGCCCATGTCTGCCCTGGAGGAGAGCTGGTGGGGTCACAAAAGGGAGGGACCTTCACAGAGAGCTCGGCGCTTGTGGGCTGCCAAGAGACGTGTGGTAGGCCAGTAAGGTGGACCCCAGGCTTCTGGTGACCGGTGGAGGGGAGACAGTGCTTTGGGGCGATGGTGACACACGGGCGGATGCAGCCCCTGGAAGGTGCCTGACGAGCGTCTGGGCTGTCAGACTGGATGTGTGCAGGCTCCTCAGCATGGCCAGGACGTGGATGTGGTCTGAGCTGCAGGTCAGTGCAGGAGGGCGGACCAGCGAGGCCAGGACCGAGCAGCAGAGGAAGGGCTTCCACACTCAGCCAGCAGGTCAGGGGCGGGATGGCCAGCGCCCACGAGCCAGCGAGGGCCTCTGTGTCAGCTGTCTCATCCATCTCGGGTCTGAGATTTCATGAAAGCATTTAATCCATGTAAGGCCTGCTAGTTGAGATAGTTTACTTGCATATTCAAAAGTGTGCATTTTAGTGGTTTTCAGTAGTCAGAAATTCTGCGATCATCAGCCCTGTTCTGAAACATTTAATGAAGCCTCCTTTGTGTTCATTAGCATTCGCTCCTTCCCTCTTGTCGCCCCCGCCAGACGCTTCTTAAGGCGGAGTCCTATGCTGTGCACCTTCTCCGACAGGCTTCCCTCAGGTCACTCACATGTCGCGAGTGTCAGTGCCCCAGTCCATCTTCATAGCCACATAACACTCCATCACGATAACACCTCCCGCTTTGCCTGCCCGCTTACCAGTTGATAGCATTTGGTGCCTTCTGCTTGTTGGCTGCATTGAATAATTTTAAGTGAATGTTGCTGTGCATGTTTTGTACGAGCGTGTGTTGCTTTTAGTGTTCTTTTTTTTTTTTTTTCACCAGATCACTAAGTTTTATTCAGCATTTCATTAAGATTAAATCTCTAGGAATGAGGAGCCTTTGTTCAAGGGCAAAACGGTCCAAAAAACCTCAGATCTCATAGTGAACCACTGGCTGAGGTTCTTTGCTGGGATCACCACCTCGTTCTAGGTACAGATTATTACAAGGATACTGCTTCGGCCCCACAGGCTGATAGCCGGGGTACATCTCCCCTATCCAGAACATAAAAAGCATGAATGCCACGAAGCCGAAGAGATGGTTACGCATGATATGCCAAGAAACAGGTGTGGGAGATGTGTCTACACGGTTCCGGATATACATGTCTAGATGCCAGTGAATCGGTTCACCCCAGTTCAGCCTCAGGTCTGGGTGGTCCCATTCATACCATGGATCCCTCTCATGCTGTGAGCGGTCAGGCAGCTTTGGGTAGTCTCCATGCCCCATGCCCTCATCCGGGTAAGGCTCGTAGTCTTCCACACGCATATTATACTTCTTGGCGGCGGCTGCCCGTTCCTCTGGGGTCCTGGGGTAGGCGCCCGGTAGCATGTCCTTGGTAATGTGGGAGGCTGTCCGTGCCCCCAGCGGCACCGCCTGCCGAGCTGTGCTTTGCAGCTACCGGAAACCCCAAGCCAGAGCCCAGGCTCCCGCCATCTTCACCTTCCTCCCAGCTCGCTCCGCTTTTAGTTCTTGATACACCTTCAGGACCAGACTTGCTTGTGTCAGCTTTATAAATTTGCACTGAGCGCAGCCCTGAGGTAGAGGGTGGCCCTGGGCTAGAGTGCGGTGCAGTGTCTGGTTCAGGTCCTAGCACACAGAAGGGTTTTGACACACAGTGATAGTACACGTTTGTGGGGCACAGTGCATATGTGTAACCTCTTGGGAACTGCACTTCTCCCAGGCCAAGGCCCTTGTGCACTCATTTCTAGCAGTCTGCAGCAATTCCAGTTTCTCCATGTCTTTGGTGACATTTAGATTTTTTTCTGTTTGGATGTAGCCATCCGAGGGGCGTGAAGTTGCATCGCCTGTGACTTCTGCCGCTCTTCTAAGGTTGTGCTCCAGCGCTCCCTGTACTTATGGGCTCTTTGTGTATCTCCGAGGAAGCCCTTGAGCTCTTCTGTTCAGATTTGGAAAGTGTGAGCCACGTCAGTGACTAACAGGAATTCTTCCCTTCACAGAGAGCAAGTGGAAAGAACAGAGCAAAAGATTTTTGGAGGATGCCCAAAAATCCAAAAACATTTTTGGAGGTTTAGCATGTGCTCCAAAGGGGCAGGCCTCAAAATTTTTATCTCTAGAATATGTCATCAAAAGCGGGTTGACCTTTGGTTGTAGGGAGTTAAGCAGGGCCAGTATCCGGCGGGTTCTGACTCCTGTCCTATAAAGTCGCCAGTATTTCTGTTCCGCACGACTTGCATTTCAACACAGGGTCCTCTCTCAGTTCAGAGTGTGCTCTCTTGTACTCTAGGATATGCCATATGAAGATGGTCACAGTATATAGTGAATGTTTAAGTTACAGAATTCATAGTGGGGGCTGGGGAGATCGCTCAGCGGTCTAAGCACCTGCCTGGCAAGCGCGAGGGCCCAGGTTCAATCCCCAGTACCACATGTTGTGCCAGCCCTCGATCTGTGCCAGCCACCATAACCCAGCATGGTAGCACGCGCCTGTGATCCCAGCGCTGGGGAGGCTAAGGCAAGAGGATCACTATGAGTCCAAGCTGCGTAGTGGGACCCTGTACTAAATAAATATATATATTTTTTAAATTGATAATGGTAAAAGGAACATTGCCATGAGGGGTCCTCACAGTACTCCCTCCACCGTCATTCTTGCCACCCTGTGAAGCAGATGTGCAAGTCCTCTTTCGTAAGTGTCTTTACGGTGACACCAGAAATCCGGTGACCACTGTTGCTGAGATCCAGCCAGCCACAAGGCAGGCTCTTAAGAACATGCCAGCCTCTTCAGTCACCAGCTCTGGCACCATGTGACTGCCAGCTCTTCCTCTAAGTCAAACTGACGTGGAAAGGTAAATGTTTTAAGCTGGTTCAGGGTACTAAAGCAGCCACATACAACTAAAGGCACCAGGGCGGAGGGCTTCCAGAACGGCTTCAGAAAGCGCGAGGGGGCTGGGGATGTAGCGCAGGCCACAAGCACCCGCCTGGCAAGCGCAGGTCCTGAGTTAACTCCCAGGACTTAGGAGGGAAGAAAGTGGCAAGAATGGCGAGTGTGTTTGGACCAAGGGGAGGATTTTAGGGGCTTCACGGCAGTGTGTCTTGTACTGTAATAGAAACTCTTTAAGCGCGCACTGTATATTTCAGTCACTCTGCACATCTGCAGTACTGCTTGTCTGCTTAATTGTCGCTATACTACATTGTTGAGGCAGCACGGTGTTCTGTTTAAAATTCTGTAATTCTTCTGTGTGGTGGGGTCCAGCCAGTCTTACTCGCGCGAGGCGACCGCCCTGCTGCGCTCCATCCGCGGCCCCTTCTGCTGCTCTGTGCGCGAGCCCCTAGACGCACTGAGTAGGACGTTTGTCCTGTTGAATCAGAAGATAGTCCTTACTGAAGTCCGAAGAGGGATGTAGAAGTAGCTGCGCCTGGTGGTAGGAAGTGGCTGTCTGACAGCTTCTGCAGCAGAGCCCGGCTTACACCTCAGTAAGTGGCATCTAAGTGATGCGCCGGGCTGGAGCTGTGCCTGTGTGAACCACGCCCCTTTGTGTGCATTGCGTCTGCTGTCCGCAGGGTGCACGCTGTGTGACCGAGCCTACCCCTCTGACTGCCCCGATCACGGACCGCTGACTTTTGTTCCCGATTCTCCGATAGAGAGTAGAGCAAGGCTGTCTCTCCCGAAGCAGCTTGTTCTCCGCCAGTCAGTCGTGGGAGCGGACATCGGTAAGAATCTTGGAACCATAAAACCCCACACCAAGTCTTTGCTGCCTTTGTAGGGTGGAGTTGTGAAGTGGATATTTATAGCCGAGCAATTATTTAGTTGACCCAGAAATCAATTTATGGCTTAAGATTTATGCTTTCAGGCCGTAGCTGTTTTGTCTGGTGGTGACAGTAACAAATCAAATGGAAAACTTTATTGGGAAACCTCCGCCTTCATGGAATCAGAACTGAAAAGAGAGTCATGGTCCAAGCCTTTGAAGACCTGGCTTTTATTCACAGCACCATCCCCCACTAGCAATTGTCCTAACGACACGCTCTTTGGAATTTAGTTTCTTTTACTAAAACATGGAGAAGTCACCACTGAGAATCGTGTGGCACCAAAGCTGTGTTTAGATCACATCTCTGTAAATTGTCTGGTTCTCCTTAGGAGGGTGGAATGAGCGTTGTCAGCTAGCAGAGCATCTTCATGGGTGTAAATGTAACTGGCTCCTGAGTGACCCTCGGCACTTCTTTGAATGCATAGCACTTGGGTTTATTGTTCTTTCAGCTGCAGCTTTGGGTCTTTAAAACATCTTAGATAATAATAGAGCAGAGCTTTAAGCACCAAAGGTTTGGCCAGTTAGTTCTAGTGTGTAACACTTGGTTTATATTTTTATAATGGGATAATGTTTTCAGTTCCTCGTATCCTGAGGCATTGGGAGGGACGTGGTCAGGTTCCTTGTGTGTTCAGTGAGGCAGGAGCCTCTGATGCTGCTGCTTGCTCTGCCTTCATCGCAGGCTGCATTTAATCTCCTCATGGCTGTGTCAGGCCAGGACCCCAGCCACAGCCCAGCAGTAGCTCCGAGGCTCCGGTGGCTGAGGTTCTGTGTCCTGTGAGTTGCTCATCACCGTGTGTTGCTATCTTTTGCTGACAGGTGTGTGGACCGGAGAGACCATTCCCGTGCGGACGTGCTTTGGGCCTCTGATTGGTCAGCAGAGTCACTCCATGGAGGTGGCCGAGTGGACAGATAAGGCTGTTAACCACATCTGGAAGGTCAGTGGTGAGGAAACTTCTCTGATTCAAGTATCAGAAAGTCAGACTCGCCGGAGCCGACGCAGGCGTTCGCCTGACAGTCGCTGGTTGAATGGCACAGCCTCTTGCAACTCTTGGAAGCTAGGTTATGCACCAGCCATCGGGCGAGTGGAGCAGAGTCTGTTCTGGTCTCCCTTTGGAGAGAGTCTGAGGGCTTTAATCATGTTTGTGCCCTCTAATTTCCTCTGGCTGTTGCAGCTATGGACTTTTTATAAAAATCTTAGTTTTATTTGAAACCTTACAAATATTTTCCTGGGGAAACAACTCTAGAGTTACAAACTAAAATTATTTCTCTAGTTTTTGAGTGTGAATGCAAAGTTTTGGTATAAACTGCGATTCCTGTACCGTGCTGCCACGGATGCCCCGTGGGCTTGGGAATGAAGCGGGGAGACAGTCGGTGTGTGGAAAGGTAGACGCCCCTCGGGACTTGGGCTGTGGCCTCCCAGAGAGGACGCTGCCGTGCTGGGCCGCCTGGAAGAGGGACGAGGGCTGCAGCTCCACCCGGGGGGACAGCCGGTCCTGTGGGCTGGTCTCCATGTTCTCTGGTGAAGAGTGCCAGACCCAGAGCCTGGTCCTCTGTGCACAGACAGAGGCTGGAGGCCTCTGGTGGGCTCGCTGTGTGCTAGGCTGGCGGGTGGGAAAGGCTAAGTGCAGAGCAGGCAGGCAGGCAGCCGTGCAGCCCGACGCGTGTCTGTTCTCTCTGCAGATCTATCACAGCGGCGTCCTGGAGTTCTGCATCATCACAACTGACGAAAACGAATGCAACTGGATGATGTTTGTGCGCAGAGCCAGGTGAGGGTGGCCGCGGATAAAGGAGAACGAGGAGCTGCCGTCGGATCTCCCGATGGGGCACATGCTTAAAGCCCAAGGCTGCGGCGGCTCCCCTCGGGGTGGCTGCTGCTGGGGCTGTGAGTCGGCGTGCCATCTCCTGCTGGCTCCTGCTGGCTCTCGGTCAGCTCTTCAAGCAGTAACGGTGGTTAATTCTTACTAGCTAGCAGTCTGTTTGTCAGAATGCTTTTGTAAACATTGTATTTACTCCTTTTGCTATAGTAATAGGCTAGTGTTTCTGACTTGAAGTAATTATGAAGGGTATCAGGTAAGTCCTAAAGTAGGGATTGTGCTTCTCAGCCTGGTGGGCACACTCCTGCGATCCCAGCTCTGCGGCGGCCGAGCGGGAGGACTGCACGTTTGCGCCTTGCCTGGGCAGCTTAGTGAGGTAGCTGACTCTGTCGCAGAATTTAAAGAGCTGGCATGTAGGTCCCTGGGTTCAGTTCCCGGTACTGAAAAAAGTATCTGTTTCTCTACAAGTCCCTCTTAAATAGTGAGAATAGGGACTTTTGAAAACGACCTCCCTAGATGGTTCTGTCTCAGCTTCTGTGTAGAACTTGCTACAGGGGGCCGGGGAGATGGCTCAGTGGACTAAGCGCTTCCCTGGCAAGCACAAGGGTCTGAGTTCAATCCCTGGTTCCGCCAAAAAAAAAAAAAAAAAGAACTTGCTACAGAGAATACAGTATTTTTAAGTATACATTTAGAACGGATCTGCTTAAGGGCTGGGGATGTAGCTCAGTTGTAGAACACTTGCCTGGTGTGCACTCGGGCTTGGTCCCCAGCACTGGGGCACAATTGTTTGCTTTGTTACGTGGAGACAAATACCCTTGGTCCCACCTCTTCGGGATGCCTATGCATGAGGGTCCCTAGAGTCCACAGTGGGGCTGGCCCAGCAATATTAGACCCTGTCTCTTAAAAAAAAAAAATTAATGTGCTTAACTAGTTCACTGTGCTAACTCAGGAATCGGGAAGAACAGAATTTGGTGGCTTATCCCCATGATGGCAAAATCTACTTCTGCACCTCGCAAGACATCCCTCCTGAAAACGAGCTGCTTTTCTATTACAGCCGGGACTACGCTCAGCAGATGGGTGAGTTTGTAAGGCTTGTCACAGACCTGCCCTGAAATGCCAGGGGCCAGAAGGACAGTTTTGGCAGTCATTTTCATGGCCGTTTAAGTAAGTTGGGCACTTTTGTGTACATAAAAACAAGCTTTACTTGTGTGTTTGAGATGTCAGAACCCGTGGTGTTCACAAGCTGAGTGTTAGTAACCAAGTGGCATTCACGTAAGACTCGCTTTTGTGGTGTGACCTTGATGTGTCAGGCTGGAGCTCCTGAGGCTCCTTTCTGGGCTGCCAGTGCCGAGGCTGATGTTCTGGAGGTCACCAGAGCCCCTACTTCGGGGTAGTGAACGTAGGCCTTCTTTTCTCACTGTTTTTGACTAGCGATGTTCAAGAGTTCGCATGAACCATGAATCTGATGTGCTCTCCAGGAGTGAGACGTGCTCCTCCACTAATTACCGTGTATTCTTTATGTGACCAGTGTGGTATTTTAAATGGTGAAAACTGTCTGGCACAGACATTTTAATTTCATAGGGAGTGGGCAAGCTGGAAATTTTGATAGAAGAAAAGATTGCTAGCAATGATGATCAGTATCAAGGTCAGTTTTGCAGTGTAAGTCCAGGAGACCCTGAGTGATTTATTTTAAAGGTGTTCCTGAGCACCCAGACGTGCACCTCTGTAACTGCGGGAAGGAGTGCGGCTCCTACACTGAGCTCAAGGCCCATCTGACCAGCCACATCCACGGCCACCTCCCTAGCCAGGGCCAGGGTGGCCACGGGCCCGGCCACGGCAAAGAGAGGAAGTGGAAGTGCTCCGTGTGCCCACAGGCCTTCATCTCCCCCTCCAAGCTGCATGTCCACTTCATGGGCCACATGGGGGTGAAGCCCCACAAGTGTGATTTCTGTAGCAAGGCTTTCAGTGACCCCAGCAACCTGAGGACCCACCTCAAGATACACACGGGTAAGCTGGGTCAAGCTGTCGGAAGGGGGCGTGCGCGCGCGCATGCTGCAGCACGTGGCGGGGGGCTCACGCAGGAGCCTAGGCCCTTACACACATTACACGGGTGCCCTGCCATGGAGCTGCACCTCTAGCCCCAGAGTGGAGTTTCTGTAGCATTTAGAAATTGCAGTCATTCATAAAGCTTTGCAGGCGGAGTGGAGATAGGAAGTAGGTGGGTAACCGAGTCCCTCCGAGTTGTGGCTCCTGCTAAGCTCTCTTCACTACCCCTCCAGGAGACAAGTGCAGCCGGCTGTGCCATCCACGTGTTGCACCATGGCCTGGGCTCCTGCTGGAGTGGGGCTGGCCGCCGGCTGGGCAGTCTCCCTCAGAACGGTGCTCAGTGCAGCCTATGTTCGGCTTTGCGGGTCTGTGTCCTGACCTCCGGGCAGAGCAGCCTCTTTGTGACTCTTGCTTTGTTCATACACGCTAGAGAACAGCAAAGGGTTTAGCTGCCTTAGTTGGGTCATTTGCTCTCTGAGTGTCAGAAGGCTTTCTCTTTCTCACCCTTTGTGTTACAACTGAGTAGCTGCAGCAGGAAGCACATGGCCTGTAGTATTGGCCCTGCGGCCTCCATGCAAAGCTTTGCCGCCCTGACTTAGACGAATCTGATTACGCCTTCTTGGAGGGATTTAACTTCATTTCTGGGTCATGAGGTCATCTTCCATGTTTAGCAGAGACCCAGCAGTACAAAAGGTATTCATAAAAATAGGTGCATAGAGAAGGGCTGGAGTTAATGAGTTTTTCTTTTAGGTGAAGCACTAAGATTACAGGTGTTTTTTTCACCCAGGTTCAGAACCTCCCGTCAGCCCTGTAGTATGAGCCCCTGCTATCCAGGTGAGGCCCTAGGAGGAGGAGCGCTTTAGTAGCTGTGGAACACAGACCTGGTGGCTCTGAGCGGGGCACCACTGAGCAGTATCCCTGGCCCGTGCCTGCTGGTCTTGAGAGGGCTGAGTGATTTGCATTACGCGGTTTTGGGCTCGTTGCAGGCCAGAAGAACTACCGGTGCACTCTCTGCGACAAGTCCTTCACCCAGAAGGCGCACCTGGAGTCCCACATGGTCATCCACACCGGGGAGAAGAACCTCAAGTGTGACTACTGCGACAAGCTCTTCATGCGGAGGCAGGACCTCAAGCAGCATGTGCTCATCCACACACAGTAAGTCTGGCCTCGGCGTGCCCACGCGGAGGGCTTGGTCTTACCCTGGGTGATTTTGCTTTGCTGCTGTCATTTCTTCTATTTCATCCATGTTTTCAAAACAAAAAGTCATTTATTAACAATTTAAAAGATTACTTCTGGTGCTAGGTGGTACAGACATGGAAGAAAGACCCTGGCCTTGTCCCAGGATCAATGAAGGACACACTGGCCATGCTCTGAACACAGGGCCCGCAAAGTGCTTGCTGCTCTGGGCTGCCCTGAGGGGAGAAGCAGGGTACTGTCAGGTGGAGTGGGCACCGAGGCAGGACTGGTTCCGGGTGGTGTGGGCAGAAGCAGGTGTGGAAGTGCCCGGAGAGTGTGGCTCCCGAGGCAGAGCAGCGCGCGCGCAGTGGGCCCGGTGGCATCTGAGAAGAGTGTGGGTGGTCAGCAGTGCTGTGTCCTGCGGTGTGCGGGCACACAGGCACTGGGACTCTCAGGGAAGGGGTGCTATTGTGGTGACATGGAGGTCATTCTGGCCAGTGAACACAGAGGGGTAGAGGAGGGACCCAGTGTGGAGACAGGTGTCGGAAGTGGTCCTGCCGGGGAGCAGAGCAGCCACGCTGGATGGCCCCAGCTCTGGGTGGTGTGGCGAGGACGAGGACCCTGCAGCTGTGGCGGAGGCCCTGGGTGCACTGGTGACATCTGCTGCCCATGGCCCAGGACGCTGGGCAGCAGGAGTCTGCGCCTGCCTTCCTGCATCACTGGCCCTCTCCTTCCCTCATGGGGGCGGAGGACAGAGCCTTGCCCCGAGGGTCCTGCCCAGCAGGCATGGTGGAGGCTGGCCGTGTGCCAGTTGGGGGAGCGCTGTGGAGAGCTAGTGGGTGGGAGCTGCGGAGAGGGCCTTGAGTCACGCTGCTTCAGCGCCTGCTTGGCTCGTGTGTCCCCCGGCACAGCATGTGAGGCTCACAGCCTCTGACAGGCTCCGAGGGCCTCGCCCCGTTGATGCTCAGTTTGTGGCATTAACTTGGCCCTGGGACGGAGCTCTGTGGGCTCAGCTCCGACTGTCCAGAAGCCGTGGCCAGTGCTCTGCACCGCCTGACTCAGGACACAGCTTGTGGTCTCCCACAGCGTGGGCTGCCCTGTCGGGTTCGTGGACACTACAGACAGCTGTGAGGGGGGCGGCGGCCTGTGGCAGGCAACACTGCAGCAGGGAGGGCACCCACTGGCACCACACAAGCCCAGCACCAGGCGAGCTGTGGCCTCTGTAAAAACACTTCTCTTCGTTCCCATAGAGAGCGGCAGATCAAATGTCCCAAGTGTGACAAGCTGTTCTTGAGGACAAACCACCTGAAGAAACATCTGAATTCACATGAAGGGAAACGCGACTACGTGTGTGAGAAGTGCACGAAGGCCTACCTGACCAAGTACCACCTCACCCGCCACCTGAAGACCTGCAAGGGGCCGGCCTCCGGCTCCTCCGCCCCTGAGGACGAGGAGGAGGACTCCGAGGAGGAGGACCTGGCGGACCCCGTGGGAACGGAGGGCTGCAGGGTGAGCGGCGCGCTGTACCCGGCAGACGAGCCTCTCCCCACACACAAGTAATGGCGTGGCCAGCCGCCCTCACGGGGGTGGTCTTACAAAACGGTCTCTGGTTTCCTTCCAGCCAGCAGTCCCAACGGCTGAGGAGTGGAGGTGGCCCTTAGGAAGAGTCTCTGGGAAAAACACTAGCAGACGGGGAGGAAGGTGGGCATGCCGATTCTGGCGATGGTGGGCAAGGGCCGGCTTTTTTTGAGGTTCTTTTATTTCCATGACAATCTGGGAGATGGGTTTATGCCTGCGCGCAGGAGGCCCTCTGCCCAAGCCAGTCACAGTTAGTTTGTAGTCTGCATCCTTCCCCCTCCTGCCCGGGGTAGGTGACATCCTACTCGTGCTCCCCGCCCGCAGTCCTTGGGGCTGGCTCTTGCATGCATGCTGTGGCTGATGTGCACCGCCAGGGGCCTGGGGCATCGCCTGAGTGTGCGCCGCTGTCCATCACTCGCGGGCTGGAGCTGTTCCCAGTGCAGCCTGCCTTGGCCACTGGAGAGTCCAGGCAGGCCTGATGTCAGAGTTTCCAGCAGGTATCGGGGGCAGCCAGAGAAGGGAGCGGCCAGTCAGTGGGCACAGATGGTGGGAGAGGAGGATGCTGGCGCCTGAGGGGCTTGGCAGGCCTGGCCATCTCTAGTAAAGCACGGCCGATGACAGGGACGCAGAGCCCAGAGCACCCAGACGAGCGCCCGCCTGTCTCCGCACCAGGTGCTCTCTGTTCCACAGGAAGGAAGGGAGGCATGGCCTTTGTGCCCCATGGGAAGGATCTCGCCACAGTTGGCGTGTTCCCAAGTCAGAGCATGGCATCTCCCGGGCGGGTACCCTGGGGGGCTGGGCCCTCCCGGTGAGCTGTGCGGGGAACTGCCCTGGCAAACGCAGGGTGCCCGAGGGTGTGGAAGGCACAGGGGCTTCATAGCCACCGTGGGAGCACACGCACCAGGCTCTGCAGAAGCAGATGCACGCAGCGCGCTCTGGCGTGCCGCTGTACCTCGGCTGGGGCAGAGGATGCTGGCCAAGGTTTTGCTGCTGCTGTATTTATGGAATGAGTATCTTCATTCAGATCTGTATTCCTCTAGGAAGGATGAAAATAAACTTTTTTTTTTTTTTTAAGTACAGGCCTTTGTGATCATTCCGTGTGTAATCCATGCATGCAGCCTGTGGCCAGTCCAGTCTTGGCTGACAAGTGTCCTCTTGGCAGAATCATGCACACAGGCGACCCCGAGCACACGGGAGCAGCACCCGCATCCAGGCTGTGTGTTGCATTTGAGGGTGCGCCGGGTTGGCAGTGCTCCTCCCCGATTCCCTCAGATGCACACACTTGGGCACCAGCAGGCCTGAGTCTGCCTGGCCCTCGGGCTGGCCTGCTTTTCAGACGTGTGTCAGTGCTGGTCCGGCCTAGCATGCTGTTGGGAGATGGCAGTGACTGGGACTCTGCTGGTGCAGACTCCCGTGTCCTGCTCCTGGTGACATGTGACTTAAGGGTCTCTGGCTGAGCTGTCAGGCCCCACTGTCACAGGCGATTGTGAAGCATGTGGAACATGCGTGCAGACACGCGTGACAGCTGCGAGTTGCTGCAGCAGCCCTGCTTGGTGCCCAGTGCTCCACGTGTGCCTCATTAGGTTTGGAAGTGTCCTGGAGTGTTCTGGAGCACACCTAGATGGCGTGGGCCAGTCACTCGATGGGCTCTTGATGTGTGAGCCCACAGCCAGGCAGCAGGGCATGCTGTCTCACGCACACCTCGCAGTAGAAAGAGTACTCTTTTTTTTTTTTCCCCACAGGGTCTTGCTATGTAGTTCAAGCTGGTTTTGAACTCACTGTGCAGCCAGGCTGGCCTCGAGCTTGTGGCAGTCCTGCCTCGGCCTCTGGAGGGCTGGAGTACAGGCGTGCACCCCCATGCCCTGCCTCGAAAGAGCTGTTAAGTCAGTTATGAAGCGCAAAGCCCGAGGCTGGCTGGAATCGTCATCAGGTATTACACTGTGTGCTCTTGTGTAGCTATACTTCGGGCTGGCAGTGCAGCTGGAGTGTTTACTCCAGTGCCATTCCTGACCTGAGCAGGGTGTTGTGCTCTGATGTCACAATACCAAGGACATCATCAGCATAGGTGTATGTCAGTGTCCCGAGTCTCGTGGGGCCCTCTGATTGGCTGGAGAGTCATAGTGCTGCACGTGATCGTGGGTACAGCTGTTAGCAAAATCTAGGAGCAGAAATGAAGGAAAGTGGGCAGGAGCCTGGCCTGGGCTTTGACAGGGAATGCAGCCACAGACGTCTGCAGTGCAGATCTGACGCTGGCATGCCGGGTCCCTGAGCAGTAATGGCGTTGCCAGTGACTGTTTTGTCCTCTGCTGCAGTGACGGCCTGTTTGCGTCAGGCTTTGGTGTGATGCTCTGTGGCTCACACATCTCATCTGCACAGGAGGCTAGTGACGAGCCCCAGTCTACACAGTGTGAGCACAGATGGTAGTGGTAGAGCCTGGATTGAAACACCGCACCTAACTAGTGGCCCCTTAGGAGCTGGGATCGCCCCTTGGCACCTGTCTGGGTGCTGTGGCTTGATTGATTGATTTGGTACAGGATCTCACTATGCAGTTGTGGACTCGTAGTGATCCTCCTGTCTTAGCCTCCTCAGCACTAGGATTATAGGCATGGGCCACCATGCCCAGTTTGGGTGGCTGGCACAGCATGCAGTACTGGGGATCAAACCTGGGTCCTTGCACTGGCCTGGCAGGTGCTTGAACCGCTGAGCTATCTCCCTGGCCCCATGGGTGCTGTGGCTTGAATCTTGAATGTCCCCAAGGGCCACATGTTGAAGGCTTGGGCCCAGTCCTTGGTGCTCCTGGGAGGTGGCAGGGCCTGGCGGCAGATCAGATCACTGGGACATGTCCTGGAAGGAGACCCGGGAGGAGCCTTCCCTGCACCTCTACTGTGCGCTGTCCTGGTGACATGTGGCTCTCCACCAGCCAGGGCAGCACAGCACCTCAGAGACCACGAGCGAAGACCATGTTTCCTCCCTCAGCACTGGTCATCTCAGGTGCTCTGCCTCAGCAGCGGGAGGCTGCCTCACACCCTGGGCTGCAAGGCCACACCAAGTGTACCCTCCATTTCACGAAGCCTACGTGTTCCTGCGAGCCAGTGCACCTGGGCCATGTATTTTGTTTTCTGTTCATTGGTTATGTCTTTTTCTACAGCTGAGGTCAAGCGGGATGTGAGCTTTAAGGTAGACAGGGAAAGAAGAGTCTGCTCTGGGAAAGTGGAGCCCGAGGTGGCTGTCACGGTAAAAGTGGCACGGCTGCTTCAGCCAGTGCTGCATGGGCACTGCCTTCAGACACGTCCTAGTGGTTGTGCACTTCAGTTTATCATCTGGTTAGTTCTTACAGCATATTAGATTCTGGTTTTCTAGTGTTAGAAATCAAGTTCAGAAAGCTCAATCTTATGCCCTCTTGGCCTGCTGAGTGCTGCCTGGAGTGCCGTCGAGACTGGAGGCGCAGAGCGCTGCGGCACCGCACCTGCTGCACCTCTGCTCAGCCCTGCCCTGCTGCGTCCGCCGCCGCCAGCGCACACTTGCATGGCAGGTGAGGCTCGTTCTTAGGCAGGGAACACCTTTGTAAGCTGTTGCATGTAACTGGCTAGAGATGGCTGGCGTCAGGCAGAGGAGCTAGCATGTCCCTAGGGTCTTGTCCAAGTCCCTGGCTAGCCAGGCTTAGAAGAGGAAGCGCGGCGGGGGCCTTCCCATGTGCAGGCTGCAGCGCGCACACGACGCGCTTATGCAAGAGGGGAGCAGCCCAGGCCACTCAACCGCTGGATTCGTTTCCCACAAGAACGGGAATTTTTCCTAGTTCTCTGTAGACCACCAGTGGCATTTGGATGCCGGTTGCAGCGAATCTGCAGATTGCTTTGAGTAGGCTCATCTTAACCGTAATTTAGTCTTCCAGCCCGTGAATGTGGGGTTTCCCCCTTCTGGGGTCTTCAGTTTCTTCCAACGAGCATTTTGTACAGCTGTTGGACGCGGGACTGCATTTACGACCTTCTGCAGCATCCCATCAGTTCACAGAAAATACTCACCTTTGGTACGCTTCTTATCCTACGTAGAACTCACCGAGTTTTGTCTTCGGTGGGATCGCCACGCATTTCTGTGCATACAGAATCGTGCAAGCAGGGTAATTCGGGTTCCTCCTTTAGTTGCTGTGGTTACAGTTCCAGCTGTGTACTGAGCTGTGACATCCCTGTCCCCATCTCTTGAGAATGCTGTTTCCCTCTTCAAGGGTGTTGCTGGTAGTCATCACCACGGCAGCCGTTCCGCCTTTGCTGTGGCCTAAGCCTCCTGTCCCCAGGAGGTCCAGGGCTTTTATCATGAAGGGAAGGTGAGGATTATTTAGCTGCTTCCTGTATCTATTGGGATGATCACATTTTGTCCTCCTTCGCACTTCTGTCTTGTCTTGAACTGCGTACGTTGAGCCATCTTTGCATCTCTGGAGTGAAAGCACCTTGATGAGGCTGCTGAATTCAATCTGCTAGTGTCTGGAGGGATTTTTGTGTGTAGTTCATCAGGATACTGGTCTGTAGTTTGCCTGTTTTGTTTCTTAGATTTGGTCACCGGGTGATGTTACGACAGAATGGGAAAGTCTCCCTTTTGGACCTGTTAGGGAAACACCAGTGTTCCTCAAGCCCGGCCCTGTTCTGCAGTCACGCCACCCGATCGTGGGCTTCTCCCCACTGGCCGACTCCATTACTACCATTTTTTGTTGCCACTGAATCATCTAGAACGCTGGTTCCTTTTTGGTACCAGCCCAGTTCTGCGGAAGTCTGTCCAGGACACGGCGTTGGGGAGCAGTGGTGGCATTTGGGGTGACTCACAGCAGTGTACTCACTGTGCACTTTCTTTCTAGTTACATTGGATCCTCACAGGTACGTGTGGGCTCCATCCTCGCCTGCGGTTACCGCACACAGGCTTCCCGCACCTGAGGGCCTAACTGGGAGGTGGCGCTCAGCGGGGGGCAGGCGCGGCAGCCGAAGCCACTGGCGTGGTACAGCCCAGTTCTTCACAGGGCGGGGATGGGTGCTGGCCTAAGGCTTGGGGCTCGGGACCCCCAATCTAGAGCTTACTTCGGTATCTGACCAAATGGCAAACCAGACCAAGGACTCTGTTGTACGCCATCCTTCAATATGCTGCCTGTGGTAGCCCCAAGTCGCAAGCCCGTCATACCAGTTGTCTGACCTGGGGCAGCATTCTTAACGGCTAGGGTTGGTCCCAGGTCAGACTGCTTCTGCTGCCCCTTCACAGTCACCTGCAGCAGGAGGACACTGCAGCCAGGGCCGATGCACCAAGTGGAGAGCGAGACTCGGACCATCTCCCCTCCCTGCCTAGCACTAGGCACAGCAGGCCTTCGGGCTGTGCTGGGGAGAAAAGGTGCGGCCCTTTGACATTATTTATTGCACTGTAAACGTGCCCACTGAGAACATTTAAAATCATGAGCATTAACCTGAGAACTGTCAGGAAAGAGGCGTCTATGAGGTGCCCACCTCTGCTCTTGTTCTCCAGTCCCCACCTCCGAGCATGGTTTTACAGTGTTTTTTATTT
Organism: Octodon degus; assembly: GCF_000260255.1. Lineage (NCBI taxonomy): Eukaryota > Metazoa > Chordata > Mammalia > Rodentia > Octodontidae > Octodon > Octodon degus. The sequence continues at coordinate 34,655,466 of NW_004524580.1, read as the reverse complement.
ATTTATTTATTTTTTTAATTTTATTTTATGTGTGTGTGTGTGTGTGTGTGGCCAGCTCAGCCCACCAGTGGGCGGGGCTGGCTGGCATGTGGTGCTGGAGGATTGAACTGCGGTCCCTGTGCTTTGCTAAGCTTGTTTGTTCTAAGTAGGTGCTTTAGACCACTGAGCCATCTCACCAGCCCCTACACACTGTTTATGATCACAGGATTTTCCCTTCTTAAATTCTGAAGCCTGTGTGGTGACACACCTGGGAGTCCAGCCACTCAGGAGGCTGAGGCAGCATTACTTGGGTGAGGGGTTCGAAGCCAACCTGGGCAAGACAGTAACTGTTTCCAAAAAAATAAAAAGAATTTTTATAGGTTGTTACCTACTTTAAAAACCTAGATTTATTGTGACAGGATGTTAAAGAAGGCAGCAGTTTAAAAACATTTTTCAAGGAACACAGGACCCAACAGCACCCACATGGGCGAGTGCGAAGGCCGGGTGTCCGCGCCCAGCTGCAGAGGGGACAGCAGCCAGGGAGAAGGAGCCGCCCTCCACAGCCCCAGTCAGGGACACAGACTGAGGCGGCGTGCGCCTCGCTAGGACTCCATCGGGGTCTGTACGCTCCTGCCCTGCAAAGGGCCGCCACCAGCTGAGCTTCTCGAGCTGCCCACGACCAGCCGCTCTCGTCTCCCGAATGCTTCATTTACTGAACAGTGAGAGAGTTGTTAGGGTGGAAAGTTTATGAAAACATATTGAACATTTTATAAGTGGGAAAGCAACCAAGTTGGAAGCCTAAGTTAATGAGCTGAATGGTTTTTCTAACGGTCCACGTCGCTGGCACCTGCCTTGCTCGTCCTGGCTTTATCTAGCAGGCCTCAGTAACAGACGCTCCACCCCAAGCCACTGCCTGCCCGTTCCTCACCACACTTTGACTCTTTTCTGTCTTCTTCCATCTTGCCCAGAATCAACCAGGGTACAACTTCCTGGATTTGTGGCTTTCGCATACAAGTTAACCTGCGAGCCACCCGGGGGAAACCTCAGGACCCTCCTGCGGGGATGGGATTCAGTAATCACAGCAGGGACATTTTCTCTGTTCATAGGACACCAAACTTGCCCCACAACACAGACAGGAGCTAGGCCAGAGGTGGTGAACTGGTGGCAAGTTGCCGCAGAAAGCCTACAGGGTTCACCACCACCACCGAGCAGGAGCTCCTGCAGACAGGCAAGCAGAGTTTGCAGACAGCAGCGGAGCAAAGGCCAGGTTCATTCCCAGTCACGGAGAGGGCAGGGCTCTGCTCCGAGACCTACTACGCTTCCTTGTAGCCTCCTAGAAGACCTGGCCCTTTTCACCTACACCTGAAGTGTGACAACAGCTTGCACTGGGCTCCTGGGCACGGCGCCCACCACGGGGCGGCTGTGTCTGCCCTGCTTGCTGCGCCCTGTCGGTCTCCACGCCGCACTAGCATCCCGAGCTTCTCCAGCAGGAGCGGGAAACAGGCCTCACCTGAAGAGACGGTGCTGAAGTCCCAGACCCGGAGGCCTTCCTTCTGACCCCCAAAGGCGTACACGAGTGGCAAATCAGGGCAACACGAGGAACAGAAGAGAACACCCTGCGGAGAGGACAGGGCCAGTCATTTCCACCCTTCCAGGGAGCTGCAGGCACTACCTGCTCTCTAGGAACTTCCGGTGTGGATGATTCCAAACGCCAGGGCGCTGCGGTCAGGGGCGGAGAGCGACGTGGCAGGACGGCTCGCGAGCCAGCTGTGCCCGTGGAGGTGCGCGTGCTCTGAACACGCAGGTCTCCAACGTCAAAGTGCTCTTCGAAATCGCCTTGCTGTGTCCAGAAGCTGCGGGGCTCCTTCTCCACAGCAGCAGTGACACCACAGGTCTCTAGTAGGTTGTTACACTGCTGAGTGCAATCCCAGGGCCTCACAGGTGCCAGAAAGGCTTTACCCCAGGCCACAGCCTATCCCTTGGCCACTAGAAATCCTTTAATGTTTTCATTACTGGGTACACGGGTATATTGTAGAAGGTATGAACGGGGCAACAGAAGCCTCAGTGAGACAACCAGTTTATGTTTGGGGGCTTAACTATACGCGTGGGCAAGTATTATAATAAAGATAACTTCCATAGCTCACTTTCCCATAACTAAATACGCACACACGCTTTTCCCAGCCATGCTCTACCATAGCTACAATCTAACTTAAGCAACACAGTGCCTGACGTAAAGCAGGTGCTGAGAATTTGCTGGGAGAATCCCAGGTATTGCTAAATTGTGCCAGGACACATGTTGTAATCAACTCAGTCAGAACCAGTGACATAACGAAGTCACAACACAGAATACTTGGCCCCAATAGCTCTGGCTCCCTAAGGCCCAAGAGCTCCTGCAGTGGTCCTGACTGTCAGGCAGAATGTGGCCCTTTCTCCTGTCCTCCTCCAACCGTCATGATCTCACCAAGTGACCGTCAAATCACGTACCCTGGAAATGGAGACAGAGCTCACAACATGTCACCAAATCTGACTAGCCCCAGTTAAGTGCCTTCAGCATCCATGATCCTTATAGCAGGGACTGCTAGCAAAGACGAGCAGTGCCGGGTGACCACACACACAAGAAGAGACGGCGCAGGGCCCTCACCATCTTCATGTCCCGCGAGTGGACGAGACTCGGCCTGTCCCCGAGGATGTCCCAGATCTTCACATACTTGTCTGCTGACGCGGTCACCAGGCAGCCCCTGATCTGACTGCTCAGCTCAAGCCCTGGGGAGGAACAGGCTCAGACTCACTGCGCCTCGCGCTTCCACGGGGAGGGGAGTAGCGCTCGAGCTCACCGGAGATCTCATCATTGTGCGCGTTGAGTGTGAACACCGGCTTATCTGACCTCGCGTCCAAATTGTACACAAAGCCGTCATCAGTGCTGGCCTAGAAGAGAGGCGAGATCACTGTCTGGGACGCTGGCGTCACGGTGGCAAGCGGCCAGCTCCCTGGGACTCCCGTGGCACTCATCCCGTGACCTCTGTTCTGTCACCGGGGTCGCTTCTGCTCGGCAGCCCAGCTCTGCCCTGGGTCCATCAGTCTGCAAGCTGCGGCGGTCAGGGTGGAGTGGGCTACAGGTCAGGCAGATGGCGGTTCAGGAGGAAGGAGACCGCTCACACCCCCAAGTCCTCAGGTCTGTGGCTTTTCTGTGACCACTGTCAGCGAGTCACGGCAGGAGTGTGGTCCGACTTGAGAGCCAGGACCGCACGGCCCTCGCAGCAGCTGCACCCTCCTCCGAGCACACGAGGCCCAGCTCAGGCACTGCTGGCCACTTCCTGTACCTGGAGCTCACTGTCAGGAGACTGCCAACACTGCCGGCTTTGCGGGCACCCCCCAGGACCCCTGGACCCCGGACGGAAGGTGGCACATAATTTCTCCTGCGCTGCCATCTGTGAGTCTCGGGGTGCTCGAGGAAAACTGACACCCAGCAGGCTCCACGAGTGTGTCTAGAAAGCTCTGGGCCTTTCTCAGGTGGAGGCCCTGCTACACGCTGACCAGGTTCACGTGGTCCTGAGAGGAAGACCTAGAGAGAGGGGGTTGCCCCGGGACAGGCCACACCACCCAGGTGTGGCACGTGAAAAAGCACAGTGGCTGCACCTGGCATCTCCAATGAGGCTCACAGAATGGCAGTGAGTGAACAAGGCGTGGCAGAGTCTGGCGTGGCTGGCTGGCAGCAGAATCATAGGAGCCACCATTTGTGTGTGTGTGTGTGTGTGTGTGTGTGTGTGTGTGTGTGTGGCTAAGCCACTGCCTTTTTTTTTTGGTCTTATTTTTACTATTTTCTTTTTTGGTACCGGGAATCGAACTCGGGGCCTCACGCTTGCTAGGCAGGCGCTGTGCCACCGAGCCACATCCCCAGCCCGAGCCACTGTCTTAAAGCAAATCACGCTCCTCTGCAGAAATAAATTCCAGACATGCAAAACACTATCCACATAGGAAAAGGACTGCAGGGCCTCCTGCTGCATGGAATTGGGAAAGTGAGGTGTCAGGAACCTAGAATAGCATTCTTACCAGGAAATGACAAGGGGAAAAGGGGTTCCATGTCACCCTCTCGATCTGCCCACTGAAGCGCCACACACGGTGGGTCTCTTCTGGACTCCGGCAGTCGTACAGCGCCACGGACCTGCACACGGCATGCAATCAGGGCTGGGGAGCGGCTCCTGCTTCACATTTATGTTTAGGGAGGTCAGAGTTCACTTATTTAAAACTAGCGTCAGGATTTTAAATAAAGTAGGGGAAAACAAGTTGCTTTTCCCTGACAGGTGACCCTGGTGCTGCACAAGGGCAGCGGTGGCCCTGCCCTGCGCGGCTCAGCCGGCCTCACTGCCTGCCTGCCCTGCGCGGCTCCCGCTGCCCTCACTGCCTGCCTGCCCTG
>NW_004524580.1:34631958-34650699 GCF_000260255.1 Octodon degus | reverse complement strand
GCTGCCCTCACTGCCCTGCGCGGCTCCCGCTGCCCTCACTGCCTGCCTGCCCTGCGCGGCTCCCGCCACCCTCACTGCACTGTCCTCGGGCTCAGAGCCACAGGACCCAGGCCACGTGGGGTGGCTGCTCCGGGCAGAAGTGGCTGTGCTGTACCTCAGTGGGGACCTATCAACAAGGGAGGGAGAGGGACTTTGGTGCCCCTCGCTGTCTTCCCGCAGCAGGCCGGGGTGCACAGAGGTGTACCTGGGCCCAGGAGCCCTGTTGTGGCTTGGCTCTGCCACCCTGCGCACCAGTCCTCGGCCTGGGGCTGAGGCACCTCTGCTCACACTGCACTGTGCGTGGTCCTGTGCAGGCCACCCTACTCTCCAGAGGGCGGGTGCACCAGGAGCAGAGCCACATCCACCTGCACGGCCAGAATGGGCCAGCGTGGGCACAGTGCTGGGGTAACCAGGCCACACCAGTTCAGCCTCACAGGCACCAGAAATGCGCTTGGGTCTGAGGCCCTTCCGAGTTGGGATGGGCTGTCTCACAAGATGCCGATGCAGCACAGGCCGACATGCTCTGAAAATCAAAGCTGCACCTCCCAGATGCACTAGTGATACGTAGCCTTTCCCTCCAGACTGGAGGGCGTGGGGGCAGGAGCTGCGGAGCGCCATCCTGCCTGCGGGTGGGCCCAGGGACATTTGTGAACCAGGGAGAGCGCGAGCCCAGCAGTGGTGCTGCCAGAAGCGCTTCCTTACTTATCGTAGGATCCAGAGATCAGCGTCTGGGCCTCGAAGGGGTGGAACTGCAGAGTCTGTACCTGTGGAGCAAAGACATGCCCGGTCTACGCCGCCCCGCCCAGCGCCACCTCTGCGTGAGGGCACTGATCTGGCCGTGTTTCTACAAATGCTTCCCTCGGAAGTCCAGCCCCGTGTAAGGAAACACATGACAGCACTGAGGGAGGCTGAGGCAGGAGGGCTGTGGATCTGAGTCCAGCCCTGACAACTCAGTGAGACCCTGCTGGCCAGTGAAAACAGGGTCTGAGATGAAGCGCGGGCGGAGGCCTTCCGTCCCCAGTACTGAAGAAACACAAAGAGAAAATGCCTGCATATCCAGAAAGGCAAACTGAAGGTGCAAATAAAGGCTGCACGTCCAGGGCGGCACCCACACTACAGTGGGAAGGCCCACCGCGCCAGTGCAAGGCTCTGTGAAGTGCTTTCTGCAGACACCACCCGGACCCTTCTCAAGGCTCCGGCCTGGCCGCCCCGGGACAGGGTCTCATAAGTCAGAGCTGTGCAGCTGGGCTCAAGCCCTCAGATTCCCCTGCCGCAGTCTTCCAGGGTGCTAGGAAGGGTCATGCCCAGCTGCGCAAGCACTCTGTAAGCAGCAGAAAGTGGTCTGTAGACACCTGCCCCAGGTGTCCGAGGACCGCATACCTTGTCTGTGTGTATGGTGAGGCTGGCTGCGGGCTTCCCCAGGGACATATCCCACAGCACAACGGTGCCGTCAGCAGATGCGCTTGCCAGCACGTTCCTGAGGAGCAAACACGTGAGACCACCTTTGAAGCCAGCGGCATCCAGAGTGAAAGGACCCCCTTTCCAGCAGCATGCAAGAGAATATGCCCTTAGGCATGAGCGGACCTGAAACAAGCCTCGGCTTACATCTTGACAGCAGCCAATGTACCCAGAGACGTGAGCATGGCAGTGGCAAGCCACACGCGTCCCTCCCTCCCGCCAGACTTCCCGCTCTAGCAGGCATGGCGCCAGCGCAAACACACTGCTCAGATGTGTGAAGGGAGGGCAGACAGATCTCGGTTCACGGGCAATGGCCCAAGGGGCCAGAACAAGTCCTGGAGGAGCACAGCAAAGCTGGGACGCTCATCCACCCTGATCTCAAAGTGCACTGAAGAGGCAGCGCGAGGCAAGTGCCGCGGGGCCGCAGCAGGAGGCAGGAGAACCCTGGGTGCTTCTGAGAGCAGGTGGAAGGGCCAGGACGGGACCTCGGGCTCAGCAGTGGTTTCTCAGATACAACACCGAAAGCACACGCAACACAAACACTGGCCGCCACTACCCACGAGATGCGTGCTGCCGGGGCTGTGAGAGAGTAAAACCCCGAGTGGGACAACGAGGGTGAGTTGCGTGTGTGGCTGGAGACTAAGATCTAGAGCACAGGAAGAGCTCCAGCAACTAACTAAAAAGTGGAAAGGCCGGCCAGATAGCTCAGCGGATTAAAGTGCCTGCTTAGGCAGGTGCAGGGATGCACGCTGAGATGGCGATAGAGACTGGGCGTGGTGGCACGCGCCTGTAACCCCAGCACTCGGTAGGCTAGAAAGGGGAGGATCGCTCCCACGCTGATCTGCATAGACCCTGTACTAAATACATTAAAAAATAGGGCCACACCTTAACTAGGACATCGCTTATGCAGACAACACACAAGGGCCCGCAAGCACAAAGCTGCTCAGGGCCACAAATCACTGAGACACGCAAACCAAAAGTGCAGGGTGGGAGCATCTCATACCTGTGTAAGGCAGGACTATCATAAAATAGGGAGAAAGAAACAGCAGAAGGGTGCAGAGAAGCAAGTGCCTGAGTGTGCCCGTGGTGGGGTGAGAGAGAGGTGCAGCCGCTAAGGCAGGCAGGGCCTCGAGGTCTCAGAGCTGCTGTGGGGCCGCCGGCAGGGCTGGAAGCAGGCCTCCAATGCACCATCCTCACTCCCCGCGGGGTCCTTATGGTAGGAGCAGCCCAAGCACCCGCTGGTGTGTGCACACAAGGGCACCTGGTGTGTCACAGCACGGACAGCCCCGAGGACGCCACGCTCACTACAGCAAGCTGGCCCAGGGAACACGCACCAGAGGATTCCATCCATATGAACTTGTGGGACAGTTACCTTCTCGGGGACCACAACGGCGTGGCAGGTGCCACAGCTGGAGGAAGCGAAAGGGGAGCTGATTTTCAGTTTTGACAGGGTACAGAGCTCCCCTTTCGGAAGATGAGTTCTGGGGGTGGACAGCAATGACAGCCGCACAACGATGTGGACACGTGGAGTCACTACTTGAAATGGCTTCAGCAGTGACTCCTGAATTTTGTATTTAGACCATAATTTAAAAGCAAAATACATGAGTGTGTGGCTGAGGTGGGAGAGCAGAGTGAACAAGACTTCCAGCAGCACGCACGGGGCGGTGCAAGGGGCACGGGCGGGGTGGTGCAGGGGCAGGGGCAGCGCTGCGGCCTCCGTAGCACCCACAGAGCCCCCGCAAGCGGGCAGGGCTGGCAGGAGCGAGCACGACGTTCCGAAGGCCTTCACGGCCCATGGCGCCCCCTTCCTTTACCTGGTTAGCTTATTCCACGAGAGGTCAAGGACGGCGTCGGTGTGCCCTTCCACGGGGGGGCTCTGTAATGATTGCTTAGTTACTTCTTGTGCCGAAGTAAAAAGCCGTACAGCTCAGAAGTCACCGCAACAACGCGAGCTTGCTGTGCGGTGAGCGCTGCGGTCTCCCCAGGTGAGCGCGCTCCACACGGCCCCTAATCCCTGCTCTCCTCACAGCGCCCACGCTGGCCGTGAGAGGCTGTGGGAAGACTGCAGACTGACAACCCAAGCCACACAGGGCTAGGTGCTGGCCTCACTCTGCCCTACTTCCTTACCTTCTTTCCCTTCTTCTTCTTCTTTTTAGAAAGCTTGCTTCCAAGCGTGAAAACTGGCTCCAAAGAGTCCACGATATCAAGGTCCCATACTTCAATGACAGGGGTCATGTTTCCCACAGCAATGTAATTTCCTACACACGCAAAGAGCTTTGGGTTACTTCAAAAAGGGGACAAAAGAACGTATCAGACACACTCATGAGAACCCGTTCCGTGTAGCCCTGAAGGCGCCACCGTGCAGGGTCCACCTCAGGCCCCGAGGACCAAGGACAGCTACGCAGCAAGGGATAGCGTGATCTCTGGCCTCAAGGCCCTCATCTACATGATCAGGGAAAGGACTGGGCCCCTCTGCCCTGGCTCCTCCTCCACAGACCTTGTGAGGGTGCCCAGGTCCGAACCTGAATGTGTGAAAGCTTCGCAAACAAAACAGGAGGAGTCAACAATGCCAGGGTTACCTCCACTAGTACCGCACAAATGCGGCTACAAAAGCTAATACAAAAGCCTATGTTACAAGCCTCTTCATTGGGGGCCGGGGAGATGGCTCAGTGGAATAAGTACTTCCCTGGCAAGCACAAGGACCTGAGTTCAATCCCAGGTTCCACCAAAAAAAAAAAAAAACAAGCCTCTTCATTTAGCGATATCTGATGGTTTTTATCAAATAGGTTATGCCAATCAACTCTAGCCAGCAGTCTCAGACCATCCCGGCCACACCGTCCTGGGTCTTCACGGGGCATTACCAGCACCGAGCCAGGCTTCTGGGCCCTGTCCTGCAGCCGGCAGAGGCAGGCATCGGCCCGGCTCACCTGAGGCCTGGGGAGACACAGACCCCCACGGAGACACGACGCAGTGTTCAGAACCAAGTGACTGCAGCAACCTCACGACACGTGTGCAGCAGCTCTGAACACGCAAAGCTGGAGTCTTCTAATTACCTGTGGAATCATCGGGGCTAGGATCGAAGTTCAGCCACTCCACGCTCAGGGGGTACGCAGACAAGAGGATGTCATGGTGCACGTAGAAGGAGTCTTCCTCCCGGTTGTAAACTGAGAAGAACAGAAGAGACTCAGCCCGAGCGGGGCGGTCAGCAGCCACGGCCAGAAGTTACGTGGGACAACAGTGCTTCTACTTCTTTCTTGGGACTTAGGTCACTACAGATACGTCTAACAGAACACTACTAACACAAGTGGTGACGCTGAAGCCCAATGCCAGTCATCACTGCCAGGCAAAATTTCTGCACCTCTAAATATTGCCAGCACCTGGCACACCCCAGAGTGGCACACAGAACTGACCAAGCCACCCTGCACACAGCCCCAGGTAAGGGGTCCCAGCTCCCAGCCCCCAGCCCTCGTTACAGCAGGCAGACACACATAGATCATGGCCGTGTTGTCTTCTAAAGTGAGCAAACAGAAACCACTGGGGAAAATCACATTTAAAAATCTAAATGCTTGCCAAGCTGGGCGCGGTGGCTCACCCCTGTAATCCCAGCACGTGGAGGCTGAGGCAGGACTGCTTCAAATTCAAGGCCCGCCCTAGCTACACAGCGAGTTGAAATACATGAGAGTGCCTCAAAAACAAACACATAAAATAACCCACAGAACAGAACTCATACAAAAAATAAACGCATATCTACAACTTGTTGTTCTTCAAATATTTTTAAAAGACCAACCAGTTTACGAAGACCAACAACATGAAGGGGAGAGGGAACTCGTGGGGGCATTTGCTCTGACTGCACCTCACAGCACGGGACAGGCAACACCGCAGGTGAAGGAGCCAACTATGTTTACGTCAATAATGTGGGGTCTTGGCACTAACCGATACAGCCCAGATACCAGCATGCGCCTTCCTCACCTCCACAAACACGCTTTTATTAAGAATGTAGTAAAGCCGGGTATGATGGCACACGCCCATAATCCCAGCCTGCAGGAGGCTGAGGCAGGAGGATCACTGTGAGCTCTCGGCCAGCCTGTGCCATAAAGTGAGCTCAAGGCCAGCCTGTCTCAAAAAGACAAAAAAAAAGTACAGAAAAAATGTAGTAAATAATAAATTGAGTATTTTTAAAAATTCTTTCCATCTCTCCTGGATGGATCCTGGGATTAGCAGAACGCTGGCAAAGGTCTCGCCTCTCCGCCTCCGATGGGAACGCAGGCTCAGCGACTGAACTACAAACTGCAGTCCTGGAAACGCCCAGCCACATTCACTGCGCTTCACTCACACGCAAAGCAGCGCTGTGACGCTCCTTGAAAACACGCTTTAACCCACACCAGAGCGCCTGCCTGGCAGCTTTGCAGAGCCCCTGCGAGGCTGAATGTACACATGCGGGTGCTGTGACGGTGCTCCCAAACCCAGGCAACAATCGCCCGTCAGGGCTGCACCCAGAAGGCAGTGGGGACACTTTTTTTTAATGCATTTAGTTGTTGCAGGGTCTCACTACTCAGATCTACCTTGTGGGGATCCTTCTGCTTTCAGCCTCCCCAGCTTGGGATTACAGGTGTGCGCCACTAAGCCAGTGGACTCTGGCTGGCTTGGCCCATCCTGGGGGTGGGGCTGGCGCGGCATGTGGTGCTTGGATGGAGCCACGGTCCCTGTGATTGCCTAAACTGGCCTAAGCTGGCGCTCTAGTCCTCTGAGTTAGCTCGCCAGCCCTGGAAATACAATTGTTTCATTTCACTTTCTCTTAATTGCTGACACTGAGTTCCAAGCAACAACTGTAATGCTCTCAGACGAAAATGATGACAGAACAAATGTAATAGGTTTTAATATTCTGGTTAGGACTGGCCTCATAAATGAAGTTAACCAAGTGCTTCTTACCCCAAATATGTAAATGTTTGAAGACATCAAGAGCTAAAAAAGAACAACTTCATGTTATAGTGCTTGCTATTCAAAGTCTTTTTTAAAGAAAATCTTCATAAGTGACCATAATCAGCCTAAGTGGGCATAAGCCTCAGGCGCGAAGATTTTACGTTTCAGAAATCCAGGCTAAGAAATGGAACTCAGCTCAGTGCTAGCCATCTCCTTGCACACACGAGGCTCTGGCTTAGGTGCCTGGTGTCTTAAAAAGACTCTGATTTGAAACTTGCACTCACTGCCCACTTCAGATTTCTGCAGAGCACTCGCCTCTGTGCTACACTTCCGGAGCTAGGCAAGATGACCACGATCTGCGGGCTGCCAAAGAGCGCTGAGGCACTGTATGCTGACTTATGATGGGAAGGTACGAGAGGGGTGCTGCGGTGACTCCGGCACAGGGAGAGAGAAGCTGTCCACTCAGCATAATCTTAACCACATAAAACTTGCCCCACAAAAATGAGTAATGAAAAAAACAGGGTAGCAAACTGTCAACTCAGCATCATGAATTAAATTTTTCTTTTATATTTTTAATATCATTTTACTTCCAGGCTTCTATAGTAGAGAAAGTAGAAAAACTGGCAAATACGTTTTTTTTTTTTTTGTTTTGTTTTTAAAAAGTAACGTCAAGGGGGTCTATTTATTGCTGCAAAAAGGTCAGGTCCCAAGTGAGCCAATGACCAGAACACCACCTGCACAGATTCACCTGTGTAATCAGCTCAAGGGAGGCGCAGCAAGATCTGCACCCAGTGCTCCCCAACAGTGACTGTGTGGCGAGCTCAGTGCCCTCCAGAACACCTCGCAGCATGGACCAGTCTTACTTACTGTGCACCTCTAAATTGCACTGCTCCTGTTCAGCTCGGCCACAAACTATGAGATTGTCGCTAGGCTTGATCAAGAAATCTTCTCGTTCGTACTGTTCCTGTGTGGACAGGCCAAAGGTTGGTTAGAGGGAGAAATCCAGCCAGACTTTCTAACAGGAGCATGGCTAAGCAAGTGAGGGGCACTTACTGTATCCTTCAGAGTGACGTAAGGGTCTTGGTCATTGCTCCCATAGACCGTAAGCCCCAAGAGCGATTCGCCAAGAGTCTCAGCATCTGCACAGATTCACTAGTCAAAAGTAATACAATAGTCCTCTTGAAGAAAGCATTATCCTACAGAATTGATCTTTGGAGTATAAGCCAGCCACTGCCTATTTTATAGATAACCAGATCACCGATTGTTGGGAAAGGAAACAAGGCAGGAGTTTACGAGCCAAGTATCCTTCACCTCTGAAATGCACTGCTGACAGGCTTGCAAACTCACTTGATGATGGAATTCTCTTATGGCACATCTACGAGGGTAGCACAGGACAGACCCAGAGTAACAAGACGCTCAGGAAAAAGAAGACACACTGAGTTGTGACGGAAGCTCCTTCGGGACGCTGGGCTGGGGCTCTAGACATCTGAAACCGAGACCACTGGCTGCTGCTCCAGAGCCCTCAGGGTCTGGGGCTGCCACCCAGGAAGTCTGACAGAAGACTACAGAGGTGAAGGCCTGGTCTTCACCGGCCTGCTTCACATGTCTAGACTTCCTTTTCCATCTCCCTTTTCTCTTAGAAACTGGGGTTCTCTTTTTCTAATCATCTATAGCAGCAGCGTTTCAAATGCACATAGCCTAAAAAGTGGATAGCCTGAAAAAGTGAATGCCCAAGGAAAAGGTGTAAAAACGCAACTGCGCACACCATGACTGCACAGGAGAATCCACAGTGGTGACAGATGACTAAACCTCACGTGTGCACTAACACGCGCACTATTTTTCCTACGGCATCAGACTTACATTTCAGAGCGGGTGGATCACGCTTTTCTCCTAAACTAATTTAGGAAACCTGTTCCCGCCCAGATCACATGGCTGATGAGTGTCAGAGTAGAGCTCCAGACGTGTGGGCTAACACACCAGGCCTGTGATCATGGCCGAGAGCAAGCCTGCCCACCTGGGTCCCCGTCCTCGTCGTATCTGTCCAGCTCGTACTCGGCCAGCTCATCATCACCCAGCGTGCGGTCATCCTCGGGGCCGCCATCCTCTGGGGGCTCCCTTGGCCGCGCCTGAGTCCGGGCACTCTGCATGCCATCTCCGCCCGCTTCTTCCTCGTCGCTGCCAACTTCGTCTCTGTGAGAACAAAACAGAAAGACACAAAACACCCACGTAGCACGTTCCAGTAATGAGCGCGCCAAGCACCACGCTCTGACATCTACACTTCAGCAGGCCCAGACCCCATAGCAGCATTCCGAAACTTACCGCAACTTTTCCTTCGCTTCTGCAATGAGGCGCTTTACTTCATCTTTACTTAGCTCTACCTACAAGAGAAGCGACACTTCATCACTGTATTTAATGAAGTCATTCAAAGTCTGAGTTAAAAAGATCTGCAAAAAAATCGTAAACTGGAGCTTCAAGGAACATGAGACGCCAATGTCGGTGCTCTCGATTACAGAGCAGCTCTGGTAGTCCCACTCCTCCTAGGACACCCCCCCCCCCCGGCCGTGGTCCCTACTGCTGCTGTGGAGTACTCGCTCACAGCGCTCATATTCCTGCAAAGGCCACTCACTCAGCACTCCAGAACCCCCTTCACCGATCCACTCTGCAGCTCTGCTTTCTCATCTGCTGGGAAGTGTTCCTCGTGGGCACCCGTGGTCCCAACAGAAGTCACCTCACTTGAAACCCGACAGCCCACACCAAAGCAACACTTCAGTCCCTTTACGATATGCCGTCACTGCACAGCCGCAAGCCCTCTGAAGCCGGGTCTGCCTGTCACCGTCGCCTGCGCACACAGCTCAATGCGTGGCCCAGGGTCACACCGCATACATGGTCACTCAGCTGAGCAGCCACTCGGGCCTCATCAAAAGCCTCCAGCAAGCTCTCCAGAGGGACACTCCATTGTGGAGCAGCTCAGAAGGTGAAGGCTAAGTGTCAGAAAAAGACGCTTACTTGTCTAATTTCTGGTCTGAATAAGCCTCTTCAATTACACCCATTTTCTACTTCAACAAATTCTAAGTTAATTTCTGTCCCTAGTGCGTAAGCCTGTAACGAATGCATGCTGCAAGCCAGACACCAGAATCAGAAAAGAACGCAGCTGTGCCCTGCTGCCACCGCGTCGGCGGGGCCTACTGCCACCCTCAAGCCGCTCCATTCCCATCGTGCTCCTTGGGTGTCTATGACGACAGCTAACCCGACCCCTTCACCCTTTTAGGTCACTGACTGCGGCGCACGGGCTCCGTTTCCCGTCTGGCCCGCGTCAACGCTCAGCCCGCGAAGCAGGAACACCCGCAGCGACCTCCACGCGTGCGGCATCCGGCCTCCGGCTCCCGCAGGTTTCCCTTCCCTCACCGTCACTCCCCTTCCCACTGCCGCCCGGATGGCTGAGGAAGTCTCCCGCTGACTGCGGCCTCGCCACACCGGGTCCCAGCCGGGCCTCAGCCAGCGCTCGGAGGGCGCGAGCGGCCGCGCCGAATCGGCCGACCCCACCCCCACCCCACCCCACCGGCGGACCCGCCCTCCAGGCCGCGCCTCCGCGGCGCCGTAGCGACCCGCAGCAGGCCGGGTGCGCCCGGGAGCCCCGCGGCCAGCCCCACCTTGTCCGGCGTCTCCTTGGCCACGCCGCAGCGGACCCAGGCCACGCACGTCACCTGGCGGCTGCGATTCATGCCAGCGACTCCAAGAGTTCCCAGGAAGGAGCCCGGCCGCCGGGCGGAACGTGCAGGCGCACAACTGACGTCAGTCCCACGCGCCGCGGCGAAAGGAGGAGTCGGTGCGGGGCGCTCTGCGCCGGCGCGCCCGTGACGTCACTGGCGGGCGCCCCGGGGACGGCCTCGCAGAGTCCCGCGGCGGACTTCCTCGGACGGCCCTACCGCGGCTGGAGGCGGCGCTGAGACCGGTCGCGGACGGCAGGTGGCCTCGGGCGTGGGGCCCCTGCGGCAGGCCTGCCCTGCGTCGCCCGGCCCTCCGCGGGTTTCGAGCCCGCGTGTACACTGGCGACGCAGCGCGACGGGCGCCTGCCCGCGAGCCGCCGCCCAGCCTCTGGGTTTGGCTCTGCGACGGGGTCTGGGAACTGCGCGGGCTGCGTGCAGCCTTCGGGCGCCCCGCTCAGCCTCCCCGGGAGCTGGGCTCGCTGCCGTAGTTACGGTGAAGTATGCGGGACAGAACCTCCCATCCGAACTATTTTAAGTGTATAGTTCAGTGACAGAACCTGCTCGTTGGGTTTTGACGTTACTTGTTAATGCAGCAGTAAAAATGCGCGGTGAGGACCAGCTGTGTACTCAGACTCGAGCGCATGGGCTGATTTGATTTTTTGTTAGCCGCCGCCGGTTTAGGCACCCCAACTCTGTTGAGTCCGGTGGCCCCCAATAGAAAGTGGGCTGGCACTCTGGTTATTTGGGGCCTGCCAAATCTACCTTTTACTGGACTTATTTCCGACATTCTGCCTCTTTCCTTTAAAAATGAAAATCCAACTGCAGCTGGCTATATCTATTCTTTATCATGAGACTTTCCAGAGACTGAACCAAAGTAGCTCTGTTTTTAAGCCTGATTCTTGGGGACAGATGAGCTTATTTCACTTTAAAAAGCCTCTTTGCCAGAGGCCAGAAAAAATTATTTGGTGGCCCACTGGTTATTGGGGTTGTTGTTGAGACCGGGTCCCGCTATGCAGTTCAGGCTGGCCTTGAACTCAACTGCAGTCCTCCCGCCTCAGCCTCGGGAGTCCTGGGATTGCAGATAGGTGCCACCACAGCCAGACCTCTTGTTTATTCTTAAAGGTCCCAGAGGATCGAACCTGGGCTATGCCCGGCTATTTTTAACCTCCGTGGCTCCTGTAATTGGGCTGGTGAGCACTGGTAATTGGCCTTGATTGCTGGGAAGAAAATGAAGTGTATAACACCATCCTTTTCCTTATTAGGCTGATTCTTGCCTCTCCTCTGTAGCTAAGCTATGATATTACCTGATAAGGAGTTGAAGGAACAACAATAGCTAGCAGCTACCAAGTATCAGAGACTCCTACCCTGAACAGATTTTATGGTGACCAGGACAGTGTACAAAACCAAAATATTTTCATGGAACTGAACTTAATTTCCACTGTAATGAATACAAGACCCATGAGGGTCTTGTTAGCCCAGTACTGTCAGTGCCTAGCAGACACAGGCCTGCAAATATTTGCTGGACAAATCAATGATAATAGAATTCTAAACTGAACTTCAAGATCACAGGAAACATATCTAGTCCATATAGTTAGCAGTGACAAGGTGCTGTCTGACCCCTACTGGAGGATGTTTTTAGGCCACACACGTTTTCTGAATAGAGTTAACCCAATTCTCATTGCCTTAGGCCTGAACTGGAACTTAATTAGAATGACTTAAGAATCCAGTTACACAAATGGCTTCTGACAAATTTGGGTCTGGGGGCTTGTCTCACTGTCAGCAGGGCTTGACCTTTGTCCATGTTTCCTTGATCTCCCAGTATGGGCTTCATTTCAGGCCGCCAGCAGCTTCAGGCTTGAAGCGCCCTTCCAGCAGCAGCCCTGGCCAAAAAGCACTAGCATTTGCCTCTTCTTTTCTCTGTCGTTTGACGACTACCTTTGACTGGCTGTGGAACCGAGGTATAAGCAGGACTTGATCTCCCCCTTCAGAAGGTGAAGGAGAGAAGAGTTTATACTGGAGGGTCCTGAGTGTGGTCTCTGTCACCCCACCCCTCCTCTTGTCCCCTGTGCCGCAGCATTCCAAGCCGGTGGCGGAGAGTTCGGGGAACGTAATTATTTGCGGGAGGAAGGCAGTCGTGACATCCCTGCCCTGGCTAAGGAGGGATGGATGGTGGGATGCCGTTAGCTGTTGTGTAGTTAAGGGGATTCGTGTCTGAGGCAGAGAAGCTGTTGCTGGACTGCAATTACATAAGCGCCACGCTTACTGTCGGACCCACAGACCTGGCACACGTATGCCCTGGTCCAGTAAATACTGAATGAGTGGGTGGATAAATGAGTGAGAGTCTCACTTAACCAGACATTCATCCTTTTCCTTGGGGAAAAAAAATTTAGGAACCCTGAATGCGGGCGTACGGCTCCCCCTAGTGGACGCTCAGGACCCTGAACATCCCCCCCCCCAACTGTTTTGTTGCCTTATTTGTTTATTCCAGCCTGCCTCAGTTATGTGCTCTAGAGGAAAAGAGCCGGTAGAATGGAAGCGTATAAAATTCTGCAAGGGGGTTTGTTAGGTAGCTTACAGGGGCAGAGGTGTGCACCCCAGCGAGCTGGAGAATCCAGCGGCTGTTAGGGTCTGAGAAGCTGGAAGCCTCAGAATAAGGAGAAAGCAGCCTGAGTCCCAGGCCACAGTCCTTGGTGTGCGTCTGCGCTGGGTGGCAGGCGAAACGAGACTGCGGTCGCCAGCAGTGGCAGCAGGAGGCGCACCACTCGTGCAGGGGCTCTCCCAATGTCTTCCAGCTTCCTTCACTCCCTTTCCTTCCATCCCTGCTGGTGCCACCCACAGCCGGGGTTGTCCTCCCTCCCCCAGATCAGGTGTCTCTGGAAACCCTAGAGGCACAGCGAGAACCGCATTGTGCATCTGCCGAGCACCCCCTGAGCGTGTCCGATGGACACCAGTTAATAGTCGTGGAATTTTACCCCTTTGCACGGCCCTCTGAGGATAGCAGCGAGGTCTTGCAGCTGGGCAGAAGCCAACTGGAGCCCCAACACAGGTGACTTGGGAAGGTGTTGTCAGCAGAGAAAACTAGGAGCGATGGATCACCTTCACAGCGCCAGCCAGCCAGCCAGCACACAGGAGCAGGGTCCTGCTGGGCAGCCCACCCGCTGTGTGGGGGCCATGACCTCATCTGGGGGAGGCGGAGGCTGAGCTCCGGCACAGCTCTGGTGGCCTCACGTGGCGCTGGGATCTCAAAGCTTGTGCGACAGCCGCGGACACTGGTCTAGACTAAGTAAGGGGCCCCAGGCCTCACAGCTAACCAGGGCCTGAGGCAGGCCTTGAACTCTGATCCTGTGGACTCCAGTGCCTGTCCTGTGGGCCTGTGGTGACACTCTGGAAGCCTTGAGCCCTGCCGTGTACTCCACACACACCCAGCGACTTCCTGCCCATGGGGAGCCTATGCGTCACAGCAGTTGAGACTGTCACCTCGAGCCATGAAACCTCAGAGCCACCCTGACTGCTTGCAGACTCCTGAGAGGTGGGCCGTGGCAGTCACCTGTGCTCCTGCAGGGTGGGTTGACAACAACAAAGCGTTGCCGGGACAGTTTACACACGCACGCGCATACACGCGTGTGCAAATGCCTGTGTGCCGTTTAAATACTTCCCAGAATCTCCAATCTTCGTTTTGACTATAAGTTGTTATGAAATGCATCTATATGCCTTAGCTGTTATTTTCTATCCCTGAGCTTTTGCTTCTCCCTATGTAGTCACCTCAAAGAGGTGAAATTTAGACTTTTAATGTAATTTGTAAGCAGGGTCATCTGAAGTCACAGACGTGCCAACAGGCTTGGGGACCAGACACATTTCTCGGAGGAGGTGAGCCTGCCTGGCGGGCCCTGCAGTTCATACAAATGTTATGTGTGTCCTGGGCGTAGTGTGCATGCCATGAGAATATGGTACCCCACTCTCGGGACGCGGACATGCTCAGTTCCTGATGTGATAACGCAGATATTAAACATGATCTTGCTTTAGCCTGTCTTCATTTTCAGAGCTGGAGCTCCCATGTAGACGAGACCTGGGCTTTCCCTGCCCTTCCGAAGCCCCAACCTGTTCCAAGATACCAGGGGTGGAAGAAGCTGGAAAACAGACCCTCCCCACCGCAGGACATGGTGTAAATGAGGCCAGAAGGTCGGCAGGGTACAGCTGGCCGGGGCGCTGCAGAGGGGCCCCGGTTGCTGATAGTGCTGTGTCTGGGGAGAGTGCGGGGAGGAGGGGCCACCCCCGCCCCTCAGTACTGTGGTGCCGAATATCCCCTGGGGACAGAAGCGCCCCATGAGTCACAGAGTACCTGCAAGCATCTCCAGGCTGGCCTAGGGAGTGTGCCCGGGCAGGCGGGCAGAGTCAGCCTGGAGTTGGCTGGATTATCGTTGGGCCTCCTCCATGCTGTGTCCGACAGGACCGTGGTCTCTTTTGGGTGAAAATACTTGATAGGGAGACGCGCCAGCCTCTTAGGAAGCCCGTAAGCAGTTTCTTTCAGGGCGCCGTAAGGAAGGTGCTCAGGCTGTGGCCTTGTCCCCCACGTGCGCTAATCCCAGGCTCCTCAAGCCCGGTCAGCGCACAGGGGATGAGCCGCAAAGCCCCGGCCAGTGGCGGCTCTCCCTGCAGCGTTTGTTTCTCAAGGTTGCTCAAGTCTGCAGGGGCGCTGAGGGCCGGGAGGGTTTTGCTTTGCTTTCAAGGGCAAAGCTGCACTGGGAACTGCACTCGCTGAGCTCAGCTCCCGCTCCCGTAATCTGGCCCCCTGCCCAAGGCCACGCCTCCATGCTGCCACACCTGAGACAGGATTGAGCACCAGGCTCTGCAAACTAGCCACTTGTGCTGCCTCCTTCACTCGGCTTACACGCCCCCGCTGGGCCACAGCTGGTTTTAGTGAGCCTCGAGCGTGTACAAGTGTAGCTTCACAGGTAGTTCTGCGCTGGCCACGTCCTCTCTTGCAGACTGAAGCGATTGCCACTACATACCTGGTGAAGAGGCCGATGCACAAGATCACTGGGAGAACCAGGTAGCTGGAAAGGGAGGTACGTGGACAGCCAGCCACAGTGTCCCCATGGTGTCCCCTGGACAGACAGCAGGGAGAAGCCACAGAGAGGGTGAGGTTGTTCAATGGTGGGTCACTCACGGGAGCTGGGAAATAGCTCACCCTCAAGTCAAGGAGAGTCCCTGGCAGTCTGATCAAAGGACACACGCAGACAGCCAGAAAAAGGTCCTGAGAAGACAGCGTCTTTTCTCCCAGGGGCTTGTGACAGAGGACAAGGGCAGCATCTTCAGAGTCCTGCTGCTCTGAGAATCCTGAGCACATGTAGGCTGCAGCAGGGCCTGGTGATGGGGGAACACAGCAGCCTTTCTGGGCTCGGCGTGGCATCTGGGGACAGGGCAGCAGGTCTGGGCTGGCCCAAGAGGCCACGCTGCCCCCGGGCTCCCCGAGGTGCTCACGCTCCAGTGGGGACCAGTGCTTTGGGAAGTGAGGGAGCACACAGCTTTTTGGAAACTGCAGTGGGCAGTGGTGTGGAGGGAGGAGGAGGGGTGCAGAGTTCCCTGGCTCAGTGGTGGGCGAGGCATGGGCACCTGGCCCCCCGCCGTGAGCAGCCCCATGTCCAGCGGGGCCTCGTTCCACGCAGGAGTGGAGGATTCTGCCTAATGATAGAAGCCCACTTCCGGCTCATCCCACTGACCCTGCCAGGTGGCCAGTGCTGGCGTGGTGGCAGCTTGAGGACTCTCCTCGAAGGGCAGTCTTGATCCCTGCCCTGGCCCGAAGCTGCTCGGCGTCCACCTCCAGCTGCCAGGACATCAGAGCTTCTCACGTGTTTCCCGGTTTTGCTAAAAACCAAAGCCAAAGGCCCGTGGTTCCGTGTGGAGGACCACCTGGGCAACTCACCTTAACAAAAGAGCAGCTGTCTGCGCGTTGGCTGAGCCTGACCCTGTTTCCATGTGCTGACAGGTGCAGAGCTGGCCGGGACCTTTCCTTATCCCTTCACTTGGCTTTGAGAGACGCGTAGTGGTCTAGCCAGGTGTTGGTGGTAGTCTGTGAAGCTGGCACGCGTGCTTCCTGAGAACCCCACCTGCTGCTCTTTAGTATGAGCCGGGTCGAGACAGGACAAAGAGCCGGTGCTCCGTGCTGTTGGCTGGGATTGCTATGACTTCCTGGGCCTTGAAAGATTACACATCAGAGCTGACGCACTGGATCCCAAACATCAGATACTATCTCCATAGTATAATCAAAATTATTTTTCTGCATGTCCTTCTCTGCATATCGCAGAGGTAGACGCAGCCTCCTCCCCAGCCCAGCTCACAACGCTCACCTCCTTCCCACCACTCCTGTCACTCATCCTTATGCCACGCCTCCTGCATGGCTGACTGAGACCAGGGTCCAGCCCTGGATGGGGGCCTTTGTTCCGGATAGACGTCACCATGGCTGGCCTTAGGACCCCTTGCCTCCCATAAGGCAACCATAAATGTGCCTTAGTGTCTATTCTTTCCATGGGATGCACTGGAAGTGATAGACTGGAATTAACTTGATAGGATTCCAATGACTTAGCCTTGGGATTACAAATATAAACCTCCTGGGCCCATACGAGAACCAGAAAGGGCTCCTTGTATTGCTGCAGGCTTTCTGTGTCTGCAGTGTACTCCCCTAAAGCAGACAGGTGCCTGGAAGATGCTGCATGTGCGTGGGGAGCACACTCTGGGGGCTTTGACCCCTGCTCTTGTGGGCCAGGGGATCAGACCCAGCCCCTTCACCCCCGGCTGTGTGCCCATCCCTTCATGACATTTTTTACTGTGAGGCAGGATTTCATGGAGTCACGGGGTTCCCCAGCCTGGGCTCAGGCTTGTAAGCCCACTGTCTACACGGGGTTGTCTGCAGTGTGTGTCTACACAGGGTTGTCCGCACTCCCAGCTGTGGAGACGTTGTCCTTCTCCAGTGTATGTTTCTGGCTTTTTTGTCCAAGTTCAGGTGGCTGTGGCTGCGAGGGTCTCTCGGAGTCCTCTACTCTGATCCATGTGGCCACATCTGTGTATATTCTGCCCTCTTTATTTTATTTTACTTTGGCACCAGGGATTGAACTCAGGACCTTGCACCTGCCAGGCAGGTGCTTAAGAGGCTGAGCTGTCTCTTTGTAACCGTGGTTTTGTAATAGAATTTGGAGTTGGATGTTACAATGCCTCCAGCCTTGCTGTCTTCACTTAGGATTGCTGTAACCATGCTGGCTCTTCTTGGGCTTCCGTATAAATTGTAGGGCTTTCTAGCTTTGTGCAGAATGCTGTTAGTATTTTGGTGAGGATCACTTGAATGTGTGGATCTTCTTTCACTGACGTTGACAATTAGCCATGTTAATCCTGCCAATTGCTGAGTAGGAGAGGGCTTTCCATCTTCTAGCGACTTGCCCGGTTTTTTCTTCAGCTTGCTGGAATTTTCCTAGTAACCTGAGCTGCACAATGAGACCCTGTCTGAAAAAGACCAGAAAACCCCAAACAGGCAACAACAACAAAAACCCAAATGAGGCTCATGTTAGTGCAGGCCACATCACCTTCAAAGCTGATTTGACCTCTTTCTTTCCCATGGGTGTGCCTTTGGTTTCTATCTCTTGCCTTATGCTCCAGCTAAAATGTCAAGACTTGTGTTGAGCAGAGGCTTTTTCTGCATCATTTAAGGTGATGGTGTGATTTTTATCTTTGATTCTATGTACATGTGTATCACATAGATTGATTTGCGTATCTTTAGCTAACTTTGTATCCCTGGATGTGACCTTCTGGGTACGTTGTTGCATTTGGTCTGTGAGTGTTTAAGGATTTTTGCATCTACATTGCTAGGGATCTTCATGTATAATTTTCTTGTATTGTTGTGTACTTACTTGGTTTTGGTATTGGCTAAGTGACGGCCTGGTAAGGTGCATTTGGAAGTATCCTTTCCTCTGTTTAGAGGAGTCTGAGGAGCTTGTCTTAAAGGTAAAATTCTGCAGTAAACCCATCTGGTTCTGGGCTTTTTCTTTGTTGGGAGAATTTTTATTACTGCTTCAATCTCATTGCTTGTCATCAACCTCTAGAGTTTTAATATCCTCTTGGTTGAATTTTGGTAGACTGAAAGTGTTCCGCAACTTACCCTTTTCTTTTGAGTTCTCCAACTAATGCTATAGGGTTACTGGTTGATACACTGTGTCAACTTGAGAAGTTTAGAAGTTTAATTGAGTGACTCAGCGGAGAGCCAGGATTCCTAGTTTGTAAACATCCTCATCCTGCGCAAGAGGAGGAAGAGGAGGGATGTTAACCTCACTTCAGTATCCATCTCCTTGACCTTGTGTGAGTTCCATGCCCCCAGTCCAGGGTAGCCTGCTTATGCTATAAGGAGGATGTCCTGACCCGCTGGTTAGTCAACGAGGACCCTAGAGGGGGAGTGGGGATGAGAAGGGACAGGAGACACAAAGAATGTGGACAAGACAGGGTTCTGATCAAGTCCCTTTTATTCAGGGGAGGTGCTGGGTATATATAGGGAGTGTAGGAATGAGGAAGTCTCGGCTCTAGGGGTCAGCAGGTATCTAGGCAACGGGGAAGGTGCCACCCCTGGGGCAATGCA
>NW_004524580.1:34629019-34630993 GCF_000260255.1 Octodon degus | reverse complement strand
TAAAGGGATGAACTGGACTGCCCTCTTTGTGCGGCCCATAGCATAATCTAAACTGGGAAGGGGCACGGGATCATTACCAGAGATGACATCTATATCAGGCAATCCAATTGCCATGACACACAGTCCTGTCCAGTTGGTTGGTAAGTATGTGAAGGCTAAACTTCCCCACATACAAACACATGTCGCTTTTTTTGGCACATAGGGCTACTGTAGTTAAGTATTTGATTGCAGCTGGTGAAGGTAACAAATCCAACATCAACAGAGAAGCTATCATTGTGGAAGCTTCCTTGAATACAGGAAGAATTTTTGAAGGTCACAGGTTGGACCGTAAAAGGGAGGCTAGCACTACAATTTGTGCATGTCTTGTGAGGTAAGGTTAGAAGGGAGAGCGAGGGGCACAGGAGTGCCTAGGGTCATGCTCAGCCAACAGTCTTGGGCTAAGCTTGGGCTGGAAACATTAAGGGCCTTGTGTGTGGCCTCTGGGATATCTGAAGTCTGAGCATCCAAACCCGCCCCTCGCCACTTGGGGAGTGCTAGGGGATGACAGTTTATCTTAGGGAGCAACTGCTCCGTAACTTGCTCCAGGCGTTTTTGGATTTGTAACTCTCTAACAGTATCTTGAGGCCCACCGCCATCTGAAACATGTATTGGGGGAACCTTGTTCCAGCAGACCGGCTCCCCAGGGGTGCCGGAGCATGAAGCCTGGGCATACTTAGGGCCAAGCACCGTAGGAATGTTGGTCCAGTCGCCTCAGGTGGTACCAGGGTAAGTCCTCTGAAGGATGGCCGTGAAATAAGTCTGTCCGTTAGTGGCTGTGCATTCCTGTACAGAGTCAGCAGGAGGAGTGCATCTCAGCTTGGAAGGAGCTGCAT
This sequence comes from Octodon degus, assembly GCF_000260255.1. Classification (NCBI taxonomy): domain Eukaryota; kingdom Metazoa; phylum Chordata; class Mammalia; order Rodentia; family Octodontidae; genus Octodon; species Octodon degus. The sequence continues at coordinate 34,630,121 of NW_004524580.1, read as the reverse complement.
TTTTTAGGGCAAATGTTTGGTATTATATGAGGTTTATTGTAGCATTCCCAACCCTGGGAGTAGCCGCCTCCTGTCCGGGGTGTATGCATAAGAAAGGCTATTTTATTGCCACAATCAGTGCTTTGGGTAAAGGTGGTGGGTTTAACCTTGAGAGCACCACCTCGGCATTCGCATGGAGGGCCGTAGAATGTTCTTAATAATTCTTGAGGGTTTACCTCCTGGAAGCCGCCTTCAAGGACCCATGGCCAGGTTTGCGGTATTCCCAATAACAGGATCCGGACCTTCAATTTCATAATCTGAAAGTAAAAACAGGAGAATTTTCTCAGGGCATGCTTTCATCCCTGGAATCATCTGTGAGGTGGTCTGCTATGCACTGGCTCTGGGTTCTGGCAGCCATCTCGCAGATTTCATTTCTTTAGATGCATACTGACCCCCGACCCCAAATTAGGACCGGATCTGGACCGTGCCATGAATTTGTTAAGGGGTCTCTCCACAATACTGAGCAAACTGCTTTTGTGTTTCTGTGTGCCAGAAACGAGTGGGTGCAGATTGTCCATTGGCATCCAAATTTAAAACATTGAGGGTGAGTAAGGAATGAGATAAGATATTTCTGGGTGACCCCCTCGTGGGGTACCAAATCCCCCTTTTTTATTTTATCAATGGTAAGTTTTAAGGAGAGATGTGCTCTCTCAACTATCCCCTGGCCTTGAGGATTATAAGGTATGCCTTTTGTATGTTGAATATTGAGGCAGTTGCAGAATCGGGCAAAGGCGGAGCTAACATAGCCTGGGCCAGTATCAGTTTTTAGTTGTTGTGGACATCCTAGGACTGCCAAGGCAGCTAGCATATGACTGATTACATGTTTGGTGGCTTCGCCAGTTTGGAGGGAAGCGTGAATAAAACCACTAAAGGTATCCACAATTACATGTACATATTTGAGGTTGCCAAACTCAGGAAGGTGAGTGACGTCCATTTGCCAAAGTGCATTAGGTACTAGACCTCTAGGGTTGGCCACAAGATGTGGGACTGGAAGGTGTGTGGCACAAGAAGGGCAACTCTTAACTATCTGTCTGGCTTGTTCTCTGGTAATTTTGTACATAAG
>NW_004524580.1:34576179-34624254 GCF_000260255.1 Octodon degus | reverse complement strand
CATGTGGTGCTGGGGGATCGAACCGCGGTCCCTGTGCTTTGCCAAGCTTGTTCCAAGTAGGTGCTTTAGACCACTGAGCCATCTCGCCAGCCCGGGATATATTTTTTTAACTTTGAGCATAGCTCCTTCTAAATCAAAGGGGTTAATTTTCCCCTCGGGCTGTAATTTGGGATTAGGCAGCTCTGGCTTCCTGATTTCAAGATTCTGTTCCCTTACAGGAGGGCACACACCCTTAGGGGGCTCTTTTGTCCTTTTTTGGACAAAGATCGCGATCTCTATCATTGTCGCTATCAAAAGACACAAGATCCTCCTCTCTATTTTTTATGTCTGTCTGTCCTTGTTCCTTTTGTCCTTCAAGATGGGTTTTACCTTTTTGTCCCTGTAGTATATTTTCACCCTTTTTTTTTTTTTATCAAATTAGCAACAACTGGGTCACAGTGTCTCTGGGATAAGATTTCATCAATTAAATTCCAATAGGAAAAGGCCGTAACTGGGACCTTTTCAGGTCCAAAAGTCTCATAATAATCCTTAAGAGCATCACCAACCCTTTTCCATCGCCTCTGATCAATAGTTCCTTCAATAGGGAACCATGGGCAAACTTGTTTAATATATTCAAAATATTGACATAAATTCTTAATTTAAACCTTTACTCCTCGTGTCTTTAAAGCCTTATTTAAACTTTCAACAAACATTTCATGCTGGCTTATTTCCTGACCCATAATCGCCATTCACTCACCGAGGCCTGGAAAACGCAGCAGGTTCCCGCATTGACCGATCCTCTGTTCTAACTTCTGTGCCAGATCCTTGAATGGTGTCCCTCACGAAATGCCCCGTTCTTGATCCACATTGGGTGCCTCTTGTCCTGACCCGCTGGTTAGTCAACGAGGACCCTAGAGGGGGAGTGGGGATGAGAAGGGACAGGAGACACAAAGAATGTGGACAAGACAGGGTTCTGATCAAGTCCCTTTTATTCAGGGGAGGTGCTGGGTATATATAGGGAGTGTAGGAATGAGGAAGTCTCGGCTCTAGGGGTCAGCAGGTATCTAGGCAACGGGGAAGGTGCCACCCCTGGGGCAATGCACGTGATTCACGGGGAATGGGCAAGGCGGGAAGGACCATAAACTTAGCTCAGCAGGGGAACAGAAACTTAAGAAAACGGCTGACATTATTATAAAATGGGTACCAGTTAATGGCCTCCCACAGGAGGGGAGGGAGGCTGGCTAGCAGCCCCACTGGTGCCGCTCCCTTTGCTCTGCGCTTCCCTGTTTTCTGCTGCCATGACCTGCTGCCCTCTGGTGTGTGCCACCCTGCCTGGGAGCCAGCCAAGTATGGACTGAAGCCTCCTCAAACTGTGAGCTAAATCAGCCTTTCCTTCCTTCATTTTGTGAATAGGGCATTTTGTCCCAGCAATGAGTGCAAAGTGACTGAGACATGGGCTTTCAGTAGCCTCACAGGTATCAGTACAACATCTCTGCGTCTGCTTTCCTCACTCGCCCTTGATTTGGGTCTCAGCTTTCTTTCAGTGAGTTTGGTTTCAGGTTTGTCAGTCGCCCTTAGCTCAGCTCTCCCTGCTGTTTCTGTGTATTGATTTGCTTTTAGCATCGATCTCATGGATATCAGCTCAGCTCTTTGCCAAATCTTCAATTCTGTCGGGTTTGGTTTGGGCTTGCTCTTGTTTTCTGAGACTTTGTGATGCATTTTGGCTGTTTTCTTCAGAGCTCTCTGGGCTTGTTTGCTGCAAGAACTCAGCGCCGTAAAGTTCCTCCTTAGCTGTGCTCTGCAGTGTCGAAGAGACTCCCCTGCGCTGTATTTCGCATCATTGTAGGAACTTTGCAATCTGTCTTTAGACTTTCGAGGGCCCCCTGGTCATTCCCAGTGAACTGGCTGATGTCCGTGCTTCATGTCGTTCCTGTGGATTTCTAGTTTCACCCCACTGATAAGATGCAAGAAATCATCTCCATGTTTTGTATTTGCTAAGGCCTTTTTTATGTCCTGCTTTTGAAAGGCTGTAGCTTTTGTTTTTATGATTTTTTTCCTCTCCTTGGGAGTAAAAGTGGAAACTGGCTCCTGCAGCAGGGACTGGCCAGGCACGTGCTGCCGCGGAGCAGAATGGAGTCGAGGCGGCCTTCGTGCCCAGCTTCATGGGGATTCCCCTCTGAGGCTCTGGAAGGACGGGCGGCTTTGATGTCCTTCTCAGCTCCAGCAAGAGACAAAGAGTCAAAGCTCCAAATTTAGATTGTTCCCTGGGCCTGGAAAGAGAACTAACGCAGCGGTGTGGTCACGGGGACTGAGGCTGGGGCCTGAGGCTCTGGGGGTGTGAGACCCTGGGCGGGTCACCAGGGGAGGGCGCTGGCAGTAGGAGCCTGGCCCAGGTCCCATCTGGCCGACTAGCTGGCTGGGGACCTGGCTTGGGAGGAAAGCCCAAGCAGCCTTGGGAAAGGTGCGGCCTGGTCTAGAGGCCCAGCGGGCCAGGCCGTCTCCTGTGTGGCCCCAAGCCCTGCTGGGCGTGATGGTTGGGGACCTCGGCTGGCAGTGTGCAGGGAGGGCTTCCTGGGCTGCAGGTCCAGGCACTGGCTGAGCACTGCGACCTGGCTTCCACCAGGCTGGCAGCGTCCGCAGGCCGGGGAGCACCCGAGCACCCCATCTTCTGCAGCACAGTTCCCAGTGATCATTAGAGCCCTTGGGTCTTGCAGTTGCAAGCTGAATCCTTACCCACGCCTCGCTTCTGCTTCCCACACAGCATTCACCAGGGTGACCACCCCAGGAGAAAGCGACCATGTCGTGACAGCTTGTCAGAGGTACCGTGGCACATTCTGAGCCCGGAGGCTCCGTCTTCCTCCTTGGAGCAGTCACCCAAAGGATCTGACTCTGAAGCAGCAAGCGGCGCGGAGTCAGGAGCCCCCTTCCCTCCCATCACTCTGTGAAGGTGGGACCCTAGCAGTGGTGGTGCGAGGAGGGGCCATGAGGGGCGGTCCCAGCTCTGCCGCCTCCTTTCCAGCCCTGCTGTGTGTGCCTCAGTTTTCCACCAGCCGCATGGAAACAAAAGGCTCCCCGTGTAGGGCTCACTCATCGGAGCACACCAGCCCTGGGGCTGAAAATTTAGAAAAGCAGCTCTGGGGCGGTGCAGAGGGGTGGGGGCGCGCTCTTCCTGACTCAGGGCAAGGACGGCTGACAGCCTCGTGGTTAAAGGCCCTTGTGGTGAGCTCCGAGTTGGGCATGCCGGGGTCCCTGGAGTGCGGCTGTCAGGAGCCAGCGGATCCAGGCTGATGCTGCCTGGGATGCTGTCACCAGCTGCTGCTGGACCTTGGGGACGTGAGGGGGCAGGGAGGGGCTCTAACCAGCTCCCCGTGGACACAGCACTGTCCGTCCCACCTCGATGCACGACAGCCCCTTCCTGCAGCATCCGAGCCTTGCGGCTGCCCTTCTGGATTTAAAGATGGAGCAGGCTGGTGAGGAGGTGGAGACCTGGCCCTTGTGCCAGGCTGAGGCCCGACTGGCGCACTCCCAGCCCAGGAGCACAGAGGCTGACCCGCTTGCCCCTTCTGGGGAAGGCCCTTTCCGGCTGGACACACTTCCTGAAATCCATTTTCTTTCCCAATTTTCAGTAATGGAACTGCTTCTAGCTACTCCTTTTCTTCCCACCAGAGGTTCTGCGGACCATTTCTCTACCCCTGTAGGAGCAGGAAGAGGGAATTGATCTGCTGCTTCATGTACTTGACAAAGATGACGAGGGCATCATGATTTAACACAGTGCGCCTCCAGCAAAAGGGAAAATGAGGGCCAGAGGTCAGGAAGGACTGGACAGGAGGCCAGCACGATTGATGCCACTTTCTGAGCAGGGAACAGGTGTCTCCAGAGCATGTCCTGGCAGTGCCAGCGGCCCTTCCGTCCTCCTTCGTTGCCTGCACCTCCATCGGGTGGTTTGGCTGTTTTCTTGCCTGCTTCCCGCCCCTGGCCCCCACTGGCCCCCACTGGCCCCCACTGGCCCCCACTGGCGTGTGGAAAGGTTTTGCTGGGCCGGTGTGAGTTCTCACTGTCAATGACCCCCAACTCCTGGAGGAGGCGGCGTTGGAGGAGATGGGTCCGCTGCAGAGCTGTGAGCCTCCTGGATAAGAGCTGGCCACCCCACTCTCTGCCCTCCGGCCTTCGTGACACACAGGGCACACTTGCTGCACCTGTGGTCCCTCCCTCCCTTCCACTGGTGGCTCCCTGACTGAGCTACTGCCAGGATGCTGGGACTCAACCTGGGCCGGCACAGGCGCCCTGTGGGGCTTGGTTCTTGGGAGCCTGGGGGTATGGGGAGCTTGCGCTGCGCCTCGCGCTCACGGAGCGTGTGGGACTCCCAGAGCAGGAATACCATGAGCACAGGCACAGGCAGTGATGGCGGGTCCCTGGGACCCACAGGCATCTGCTTCTGTGGCTGTCTCTGCAGTTCTGGTGGCATCAATGACTGCACAACCTCACAGGGGCAGCTCCTGTCACAGATGTCATCCTAACAGATGTGGCTGTAATGCCTTCGAGCCTGCTCAGCAGTTGAATGAGTTCTCTGATATCTTTGGCTAAATCCTTTCTGTTGTTGTTGTTTTTTGTGGTACCGGGGATTGAGCTCAGGGCCTTGCGCTTGCCAGGCAAGTGCTTATTCTACTGAGCTATCTCCCCTGCCCTCTTTTTTTAACTTAATTTTTTTTAAGTTTTAAATTTAAATCATTTATTTATTTGGTACAGGGTCTCACTATGCAGCTCAGACTCATAGTGATGCTCCTGTCTCAGCCTTGCCAGCCCTGGAATTATAGGCATGTGCCACCATGCCCAGTTTGGGGGCCAGCAAGCCGTGCCCAGGGTTCTGGGGCAGGCATGGCATGCGGTCCCTGGGATTGAACTGTGACCTTGCACTTGCCAGGCAGTGCTTGGCTCGCCAAGCTGTCTCCCCAGTCCAATCCAGTCCTTTCCATTAGTCAGAGCTGCCTCTACTACTAGTGCTACCAGGAACCTTGCCTGCAGCTGCTCTCGAACTGTACACGCAACGCCTGCAGAGGTCGCCCCAGTGCGCGGTCTAGAGCCGTCACCACCTCGTTGGAGCGCACACTCTGTTAGGGTGGCCCACAGCTAATGCCACTCTTCTAGGCACCAGCACCGCGCGGCTGATGCACACCGTGCTCATTGCTTTGTAGAAACTCTCCCCTCCTGGGTAGGGATTCATTCCCCAGTTCATGGAATTTCTAGAAAAAGACTTTATTAAAAATGGCCTGGGCAGGGCCAGCCAGATAGCTCAGCAGATTAAAGTGTCTGCTTAGGCAGGCCCAGGGACCAGGGTTCAATCCTTGGTGTGCTGTGCCGGCCCCGCCCCGGGCTCACTGTGATGCCGATTGAGACTGGGTGTGGTGGTGTGTGTTTGTAATCCCGGCACTTTGGAGGCTGCAAACCGGAGGATCACTACAAGCCTGCTCTGTGTAGTAAAACCCTGTAGACCCTGGGCCAGCAAATAGTTCTGCAGACTGAAGCACTGCCTAGGCAGCCCGAGGACTGTGGTTCGATTCCCAGCACCACATGGAGCACCAGCCCCGCCCCAGGGTGGGCTGAGCTGGCCAGAGTCCAGGTGCGTGGTGTGTGCCTGTAATCCCAGCACTGTGGAGGCTGAAAGCAGGAGGATCACTGCAAGCCCGAGCTGTGTAGTGAGCCTGCAGCAGCCAGGTGCATGTTGTTATTCCGGCGCTTCCTCTGCTCCTGACCAAGCCTTTGATGTACGAGGGACTCTGCAGTGGAGCCTGCAAGGGCATGGACGAAGTGCCGCCCTGACGCCGCTGCGTTTCTTCCTGCACCCTGGGGCCCCATGGCACCCAGCTTTGGCCTCGCAGTCCCCTGTAGCCACTTGGTCCTCCTGGCCCTCAGCTCTGTTCCCCGGGCTCTTGATGGGATGTGGAGGGGACTGAGCTATGGCTCTGCTCTCCTGGGCCCGACTCCTGCAGCTCCCGGGGGCTGCCTCACCCCAGACCTGAAATGAGCAGGAGCCTCTTCCCTCCTGCGCAGCCAAGGGAGAGGAGAGACCCATGCCTGCAACTGGGTCAGACTCGGACCCGCAGGCCCGAGAGTCCAGCTCCGCGTGAGGGGTCCTGTAGGCTGTGCCCCTCTGTGCGGCCCAGTGAGCTGCTGCTGTGTGGCTGGCGCGCCACCAGAAACTCCTGAGCAGTTCCAGGCTGGGACTCGAAAGGGGGGCCAGAGCCGTGGGTGGTGGAGCCGTCCTCCTGCCCTGCTGCTCAGCATGGCCCAGCCCAGGAGCACCAGGGCCCAGCCCAAGCCACCGAGCCCACCTCCACACCTCCACAGGGTGGAAGGCCAGGAGCCCGGGCCCCAGGGCCCAGCAGACAGAATCGGCGCCCCAGGGTGAGGCCTTGCTGCTCCCCTACCTGTCCTGTGCTCCGTGAAGGGGCTGTGGTGCCTGGTCCTGTGCTCATCTCGTAGCCTGAGGCTTGGGTTCCATCCACGGGGGAGGGGTGGGAGACGGACATGCACACACACCAGGGAGCGCTAGTAGCACCGCACTGTAAGAAGGGTGCCCGAGTGCCTGGTACTAAGGCACCCTTGGAACCAGCTTGCTGTAGTTTGGCTCTAAATGCTCCCGGGGGCAGCAGGTGAGCTTTTGGGAAGCTCCCGCCACTAGGGCACTGGCCCCATGGACGGATGGCTCATAGCTAGGTGGCGGGCTTCACAGCCACGTGGGTTATTAGGAGGTGTGGCCTTGTTGAAGCGCATGACCTTAGGGACCACAGAGAGCCCCTTCCCCTCTGGCTCTCTACCTCTCTGCTTCTGGCTGCCTCGAGCTGTGCGGCTTCCTCTCCCCACGATGTTCTTGCCTTGCGACAGACGAGAAGCCACAGAGGCAGCTGGCCATGGCCTCTGACGCCGTGAGCCGAGACGGCGCTTGCCTCCTTGGGCTCGCTCAGGTGTTTTGTCCCAGTGACGGGAAGCAGCTCACAGGGACCTCAGGAGCATCAGGCTGAGTGCCTGACCTGCATTTACATAACATCTTTGCAATAACATTATAGCAGTGACAAATACATGGCTGCCGGGGTCAAGGACAGAGTGACCGGAGGAAAAGCAGGGCTGGAGAAGGGCAGCCAGGCAGCTCTGCGGCCGCGAGTGGAGAGTGTGGTGGTGGTGTTCATGTGAGTCTGCATTCAGTGTCTCAACGCTAGAAACCTTGTATGGGCGTCCGTTTCTGGCTTTTATTTTTTGGTGGTTTTGAGATGGCTCCAGGCTGATCCTTCTGCCTCAGTGCCCTCAGTGCTGGGAGTACGGGTGCGCACCCCTGTGCCTGGCTGTGCCGGGCCACGTCTTGCGTTGATGCTGCCGTTGGCTACATAAGATGCCTCCACTGCGAGAGGGGGGCAGCGTGTGGCCTTCTGCTCCTGAGGTGGGCCTCAGAGCAAAGCCGCAGGGGAAGCTCGGCGTGAGTGTGGCTTGGGCCCAGTGGGAGCCTGGTGTGAGGAAGCCCCCACTGCTCTGTGCCCTTTCCAGAAGTCCGGGAGTGTGGTCACAACTCTGTCCCCCACCTGCGGCGACCCTGGTGTCCTGGTGTGGGGGTGCAGTGGGGGGAGTGCAGCGGGTCCCAGCCCAGGACACCAGCTCAGAGCTGAGGACACAGGTGCAGGGGGTGGGGTGAGCCCAGGCAAGGTCCCCAGGAGCAGAGCAGCGCCGCACCCCTGTCCTACCCCTCCTCCCCTGTACAGCTCACGTCCTGGAGGCCTGAGGCAGCATGACTGAGTCATCTGAAAGCCACAGCCCCAGGGTTGGCAGGGCGCCCCTCGTGATGGCCTCTTCTGGCCGAGGGACTGTGCTTTGAGGGTCCGAGCTAAGCTGGGCGCTGTCCCTTCACGGGCCCGGCTATCTGACTGCTGCATCGAGGATGGCGACAGGGAGCAATGTGATTGCTGAGTGCGGGTTCTATTTCTTTCTACCAAGCAGGAAGTTCAAAATCTGCTGAGTTATTCTGAAAGAGGGTGGAAAAAATAGGCACTGCCCCAGCTTCTGTTAACAGCCCTGTCCAGTGGCAGGTGCCACTTTGGTCACGGCCTGGGCCCAGCTGGAGGGGGTGGGAGTGACACGACATTTCTTCAGGGAGAGTTCAGGGTGCCAGGGAGGGGGTGACGGCAGCAACACATTGGAGTGGCCGTGAGGGCTGTGTGGGTTCAGCTGATGTGGACAGCGGTTCCCAGGTTGACACTGGGCACTGGGGGGTCCCTTCTCCTGCTGCACAGAGCCCTGGGCTGTAAGCCCTGTGCTGAATGCTGACCCTGGTGGCTGTGGACCCCTCGGGCCATGTGTGAGGCCTTGGATGTTACAGGATCGCTGTGGGACCCTAATGTGAAAGGGCCAGGTGACAGTGTTCCATTCCTGAGTCAGCAGGAATTTGGAAGACCCTGCGACCCCAGTACCCAGCGAATGTCACCTTTGTAGAAGAGGATGACGGATGGGCGGCCTTCCACACTTCTTCATTCCTGAGGGCAGGAAGCCCCAGGTAGGGGAATTTCCCTATCCTCCTTGTAGTAAGCAGCAAGCCCCAAGACATCGCCGCCGTTGTGGAACATTCTAGAAACAAACTTTCCTTTCCTGGTGTGAACTGAGCCTTCTCTCCTGACCTTTAGAATCTCGGACATGCCTTTCTGTGCCAACAACAGTGGGCACCCGTGCCGACTCCCCTTCATCCCCAGACCCCCTGCCAGGAGCTGTGGGTAGCTAAACCCAAGTTTCCAGAGGAAAACAGGCCCATGGGTTCATCTGCCTGTGAGGCCCGTACACTCCCGGCTGGACTGCTTCCGAGAACCAGGTCAGGCACTCATCCCGTGTCTCCCTGCTCACCAGGAGCCCCTTGGTTTGGAATGAGGTTTTCGGGTCAGAGCTGGGTCCAGGCCCCTGGGAGAGCACTGGCAGAGGCGCAGGGGCCACTGGAACCAGAAGAGACACCTTGGTGACTGCTCTGTGACGCAGGGTAGCAAGCGCAAGGCTGCGAGAGACAAGCATCAGTGGTGAGGGGGTGAAGACAGGGCCCCCGGGGCTGCTGCGGCGGACACCTCCCTAGCGCCTTTCGTTCCCAGCGCCCTGCCTCAGTGAGTACCAGGCCCAGGCTCCACTGGAGCAGCGCCTTCTGCCTGGTTTCTGGAAGCAGCAACACGAGTTCCCACGTAGCACGGCCAGGCAGGACCCGAGGGCACGCCTGCGCCCTGTCCTGAGGGACTGGACTTCCTCCTGTGAGCCTGCGGGTCCTCCCGGGCGGGCATGATGCCCAGGCGTGGCGTGCGTGGGCTGGGAGCCGAGGGACCCTGTCCTGTCGGGCAGGCCGAGGTGCTAGTGCCAAAGCTGCCTGTCCCTTCCCAGGGACTGAGGCCAGTAGCTCCCCAGCTGAGGCTATGCGGAGGGGGGTACCCAGCCAGAAGAACAGTGCCTTTCTGCTTGCCTGTGCCTGGTGCTGGCTGCTTTGGTTGCTTCTTAAAGTACCCACAGAACTGGGCTGCAGAGCAGCCAGGGTGACTGCCCAGGGAGGGTGCGAGGCCAGCCCTGTGCCCAGCTCCCAGCTCAGCTCTGGGACCCAGCTCCCGTGGGCTGGCCAGGGGACTCCTCTCTCGGGGAGCCTGCTGAGGCCAGAGTAGCCCCCCCGGGCACCTGGCTTGACCTTAGTCACCACTGGCTGCTCCCCGCTCTGTATCCCACCTGGACCCTAGAATGCTGCCACCATCCAGGGGCATCAACTCACCTTTGTCCTAGTGACACAGTCCCTCAAAGTGTCATCAGGGTGCACCCTGGAGGGACAGGAGAGTTCTCCCAGCAGGCATCTGCCCCATGCCTCCCACGTGACAGGAAGGAGACCGAGCCTCCCTCAGAAGTGCCCCGCCAGCACTAGGAGCCTCTTCCGGCCAGCATCTTCCTGTCCCTCCCTGCCCGCTGTGCTATCCCTGAGCTGAGGGGAAGGTGAGCTGGAGCCAGTTGGCCAAATTCACTTGCTGCACACAAAGCAGGCACGGTGCGGGAAATCACTGCTTTAATGACTGAGAGAGCACACCAAACTGGGACAGAAGCCCGGCGGGGGTTGCCCAGGTACAAACCAAAACCCACAGGCCCCAGTGCACACCAGACACTCGCGGAGAAGTCGCTGGTAGTAGGGACGCCCGCACGAGGCTGATCTGAGGTCTGTGCCACAGTGCCCCCTCTGTGGGCAGCACAGGTGTCCTCCTTCCTTGGGGGACCATGAAACGAGAGAGGTTTGCAGATGACCATGGGGAAGAGAAGCCATGGCTACATCAGAGGAGCCAGTGCTGGGGACAGACGACAGACGCGGGCCACACACGGAAGGACTTGTCCGAGGGCGGAGGGGACAAGCAGGAGGGCGGACAGCAGTGCCTCAGAACCCGGAGTCCGGCGCAGCTTTCCGCAGGCATGCTAGGAAATGGGTTTGTCGACCAGGCCCTGCCACTCCAAAGGGTAAGAGTCATTCTCCTAGTTTTAAACCACACACGTTCTAGGTTCCAATTTAAAGAACAGGAAAAAGACCGCAACTCAGAAGCTATTGGAATACTGTGGCACTTCACCAATCTCTTTTGCTTATATATAATATAGATATGTATATAATATATGGCAGGCGAACATAACCCTGTTGATATAGACTTTCATTAGAGAATCCTAACTGTACACTGTCGGAATACAGAAAGTACCTCCTATCATACATGATTCATCTCGAAAAATAGTCTAACATAGTCATACTCTCTGGCTAGTAACAAACTATTAACATCTTCTGAGAATACAGCAAAAACTCTGAGTTAAGAGAAAATTCTCCGACGTGCGTCCCCCCACCCCCCAACATCATCTGTGGCGCATTTCTGCGAAAGCATCCCAGTTCATCCGTGATGAGAGAAGTGGATGTGTGAGTGTCGCCAGGCGGACTTCTAAGCAAGAACTGATGGGACAGTTTTACCTTGGCAAGAAATGAAGCGCAAACATAACGTCATACAGGTGGCGGCTCATGCAGATGCGTGCGGTCATGTGGGGCGTGCTAGCCTCACCCCGATTAACATGCAGGTTACTGGAACGGAGCTGGCAGTGCACCCCTTCTGCGTGACTGTGCTCACTAAGGCTTGGTCCTTTCACCTTGTCCGGAATATCAGCGAGAACTTGCGGACCGAGTGTGTACACAGTGTGGGCCTGCGGCTTGCTGTTTAAAAAAGAAGAAAAGAACCTCGAAACACAGAGCCCTAAACACAATTCAGTTGAAAATGGACTGTTAAGCTTTTAGAAATATATTTTAAACTACAGAACTGCCCTGTTGTTGTTAGGGTACGAACAGTTTTAAAAAGCTCCCACCCCTGGAGTGGGCCGGGTGATCTCCTCATCCCGTGAACAGCCTCATCCACGAGCTGCCAGGTTTGACCTTCGCTCTGCGCAGCTGCCGAGGTCTCAGGCGTGTGACACGAGTGCTTCCAGGTCAGCGCAGTCCGGTTTAGCCCAGAGCCTGAGCAGCATTTTGGCCTCAGCACATCCAGGGAACCCCGGCCACAAGGCCAGAGTTGTCTTGGTGGCCCCATGTGGACTGGAGGTGCCCCACCTGCTGCACCCTGCTCCGTGCCCTGAGTTCCAACAGGAACGTGTGGGAGCTGCGCTCACCGATTTAAGCACAGCCGAGGCAGTGGAGGCTGCTGTGTGGCTGAGCCACAGACGCCAGGTAGGGTCCTGTGTTGGTGCAGCCAGGGCAGTGGGACAGCTGGAGTCCCCGGGCCACCTCCGTGCACTGGACACTCACACCACCGAGCCCTTGGAGGACGACAGGTGGATAGACTGAATCCTGATGGCCAACGTCCTCTGCAAGTCCTGGAGCACATCCTGGCCTGTTCCCTCGCCATTTTTGTCGTACAGGAGCTGCTTGAAGGCTTCGTTTTCAATGAGGACCATCATGTTTTTCAGGAAGTAGCCTTCACAGTAGGCAGAGAGCTCTGTGACTCCAAGGAACTGCGAGAGGGAGCAGAAGTGTGGTTAGGTGAGAAAGGTGGGTGCCTTCTTGGGCGACAGAAAGGGCTGGGCCCTCGGCCTTTGCAGCATAGACTGGAAGGCCTTGTCTTACAGGTAGGGAAACTGAGGCTCAGAGCTGCCTCTCAGGTTCTGTGGCCATGATGCCCCTCCCTACCTTATCACAGCCGGTACCAGCCCTCCAAGTGACTGCCACTCAGCCCAGGCAACATCAATGGGGAATAAGTACAACATATGCATTGAAATAGTTGGAGATGTTTTCCGAATGGTGGCTGTGAGTGTCCACATGCCCGAGTCCACACAGCTAACAGCGGGTGGAGGTGGAACTGGAGCTCCCACTTCTCAGACTAGAGGCTGCCTAACTGCCGGGGCCAAATGTGGCCCACTACGTGCTTCTGTCAATAAAGTTTTTAATTTTTTTTTTTTTTTTTGGCGGAACTGGGGATTGAACTCAGGCCCTTATGCTTGCCAGGGAAGCGCCAATTCCACTGAGCCATCTCCCTGTCCCCTGTCAATAAAGTTTTGTTAGAACACAACCACACCATTTGTGAACATATCCCATCTGGCTGCTTGGCACCATAGTGGCAGAACTAAGCGGGTAGGTACAGAAGCAGCCGCGTGGTCTGCACAGCGGAGCATGACAACGTGGTCCTTCCTAGGCCGTGCCTGCTGGTCCTCTCTCAGATGCCAGTTTTTCTTTTTTTCAGCAATAGGGACCAAACCCCACTAGTTTCTTATATTCCGGTGAATTAAGTTCCTAGGAAATAGCTGGTGGTCAGTAAACCCCGGTGAGTGAGCCCCCGGGTTTCCCAGCTCATGTCCTCCGCCCTGGTCCGAAGCTGGGCTTTCTGCATTGGTGGAGAGCCAAGCAGGACCAGCTCACGCTGTGTTCTCAGGTAGATGTGCCGAGAAAGGCACGGGAAACTCCAGGGCCTCCTGATGGCTTTGCACGAAGTCAGCTCAGCCATGCACAGAGAGTGTGTGTGTGTGATCTGTAAGCCCAGCTGTCTCAGTGGTCAGCTGCAGAACAGGATGACATTGCCCAGCTGTTGGCCTCCAACACCTGTGTTGTGGGGTTCCAAACAAAATCCTTTTGCTTTCTTCTTTCTTATTGAACTGGCCTCAATGTGCAGCGTCACCTGCACCGAGCAGGACCCATGTGGACCCTTGCACAGGGAAGCCAGATGCAGAGGGGCAGGAGGTGGCAGGCTGGCGCTGGCCCCACGTAGGGCTGTGAGGGAGGTGTGTGTTGGGCGCCCAGGTGGCCCTGCGAGGCAGAGGCAGAGGCAAGTGGGCGGCCACAGGGGAGGGGACTATTTCTCCAGCTGGGGGCCTGAGTCTGTGTCTGGTTTCCCTGGCTGGGGACCTGAGCTTGTGTCCCCACTGGGTTTCACAAGGAAAGATGCTGCTACTTAGAAACCCAGGGGAATAAAATGGGACTCGCCACGAAGGTACAGCCCTGGGAAAGCCACTGTGGGCATCAGGTTCACAAGGAGTTGAGCGACCGTGGCTCACAAGGCTGACTGTGCTCGTCCTGAGCAGAGAAAAGATTGGTCATGCACAGAGCAACCAGAATCGTCAGCTAAGATGTGTGTGCGTGCCTAAGTGTGGTGAGCCCGGAGCCTCACGCACGAGCGACGCGGCAGCCTGGGAAAGCTTTCTCGTACTTTCTTCGTGGCTCCCGCCTTAGGGGTGAGTCCCATTTTATTCCTCTGGGTTTCTAAGCAGCAGCGTCTTTTCTCATGAAACCCAGTGGGGACACAAGCTCAGGTCCCTGGCCAGGGAAACCAGACAGCTGACTCCACGTCTTATTTCTGGTTCAGAGGTTTGGGGACGTGTCCCAGATATTCTCATTCCTAACACGGTCCCTGTGGCTGCCGCTGCCACTGGGCTGGGCACCACGCCTCACCTTGGCGTGGCTGTAGACGTCCACACAGTTGTCTGTGGTGACGCTTTTGGCGCAGATGATCTCGCAGTGGCGCTGCAGGGCATCCAGCTGGAAGAACTTGGCGGCGGACAGGAGCTGCAACCGAAGGGGGCGTGAGGGCGGAGAAGGCCGGGGCAGCGGGGGCACCGTGGGCCCAGCGAGGACGGCTGGGCGGGACCGGGCCACGGGGGTGGTGAAGGGGCGGAGGGGTCACCACCGCTCGCTGCGCGCAGAGCCAGGGTATGTGATGTCATTCAGCTCATGGGTGTGAGTGAGGTCCCCACATCCCGCGTGTCACCCCAGGCCCTCATGTTGGGGCTCTCTCCTCTGCCACCTGTCTTTTCAACATGCTGCTGTCCCTCACTGAGGCCCAGGGGACAGGAATCTTTGTCCCTGGATCACACTGCTGTGTGTGGAGGTGACAGGCTTTCGGGAGGGAGGTACAACATGGTGGGGTGGGGGCGGTGTTGGGGTGGCCCCTGCTGTGCCTGACCGTACTCCGGGGGCTCAGGGCTGCTAGGGGCAGGGGCACCCCCATGTCTGGGGCAGGCGCTCCTGTGGGAACCGGTCTGGAGCCAGTGTTTTGATGTACAGCTCTATCTGATCCAGGTCACGGAAAAACAGTATTTGTTACTCAGACTTTGGAATTTCTAAAATGTTTACACAGGAGTCCTTGTCCTCTGCCTGTCCCTGTCCTGGCTGGAGGAGAAGTACTGGGCTGGCTATACCCTCACAAAAAGATGCTTCTAGCAGCCTCCAGAACACCAGGCCTCACCCCTTCACAGGTGAAGAAACAGGCCTAGAGGTCAAGTAACCTGAGAAGGTCACGCAGCTGGGGCACGGATCCTCGGGGTGTCTGACAGCCAGGCGCCCTGTACCTAGCCGCTCTGTGGCTTTGGTCTCAAAACGCCCAGCTTTGATTGAGAAACCAATTAGACTTCTGCTTCCAGAAAGGAGTGGGGACCCTTGGCCTCGGGCAGAGGGCGTGGCGGTAAGGCTAGGGGTGGAGCAGTGACCAGGAAAAGGGTGGCCTGAGACTGAGGCATGGATGTGTTTGGGGGATGGCAAGGGAGATGTTGGGTCATTTGCTGCTGCTGCTGCTGCTCTGGGAGCCCCTGCACCCCCAAAGTCATTAAGGTGGGATCTCCCCAAGGGACCCCAGAGGAGCCCGTGCTGCCCAGGAAATGCAGTGTCTGGGGATGACCCCAGGTGCCGTCCCCACCCCCACCACTGTTCCGGTGCCACTCCCCACGGGCCAGGACAGGCCTGCTGGCTCCTCACCTCCATGATCTCGTTGTTCTTGATGAGCAAGGACTCAGGGCCTCCGTAGTAGAGGTACTGCATGACCAGCTGGAAGGGAGGAACGCAGTGAGCCGGGCCGTCCACCGCCCACCCCAGCCCCCACCCTGTCACAGCTGAGATAGGATGAGACCCTGACTCCAGATCTGCCTGGCACCAGATGCAGACAGCCTGTGCACCATGATCACAGGGCTCCTGGGACCTGGCCCTCTCGAGCTGCCCAGGGGACATGGCCCACCCCCATGACCCGCAGGGTCCTCTGGGGGCAAGGTGCAGTCTTGGTGCTCCCTGAGGGTGGCTCAGTGGCCCAAGCTGATGTCCGGTCAAGGACTCATGGCATCCCAACAGTAGACAAGGCCAAGGAGCTTTGCCAGCGGCTGTCACTTGAGTGGAATGAAGCTGGCTGATGTGTCTGGACTCTTGTCACCCCCTCCCATGAGAGCTGAGTGCTCGTCTTTCAGGGTGCACCATGCTGACGGCCCTGACCCCCCGTCCCTGTCCCCCTGGCTTTGTGGGCCTGGCCTGGGGCAGCTGTGACAGTGAACCGAGCCTTGACGCACTGGGCCTGGGTGGTGGACAGTGGGATGGAAGGCGGGTTGCCCACCACACCCTACAGGCTGCGGGCGAGCAGCATGGGACAGCAGCTGAGAGCAAGCCCTGGAGGGGACCTGGCTGCTACACTTCCAAGCTGGAGGGCAGGGGCAGCCTCGGGAGCCCCGGCACCATCTGTAAAGCAGGGGTGCTGCCACGTTCCGGGTGATGACGAAGCCCAAATGCGCTGCCAGCTGTCTTGGGCAGCGGGCCCTGCTGGGTGCTGCTCCTGCCTGCAGTCACCTTGCTGGCCACCTGCACACGCTCCCAGCCTGCCTTTGAGCTGTGTCTAACATGACCAATTTTCGTATTGTTTACAAGTTTACCGAGATGCGATCAAGCACAAAACACACCCAGTGAAAGCAAACAGCGTGGGCTTTTAGCATCTACACGACGTGGCATCACCCCCGCTACCACAGGGTTTCAGAACACTTCTCACCCCAGAGAAGCTTGCAGGCCGAATCCCTCCACCTCTTGGCCCTAGCCCTATGTGGCAGATGCGCAGCCCCGCCCTCTCTGGTGTCTTAGCTCAGAGTCTGCACGCCTCACCCCGCGGTCGGCGTGTCTGTCCCTCAGTGCCCTGATGTCCACGGAGCACTTGTGACGGGCCAAGTTTAGGGCGCATCCGCCAGCTCGCAGTGCCAGGGCTGAGCTTCACCTGCCTCTTCTGAATGCGGCTGCTGCTGCGCGTGTTTTGTGCATCAACCTCAGATGACGCCTGCGGCAGCCCCGTCCTCCTCCCTTGGATGGCATGGCCTTTTTGCCCTGGCCACCCTCTGCTCTTCCAGCCCCGGGTGTGTGTTTTCCCTGCACTTCCCTCGGCGTGGATGTGGCTATGGGTGGCTCTGGGACGTAACTAGCTCGGTGCCTGCAGCACTGGGAAGTCTCAGGCCGCCCCCTCCTCTGCCCTGCGCCACAGCACCTGGGGTGTGCTGGCAGGGCTCCCCCAGGGTGCGAGGGCGCAGCAGGCACGCCTGCCCCAGCATGGCCTTCCCAGCGAGGGAAGTGGGGTCCCAGTCGCACCCGGCTGCCCACGAGGCCGCTGCTAGGGAGTGGAGGGAGCAAGGCCAGGCCAGGCTGTGTGTGGGGCTTCCCTGGAGGGGTGGGGAGGTGGGTAGCCAGGCACAACCCACCTGTGGCCTCCTTCATAACCTTCTCTGCCTCGAGAGGCATTTCTCCTTGCCTGAAAGGGTGGCCCCATCTTCCCATGTGGGGACAGAGTGGCTGGAAAGACTTATGGGGAACAGTCAGAGGCCGCACACCGGGTCAGGGCAGCGCTTATCCTGGGGGTGAGGGCTTGGCTCCTGCCAGGCTTCTTGCCTGGCCCCGAGTTCCTGGGCAAATGCTTCAGGGCCTGAGTTGCCCTCTGCAGGGCTGGTGACCGCAGGAGGACCCGAGGGGCCAGCAGGGGAAGAGGCGGCAGAGCCCGCAGGCCCTCGGCTTTGCCACAGAGGGGGCGGGACCCCTCTCTTCTGTTTCTCTTCATCCTCCTCCTGACCATTTCCTCTTCTTTGCTCTTTGCAGCACTGGGAATGGAACCCAGGGCCGCATGCCCATGGGCGTGCACTCTACTGCCTAGCTGTGTCCCTAGCTTCTTTGTTTTTCCATTAAGATAGAGTCCTGCTAGTTGCCAGGGGCCTGAACTTTCAATCTTCCCACCTCAGCCTCCCGAGGGGGCATATCACAGGCACATGGAGCTTTCACCTGCAGCGTCCCGCTGGGGCAGCTTGGGCTCTTGTGTTTAGAAGCTTCCTGCCTGTGCCCAGGGACAGGGACACCTATGACTGCACGGAGCAGGCTGCTCAGCACACAGGTCCCCAACTCGGGGAGACAGCAGCTGGGTCCCGACCCGGGGGGTCAGATGTGATGCTCCAAAGTGCTGCCATTGGGGATGCTGGCCCTGGTGGGACTCAGGGATGTCCTTATCCCGGTGCCTGGGTGATGTCCTGAGCTTTGGTACCAGGCAGATGGAGACTGAGCCCTGGCACCATCTCCACCAGGCTGACGGTTCAGGCCAGTCCGTGCCACCACCTACCTCAGTTTCCCCTCTAGAAATGGGGGTAATGGTCCTGACAACCACTGCCTGCCGGGGCCAGGATCCTCCGCCCCAAAGCTGGTCTGCGGCCACTCTGTCCCCTGTGCTGCCTTATCAGCAGGCAGTGGGGGCGAGGGTGGGTCAGGGGTGCAACAGCCCAGGCTGCCCTGGGGCACAGCCTTCACCCCGCTCTCCACCTGGCTGCCTGGCACTGTGGAGGCTTCTATCCTCCTCGTCCAGCCCTGTCTGAGGGGCTGGTGCTGACCTGGCCCTTCCTGGCTCTGCTGGATCCCTGTGAGCCAGAGACCCATGTCATCTTGTCCTTTGTTATTTGTGGAGGGCTCTTCTTTCCTTTCCTCCCTTTTTAGCCATGTGTCTTTTGGGATGGGCTTCACTGCGTCGCTGGGACCCAGCCAGAGCACCCCCTGCCTCAGCCCCCCAGCGCTGGGCTCAGCCGGCACGCACCACGTGGCTGCGAGCAGCCTGTTTCCAAGTTTCAGACACCGTAGGAGGAGTGCGTCTCTAACGGCGGAAACCCAGACAGACCTCAGAGGCCTCAGGGCTAGCGCAAGGGCATGGCGCCTTCCTGGTAGCCCTGCGGGCGGCGGGCCTGGGGCCAGGGCCAGTGCAGGAAGGGAGAGCCACTGTCTTGGGCCTGCCTTGTCTCGCCTGGCTGGCCTTGCTGTACCAAGGCAGCCTGAGGTCCTACCACTTGGCGAGGTCCTCTCCCTGGGACATCTTGGGTTCTCAAGCCTTTAGCCCTTTTCTGGCCCCAACTCCTCAAACTTCAATGTCTGAGCCCCAGCCCTTCCTCCAGGGGCTCCTCCCAGATTTCCTGGCTCTGAGCGGCCACAGTGCTAGCTGGCCCTGCTTCAGGGGACACTCACAGCCTCCCTGTCTACACTTTGAGTCTCTAGGAGAGGGCACCCCCTGTCCTCTGTCCCCAGGCCCTGGCTCAGCAGGCTCCAGCCCCTGCCCAACTTCTTCCAGCAGCTCATCCTGGGCCCCGACCCCAGGGCTCACCTGGAAGATGGGGTACTTCACGTAGCCAATCTCTATGCAGGTGCCATCATTGGCTGGCTTGCTGGACAGGAGGGCCTTGAACCTGTATAACACACAGGGAGGTCAGAGGGCCCCCCTACTCCCCACCTGACCCCAGCTCTGCCACCCCAGTGTGGTCTAAACTGCCCAGGTTGGCCTCGAGTTCTGGCCCTCCCACCTCAGCCTCTGGAGCAGCTGGGGTGACAGGCGTGCCGCACCACACCCAGCTCAGGTTCCAGGTTCAGACTGTTCCTCTACGGTGCTACCACGTTAGTGGAAGCCAAACTCGGATCTAAGAGCTGTGCTTTGAGGTGAGTGGCACAGAGCAGCGGCTTTAGACTGTCCCAGCCGGGTGCTGGGGGCAGGACCGCCTCTCCAGGGTGCCTCTTCCTGAGCTTCAGTCCCGGCTTCCCTCTGGTCCTGACAGCAACTCTGACTCTGTTGCTGCCTCTGCGGCAGCCCCAGCTGCCCCAAGGACCCCTTGTCCTGGGATCTTAGGTGCATTTCCTGCCCAACCGCCAAACCTACGAGGAAGCCCCTGGCTGTCAGTGCCGGGGAAGCTCAGACGTCCAGAGTTGGGTTGGCTGAGTTCTGATGATGGGGTACTCCGAGAGAGGCCTGCTGCCTCTGGCCTGTCAGTGTCTTTACCACCACAAGAGCTGCACAGGCACAGCATGCTCTCGCGAGACCAAGACTGCAGGCGTTTGCCTCTGGTTTGGGGGCCTGGGGAGGCCAGGTGCTTCTGGGAACTGGGGGAGTCCAGACACATGGCCAGCAGCCTTCCTGGAAGCCCCAAGGCAGGGTGGTCCGTGGTGGCAGAGCCACGGAGTGATTTTTTCCTTTGCTGTACCCAATGCTAGCACCTGTGGGCTCAGCTAGGCAGAAGGAGGGCCAGCACCTGTGAGCTTTGGCGGCTTAGCCAGGCTCTTCCCTGATGCTCGGCGAGGGGGCCTCCTGGGGCTGCCGTGGAGGGGTCTCAGGCTGCTCAATGCACAAAGCTGCCTGGCCAAGGGAGCCCGCAGACCCCCGGGGGCTGCTTGCCAAGCTCTGGTCCGGGCATGGGCTCTGCCTGCCAAGAGCAGGGGTGCCTTGCTCTGGGAGTCACAGCAGCGAGAAGATCACGGACATCGAGCCTTGGAGGACGGGCAGAGCAGGGTGCAGCTAGGTGCGGGGTACGCACCTCGGGGAGGCTGTGAACAGCAGCACTTTGTGAGCGTAGAATGGCCTCCCTTCCACGAGGAAGGTGACGTCGGACATCTCCTTGTTGTTGAGGAAGTGAGGGTCTACAAGGAAGAGCAGGGCGGGTGGGAGGGCGGCGTTAGCAGTCCCAGGACCTGCCCCGGGGTGGCCCGTCGACACCCCCCTATATCCTGCGTTCTTCCTCTGTGTTCTCACAGGGAGTGAGGAGATGGTGAGGACATGGGCTCTGCCGTGTGACCCTGGCCGCCTTAGCGGGCAGCTCCATGCCTCGGGTGCCCTTCTGTCAAGTGGCAGTGGGAGTAAGCAGGGTCCACCTCTATCACAGGATTAAACAGAGTGCTTCATGGAAGTGCTGAGCAGACTGCCAGCGTGGTGCCTGCAGGAACTGCCGAGCCCTCTCCTGCAGGTAGTATTCTCTGGGTGGACAAGGGGCATCAGAGGGGGCACCTGCCTGGTGACCCCAGGAGGGCCTGCGATCAGAGGGAGCTACTGCTCCCTCCCGTGCACTCTCCAGGGCCCCCGGCCGCTCACCCAGGCGCGAGGTCTGCTTCCTCTTGATTTCTGCCAGCTTGGGGATGGGATAGGGCCCGTAGCAGTGTGTGAAGATGACGCACAGCTGCTGGCCGATGACCTCATTCTGCAGGGAAAGCGCAACCGCGTGAGGAGGCTGCGGTCACAGGCCAGGCGCCACGGGGTCCCAGCACTGGGAAAGTAAGTTTTCAGTCCCAGCTCTGCTTGATCAATAACTCCAATTCTGGAAGCAGCTAATTACCCTGCCCCGCGACTGCACTTGCCTCCCCCGAGACAAACGCTCCTGATTCGGCTTCCTTCTGAGCTGGGTTTTGGGATCTGGGACTAATCAGTTGAATCACATTCTCCAAAAATAAAAAAGGTGGGGGTGATGCTGTCCCAAGTCCAGGTGCCAGGCTTGCTCAGGGCCCTGGGAGCCGTCCCCAGTGGCTTCTGCCTCCTCACTGAGTACTGTGGTCGGGCGGACACGGCAAAGGGGGAATGCTGACCAGGAGGGGCCAAGAGAATTGGTGACTCCCCGTGGCTGGCTAAGTGTCCCCGAGACCCCTGAGCCAGCCACAGGGAGTAAGGTTTCCTCCCCAAGCCCACCCATGGGTGCCTTAGCTCTGGGTGAGCTGCTGCGACGCAGGTGAAGGGTCCCCGAAGAGCAGCGCCCCAGGAAGCTGGAGGGCCCCCCTCCCTGGTGAGGCCCCAGAACATGCCCCAAGAAGGCGGCTTCTCTGCTCCTGCACAGGGCTCCGGGCCACTGCCTCGTCGCGCACACTCCACCACCCGTGGAGGTTGGCACAGTTCCTGTCTCACTCTGGGCTAGCGGAGGCAGGAGCAGAGCTGAAGCTGGTACCACGGTGGGAAGCTGCCCAGCCAGGATCTGAGCCCTGCCCTTTGGTTCAGAGCCCACGCCTGCCAACAAGGTTGGGCAGGCGAGGCTTCGGGCTCCAGCCCGAATGGTTGGTCCCAACACGGTGCCTTCACCATAGCGGCCCTATTACAGGCCTGGTAGCCAGGAGGGGCCACACATCAACACTGTCCAGTCTGTTTCTCCCGATAGGCACAGAGGACCCCCGGTGGGGCCTAGACAGCATGGCCACAGGAGTGACCCCAGAGGGGTTTCCTTTCTGTTTTGTTTCTGAAACAGGGTTTCAAAATGCAGTTCAAGCTGTTCTTGAGCTCACTGTGTAGCTCCAGCTGGCCTTGAACCCATGCTGGCTTTCCTGCCTCAGCCTGTGTAGGACTGGATGGCAGGCATGGGCCACCACTCCTGGCCCAGAGACATTTTTCAGAACAAATGTCCCGGTGGCCATGGGCTGAGCTGCTGTTTGACGCGGCTGCAGCATTCCCTGGAGGGGGCAGCAAGGTGAGCCGTGGGACTTGGGATAGCCGCTTGGCACTGTTCTTGCGTGGCTCCTCCCGGAGACCCCGCGGGATCTGCATCCGGGTCTCGAGTGCTGCCTCCCCTCCCCCGCTTCCTGCTGGGCCCCATCTCTGCCCCGCCTAGCGGGTATCAGGTGACCTCGAAGCCCCACCCACGTACCCCAGCCAGCCCCTGCACCTTGCTGGCTTTCAGGATCTCGAACATGAGCGGCAGGCCCTGGGTGATGAGTTCCTCCGTGTACTCCTCCTCCTGGATGGTCTTGAACTCCTTGAGCAAGCA
Organism: Octodon degus; assembly: GCF_000260255.1. Lineage (NCBI taxonomy): Eukaryota > Metazoa > Chordata > Mammalia > Rodentia > Octodontidae > Octodon > Octodon degus. The sequence goes on along the minus strand of NW_004524580.1, from coordinate 34,601,970 downwards.
CTGGATGAGCGGCCGGCGGTGCTGCTGGAAGGCGACCCGCAGGGACTCGAGCCACGTGTGCAGGGTCCAGGGCACACCTGGGGGACCGTGGGGCGGGCTCGTTCTCATCCGCCATCTGGCCCTTCCCTGGGAGGCACAGTGGCGGCAGCCAAGACGGCCAGAAGCTGGGGCAGGGCTCAGTGCCTGGGCTGCAGGTGTCTGTCCCCCATGCACGCGCTCAGGAGGGCTGCCACTCGACACAGCCTCTGTCCCTCTGCTGGGGGGCGGGAAGCAGCTCGAGGAAGGGACAGTCTGTGTATGTTAGGGTGCCCACACCTGGAGGAGTGCTAAGACCTGGCGGTGGCCTCAGCTGACCTCCCTGCCCCCTCTGCAGCTCCTCCATGTCACCTGCTCTAATGACAGCTTCTGCCCATCATGGGGAGCTACGGGAACTTATCATGCAACTGTTCTGCCAGGGACACAGCCACCCCAGGAGGTGACTAGCCGCTGTGGCGCAGGCTAAAGCCCTGGGCTCCAGCTGGCCTGCTGCAGGCACCCTTGGGCCACGGCTCCTCCACCACCTAGGCTCCGGGGTGATTGTTAAATATAAAGATTTCCAGCCTTTTCTGTCCAGACCCCATCAGCAGCCCCAGGGGCAGTGCCTGACAGCTCCAGGGATGGGATTCAGAGCCAGCATCGCAGGTTTGGGAGGCAGCAGGGGCTGTGTGGTGGAAACGGGGGACCGTGAGGGAGAAGCTCCCTGGGCCTTTTGGGGTGTGGCGTGTGTGTGTGTGTGTGTGTGTGTGTGTGTGTGACAGACGGGCAGAGAGGAGGCAGAGAGAGGTGGGGGCTGGCCTCTGACCTAGTGGGGACCTCCACACCGACCTATGCTTCTGATGTCAATGGTGACATCCACGTAGCCGTGCTCAGCGCTGTGGTACATGGCCTCCCTCAGGGCCCTCAGCTTGGCCTTGCTGCTGCGGCTGGCACACAGGGCGGGCGGGGCAGCGTCTGCCAGGTCCGTGCCCTCAGCCAGAATCTCCTCCAGGGACAGGATGTCGCTCTTCTCCTTCTCTGGCTGAGCCAGCAGTTTGCGGAACACATTCCTGTCAATCACAAACCCGAGAGGAAGACACTCAGAGATGCACGGGCACCCGGGATGACGGCCACTCTGGGGTTGCAGCTGCAGGGGCCAGACCCTGCAGGACAGATGGACCAGGTGGGGGCAGGTCGTGACCGGCTTCGTTGGCTGAGGGCAACTTGGGGCTTGGTCACTTCCAGAACACTCTAGAGCTTTCTGCCTTTCTGACTGTCAGCTTCAATCCGCTGTCCCTGGGGAGATGTGAATGAACTGGGGTGGGTGTGGGTCCAGAGGAAGCTCTGCAGGAAAATAGGGGCGTGAGGGCCTTGGGCATTTTCGTGTGGCATCCTCTTACTTCTGATGGCTGACACACCACACTGACACGGCTGGGAGTGAGAGGAACAGGCTGGGAGTGCATGGACGTGCGCTGCCTGGGCAGGGGCCTTGCAGGCTGGCAGGAAGAGTCCCGGGGAGAAGATGGGTCTGGGCAGGCGTGGGAATCTGCATTTTTAACAAGCCCCGCGCGGCCACCCTAGCCTACCTGTGTCCGTGAGCTGCGGCCTGGCTGAACGAGTTCATGTCCCCCTGGGGGGTGGTGGAAATCCCATTCCTGTACATGGTTCCTATTAGGGGGTCTGCACCCCGCTCCAGCAGCAAGCTAACCAGCTCAAAGTTTCCTGCAAGCCCAGAGAGGGTGTGTGAGGGGTTGAAGCAGCACAGCCTCTCAGCGCATGCAGGAGCCAGGCGGGGACAGCGGCTTACCCACAGCGGCTGCCAGCTGCAGGGGCGTCTCGGAGTAGTTCTCCTCGCCATGCTCCACCGAGCCCTCCACCTTGGCCCCGGCGTCCAGGAGCAGCTGGGGGAAGAGGGGCCGTTGAGATGCTTCAGGACCACGGGGATGGGGGAGGGCTGGTGCTGTCTCCCGGGGGCCACGGCTGCGTGCATGGGGCTGGAGGATGAGCCAGGGGCTCTGGACCCCTGGACGGTGAGTCAGGAGGCCGCGTCCACCCTCCTCGGGCTCCTGCAGCACAGTCCTCTTCCTGTGCAGTGCCTCAGAAAGAGCTGTGGGGTCTGCACTGCACAGAGGCTGCTGGAAGCCTGTCTGGAAGTCCTCAGCGCCAGAATGCCAGGCCCTTGTGGTCAGAGCGGTGCAGTGGCCTCACAAAGCCACCAACTCTGTAGTTCCCAAGGCCTTTGGGGACATCCATGGCCACTAGGGGCAGAGCCTCCACGGGGCCCCCGAGACCTCTGGCCGGGAGATAAGGACGTGGCCGAGTGAGAGACCACAAGCTTGGCTTCTCAGGATCTGATTCAGCACAGTAGGTGGCACCCAAGCCTCTCAAAGGTGGCAGAGCCTGTCTACACCACCTCCTCCCCCCGACACCCAGTGTGTGCCTGAGGGACGCCCGGGGCACAGCCAGATGGGTTACAGCCAGGCAGCCCGTCCTGAGCCCTGCGGGGAGGTGGCTGGCTTCCACGGCACGGTCCCCACTCCTGATGCAGGGAATGCCTCCTGCTGGTTGGCATTTGTGGCATCTCTGTACAGTGCCATCCTTCACCTCCTTCTTAGACTCGTCTCCTGGGCAGGGACTGGGAATGACGTTTTGCGGCCAGAAGCCACCCATGTCCAGGGTGGCCTGCCACAGCCACGCCCCGGGACTGTCACATTGGGCCTGCCCTCAGGACCTCCACTACTCAGGAAAAGCGGGTTTCTGTGAGGTTCCAACCCCACCAGTTGTCCCTGCACACAACCCCTGCTCTGCACAGGATTGTAAGACCTGGGCTACAGACAGGCGGTGAGCACCTCTGTCCTGGAACTCAGTACCCCCGGGGCAACAGGCGCGGCCAGACCCACCCACCGATCCTTCACCAACCAAAGACCAGCCATATTCCCGGATGCATGGAGCATGACTTGCTTGCCTCAGCTCCACCTCAGCCAGCAAAGTTCGAGGAGAAACATCTTGCGCCCAGACACCTCGGATGTGGGCGTGTCACCAGGACCATGGGCTAAGGCCCGGCCCCAGCCCTCCTGGGTCAGAGCTTCTAGAGCGGGGCCCAAACCAGCACTATCTGGAAACACCCCCTTGTCCTCTGGGTGCTTCTTCCTGCGGGTGGAAGCCCCCAGGCTCCATGAAACACAGGTCCCACCTGGGGGCGGCTCTGAGTGTCCCCACCAAGGGACAGGTCTCCTGTTCACATGACAACGGGCAACACAAGCAAATCACAAAGTCACAGCGAGGCCCCAGCCCAGGGCGACCAGGAGCCGTGTCTGTGGGTGCCCCTCTGCGGGCTGCGTGTGGGCCGAGACAATTTCATATTGGTTAAAGCTGGGCCAAACAAATCATTATGCATAATAGCTTCATCCACAGATGTAGGCGTGAATTTAGCTGCAGATAACCAATATGAATGTCTTGGGGAAGACGCATGCTGGGAGACGCTCAGGCCTGCACCCAAGAAGTAGAACGAAAGGTCGGACGCGGAAGGAAAGTGCGTGAATACCTGAACTACAGGAATATGTCCGTGCAACACGGCAAAAGTCAGAGCCGTCCAGTGGCGGGTCTCGGGGTGGACAGATGGATATTTATGAGGAGTACTGACAACCTACAAACAAACGAGGTTATTTTCAAAACGCGACCTTCGCAGTGCTTGGCTTGCAAATCTGACCTATCTGTGGCTGTGCAAGTGGGCGGGAGACAGCCAGAAAAGGGCTCCCGGATGGCCACTGGGAGTGCTGGTGACTGGGCGGGCCCTGGGGGACACCCTGAAGTTGCTACCAGTGCTGGCCTTGGTCCCGCCAGTGCAAGAACAGAGCCGGAAGCCACCTCCGAAGGTGGGCCAGCAGAGGACCATTTTGGAGATCTTGTCTGGGCGGCAGAGAGAATTTCCAGTGACTTGCATCCTCTGTGGCCTTGTAGGTATCACTCTGGATTGTGTTCTGGGATAAGCAGTGACGGGGTGGGGCACAGTGACCCTTCCTCAGCCCATCCCCTTTCTCTTTCAGCTTGTGGGGGGAGAGCTGCAAGTATCTAAAGTACTACATGTCACTGCCAAGCTGTCCTCACTGCTCCAGGAGGCTCTCAGGGACAGCAGCCCCAGGCAAGGGCCGCCCCTCCGAGCTCTGGGTCCAGGCCAGACCACCAGACGGGAGGGTTGGGGAAGGGGGGGTCACTGCTGCAAATGGCTCTCTGAGCCTGGCCCTGTTCCTTGGCTGGCTTCCTTGTGGTCGGGGCTGCTCATGTTGCTGGGAGTAGGAGACCCACCAGGGCTGAGCCACCTGCGCTGGGCTCTCAGCATGGGCTGAGGGGCCAGCAGCGAGCTGGGGCGGACTCCTACACGCTTGCAGCCTCTCACACTCATCTCTTGATGTTCCTAGGCCACGTGGCCGGGACACCTGCGGGAGCCCACTGGACTGCGGATGGGCTGTGGGGAGGACAGAACCTCACCCGGCCTGAGCACAAGAGCAGGGGAGGAAAATCCCCAAAGTGATCTGGATCCAAATCTTGGTCTCCTGTATGCTTTCCTCATGTGAACACGCACCTCAGTGGTTAAAGAAGCACAGAACAGAGACTGCAGGGCACCTGAGTTTGGACCTAAAAGTTTCCTGAGGTTCCTGGCTAGAATACCTGTCTCTCTGACACCCATGGCTGCCGAGCCAGCCAGGAAGAGCAGGGTTCTGGGTCAGCAGAGAGTGTGGTCCCATATTCCCAGGCTTGGTGGGAGGTGGACTGGCTGAGCCTAGTGGAGCCTCAGACCTGCTGCACTGGGCCCTCTGTCTGTCCTGCCAGCCACCGGGCCTCGGAGCCATCAAGCTCCCATCCTGCAGGTGGGGGCAGAAGGACCCCGGCCATCCGAGCTCCAAAGCCTGGGGATGGGGACACCCAGGGCTCCCTGAGGAAGTGGGGATCAGCTGTAAGGTCTGTGGGCTCACAGGTCCCGACGGGCTCTGGTGGGGAAGCCGGAGGGTCTGGGCATCTCGGCTTGGGGACCAAGTTACCTTCTGCTTTGGTCAGGCAGAAGGGACAGGCTGGCAGCTCAGGGAGCGCTGCTCTGGTCCCAGAAGGAAGGTCACAGTGTACCTGGGGCAGCTGGGACCACCAGGACAGCAGGGCCACCTATGGGGCTAGGGTTGCTCCACTTGCAACTCGTGAGGAGAGAGCTCCTTGGACTTGCCCTGCTGGGCCTTGGGATGAACAAGGCCATCTTGCCAGGGTACAGCACCAGGAGGGCAAGGAATGGCCTGTCTCTCCAGGTACACCCCGGCGGTGGCGGCCCCGTGAGGCCGGCCCCCCTCTCCTGGCTTGCTGGGGGCCCTGCAGCCTTCTGGCCCTCACCTCCACATTCAGGTCCGCTCCGGCGTCCAGCAGCATCTGAACCATTGCCTCGTCCCCACGGACGCAGGCGTACATCAGGGGGGTCATGCCCTGCGGTGAGTTAAACCAGAAGAACGGACAGTGTTTACAAAGTGCTGGTGGCCAGTCAACAAACACAAAGGGAACGTCCTCGCGCACGTTGGGGGCTGCGCGCTTGCTCGAGACCCAGTGTGGCTCATGGGCTGTGGCCCCATGCTCTGGAAATCTGGGTGCAGGGGCGCAGGGAGCTCACAGCACCCCTGGCATTTCTCTCTGCTCATGTTGAGGGCTTTTGTTCATTTGTCTATTTCAGGGAAGAAGGGACCTACGCTATTTGTGAAAACCAGTCACTGACTTCAACTAGGGCTCTCAGGGATTTTCTGGGCTCTGCAGTGTCAGCCCTAAGCCATCTAACTGATGAACAACGGTTTCCTTGACATTGTCTCTTTCACAATGTAACGAGCACCCTCTGGCTCTGGGGAAGCTGCTGGCCAGCATCAGGGTAGCTGGATGCCTCTGAACCCGTGATGTCCCTGTCACTGATACCAGCTTGGCAGAGTCGTTCATAAGCAGGAGGCAAGCGAAGGAGGAAAGGAATAGCTTATTAGGCATGTCCCCATGGCCAGCGGAAGGGAGGGATGGAGCCCCATTCGCAGCCTGAGAAGGCAGCTCTGTCGGAAAACAGGCGGGACCTTACCTCACAGCACGCCTGAATCACTGCCGGTTTAGCGATCTCGGGAAAAATTTACAATCAACAAAAGATATCTAAGTGGCTTCTGGATCTAGTTCCAATCATAAAGGTCATGGAGGAAGTCAGAAAGGAAAATGATTCTAGCATTTAGGACGTAAAACTGAAAACATGATGAACAAAATCCAAAAGGTAATCAATAAGCATCATGGCAAGATATACAAAGAGCTCTTCTAAGTAAACAAGAAAGCGGCAAAGCTCCGCTGAGAAGCAGGCAGGAGACAGAGGGCTTGCAGGAGCCATGGACCGGCTGGGGACACCGTAGGGAAGCCTGGGAAGGGACTTAGGACAGGCTGATGCTTTGAGCCACCATTTCTGCTTTTAAGTTTCCCTCATTAAATAATCAGAGACTTGAACGAAGACTCACCAAGGTTAGCTTAGCCCAGCATTATCAGCAAAAAGGATCAGAACTACGGACACAACTGGCAGTTAATCGAGCTATGGCTCACGAATGAACACCATGATTGTCCCATGAAGTCAACACTACTGCAAACTATCTTTTGTATGAAATACTTGAAAAGATATGATAAATCCTCAGATTGCAAAAGAAATAACAAATGTGTGTGTGTGTGTGTGTGAATGAGGGCTATCTGGTGCAACTCAGGAAAATCACTCCTCCTCAGAAAGGAAATAGCTCTGTCCCTCCCTGGAGCTCAGGCGAGCTGCCCGTCTGCCCTTGGTAACCTCCAGGCTGGGACTGAGGCCTTTGTCTCTGCCCCCAGGAGTCGCCCAGGTCGGGGGACACCTTCACCTCTCCCTGTATCAGTCTTAGGATCTGGGACGAAGCTGCCTATGTCTCAGGTGGCTCCTGCGGTCCCCAAACTGACCCATGTGTCTCAAAGTTCGGTAGATTGGGCCTGGACACATCCTGTGTGGTGACAGGCAGATAGGTGGGGAGCCAACAGTGATCGTGCTGGGAGAGGAGTCCAAAGAGGCACCCTAAATACACGGCGCTCGTCTGCCAGGGGCATTATCTCCTTCCTGAAAATATCTATTTTTCTCTCTTCCGTTTCAGCTGCAGTGATCACATGTTATTTCTATAAAGATGGACAAGAGTATTTTTATATTTTAAAATCGAAAACCAAAGCAGTCTTAGGGAAGACAGAAAGCCCCCAGGCAGCCGGCAGGGGCGCCGGCAGCGCAGCTCGGGCGGGCGCTGTACCTGCTCGCTCACGGTGTTGATGCCGTCCGGCCCCAGCAGGGACACGGCCTGCTTCACCAGGTCTGTCCGCCCGCAGTTCAGCATCCGGAAGCCCAGGTCCTGCTTGAACTTGGCTTCGATGGCCACCGCGTCCAGCTTCCGGGAGGCGCAGAAGCAGTCATCGGCCCTGGGGGAGGAGGGACAGTCAGGGCCTGCGGGCACTGCCAGGACACTTGCGGGAGCTGGCTCTCGCTGGCTTTCTCGGCCCTGTCAGCTCCCAGGCTGCCAAGAGAGCCGCTGCCCGGCCTGGCCCCACCTCAGGCTGTGACAGCCCTGAGCTGAGTACCAGAGGGCGACTCCTCAGCAGATGCTCAGCGGGTCAGGCCCTCCTCTCCACGCTCCACAGAAGCACGCAGACACCACACTGCCAACATGCCAAGAGCGACTGTCGCCCTCTGTCAACCTGGGGCTCAGGCACAAGCATGGGCCCTGGGGCCACATGGTCTGCAGCTGTGACAGCGACAGTGGGCTGGCTGTGTCCCTGTCCCCGAGAACAACACCTGCTGCTCACCCGTTCACCTGCTGGCTGCTCCTGCCAGGCTGGGGGCCTTGTGTGTGTGTGTCTGTCACATCCTGCAGCCTGATCATGGCTGCTAAGGGTGAGGTACACGGACACGGGCGGTGGCAGGCTTCGTCCACTCAGAGCACAAGACCACAGCCCAGCAGGAGGTGCCAGCACACGATGGCTGGCCAGGTGCACCAGAGCTGTCTGGCAGTCTGGGGCTTGGGGACTGAGGCGGGGAAGTGGTAGGTGGGGGCAGCCAGACACTGCTTGGCGAGCCCATCCTGCAGCTACTCTCTAGATAAGCTTGCTAGGCGCTGGCATCCTACCCCAGGGTCCCATGGTCGGAAGGACAGGGTGCATGTGCGTGTGGTCTTAAGCCTATGTGGTGAGTAGGACATGGTGGCATGCCTGTCATCCCAGCACTTGGGGAGGCTGAGGCACGAGGATAGGCAGTTTGAGTCCAGCCTGGGCAACTTAGTCTCTTAGCAAGACCCTGTCTCAAAGTAAACAATGAGAAAGGGCTGGGCATGCTCAGTGGGCAGGGCCTGGGCTGAACCTCCCACACAGCAAAGAAAAATCACAGGGTGAAAACTGTTCTGTTTTTTTTTTTTTTTTTCCAGAACTAGGGATTGAACTCAAGCCCTTGAGCTTGCCAGGCAAGCACTTATTCTACTGAGCCATGGATGCAAGGATGACGGTCAGAGGTGAGTGGTTACTGAGGAGTGCATTGTGGGGGTGTCGGGAAGAGGCAGCACACAGCGGAGTGTCCAGTAGGGTTTGTGGGGAGCGCTGTGGTAGATCCAGTATAGGAGACAGTGGGGGTGGGGGGTCACCCCCAGCAGGGTGGTGGAGCCAGGTGTCCAGACAGACATACACAACCCTGGGTGGCCGTGGGGTGGCAGTGCTCTGGGTGGGGCCCAGAGCACGAGGCCCAGGGGCTTAGCCCTCACCTTCATGCAAGCGAGGGCTACTGAAAGGCAGGGAGGCCTGGGAGCTACCCCATGGCGACAAGAGGGTGGGCATGAAGGGCCCCAGAGACAGGCAGGCAGGCAGGGCTGAGCTGGCCCACCAAGTGGCAAGGAGGATGCAATGGGGACAGAGTGAGGATTATGGTTTGGGGACAGGGCACAGCGGGGACTCTTCTTCCCTTGCAGTGCCTGCTCCCCACTGTGACCCCAGGTGCAGAGTTGACCCCCACTTCTTGGTGCGGGGCGAGGCGCTGGGCATTCAGACTGTGCAGATGGGCAAGGTGGGGGCGGGGAAGAGACCTCTCTTCCGTCCTTGGAGGAATGAGAAGGCGATTTGCTGCAGGACCTTTGTGTCAGGCCAGGGTGTGGGCAGGGACTCAGCGGGGCGGCGTGGGGGAAGCCTCAGGAAGTGAACTGAGGTCACAGCCACTAGGCTCCGGTCCAACCTTCGTCCCTTGCTGCTTGGCACCCAGCAGTGCGGCTGCTGGCCGCCAGAGGGCGCAGCTCGGGAGAGGCAGAGGCGTGGGGCCAGCCTGCAGCCCTAAGCCGACCGCGGAAGTACTGCGGGCTGTGCAGACCTGGGTTTGGGGACAAAAGCCTCCCAAGAGGAGGTGGGAGAGGCAAGCCCACCGCCCACCGGCCACTCTCCTGGGAGGACCAGGAACCGGGCGGGCAGTGGATGAGGCTGCGAAGTAGCCTGGTCCAGCTTGGGGCTTGGATTGCTGCTGAAGCAAGGGAAGGAGGACTGCACACGATGCACTTGCGTTAGAGTGATCTGCTGAGCCCTGTGACCCAGGGACCGGCGGGCCCTCTGGACTCTGGATGCCGGGTGTGCTCTGTTGGACTCCAGTGGGGAGCAGAGGCCCCAGTGTGGGCTCACCCAAAGGCCGGGGGCCCTGAAAATCGCTACAGAAGGAGCTTTGGGGACCACAGAGAAGGCAGTGGAAGAGATTTGGGGACAGGACAGGTCATTGGTGAACCTCACAGAGGCTGTGGAAGGGAGCGGAGTCTGGACCGGAGGCAGGAGTGGGCGCCAACCAGCAGCAACAGGGTACCCATCTTGGGACAAGGGTGCTGAAAGTGTGGTGCCCCAGACCACCCCAAGGTCCTGTGCCTCCCTCGCTGTCCCCAGGACCCTTCTGATCGCCTTGGTGCTCAGGGACTCGGTGCAGTCAGCGTTTTGATTTTGCTTTTTCCTCCCCCCAGTCAGCAGGTTTCCAGGCCCTGTGAGTGGCAGGTGCCTCCTTGGACTTGGCCCCAGGCTGCCGGGCTCCAGAGGAGGCCAGACCACAGCCCTGGGAGCACACAGGCTCCTCAGTTGAACGCTCCAAAGGTATCAGACGGGCTAGCCAGCCCTTGAGGTCCTTGATTTTAATTAGAGACAGTGGCAAGAAAATTCCCACAGCTAAAATGACAATAATCTTTACTGCAGCAAGCTGACATTGACCCAATGAGGGCTCACTACTGAAATCTCAGCTCTTCCTGTGTTTTAACTAAGCCCACGAGCTAAGTGCTACTGGGAGCCCACTCCAAGCCTCCTCCAGAGACGAGGAAACCGTCACGGAGAGTTGTCTAGGGGACCTGATGCCTCCCTCACCTCCCCCGTGGAGCCTCCACCGCCCTGTCCCACACCCGTGACTCCACATCCTTGGGCTGAGGTCCCGCGGGCCCTCACACTCAGCTTGTCCACACCAGAGCTCTTCAGGGCAGCCTGCCCCACCCCCAGTCTTGCCTGACCTGTCGTGGCCACCAGCACCCATCCACAGGCGCCGAGGCCAACTCCAGCCGCACGCCCGTGTCCTCTGCTGACCAGTGCTTTTCCACCACATTCCAAGTCGACCTCCACTCCGGCCTTCCCTGCACCCCAGGCCTCAGCCCCAGGCAGCTCTCAGCGGGACTGGGGTGAGTAAGAGCTTCAACCGGTCTGGGCCCTCTCCCCAGCCACAGCGACCCCTCCACAAAGTCAGGCTGAGCTCGGGGCACAGACCAGAACCACACCACCCACACTCCTGCCAAGAACTTCCTGCCACTTCCCAGGGAGCGGAGGAGAAGGCTGCCCTGCACGCAGCCAGTTGGGGCCCTGTGCCCCAGTTCCTGCCCCTCCCTCGGCCTGCTGCCCCTTCACAGGCTGAGGTTGCCCCTGCAGCAGGCAGACTGCTGTGAGTGGAGCGTGGCCTCGCCCCTCCCTGCCCTCCCGCTTCTGCAGCCCGCCTCCTGGCCAGCCCTGTGCCGGCATGTCCGCCACAGCACCTTTCACAGCCCGTGACTATTTCCTTCGTTCACTTTTTTAAGTTGTTTTCTCCCAGTAGCATCTCCTCCTCCCGGGCGGGACCACCTCAGCTGCTCTGCTGTAGCTGAGACAGTGCAGCGCCGACCCACCAGAGGCATGGCCACCCCAGCCACGCCTCTTCACAAAGAGGTTCATTTAATCGTAATCCATCACTAAAACTGTATATTTTTGAGTGTGACGCGGTGCTGGCCGTGTGCGTGCCTTGTGGCGCGGCCCAGGCAGAGCGCGCGTTGTCTCGCAGGCTGGTTGCTTATCTGTGGCGAGGACGCTGCAGCTCTGCTTTCAGCAGTTGGCAGTGTGGAGGTGACCACGGGCCCGGGGGCCACAGAACTCGAGTTCTTTCTCGTGCCTAACTGAACACTGGTGCGCCTCAACCAACACCTCGTGGGTTTCCCTCCTCACAGCCGGGCCTGCTCGCCGTGTTCTACTCTTTCTAGGAGCTTGATCTTTTCAGATTCCACATGTAACTGAGGTCACACGGGGTCTGTTTCTGTCCCTGCCTTTTTTTTTTTTAACTTCACATAACGTCCTCCAGGTTCATTTTTGCCGTCCAGCGACAGGTCTTCCTTCTCAGTGACAGCTTGGTGTTTCCTCGTGTATAAATGTCGCGTTTCCCTTAGGCATTCATCCGCAGAGCGACAGCAAGGTTGACTCAGCTTCTTGGTACCCTGGCTCGTCTGGGCTCTAGTGACACGGGACACAATATCTCCCCCATAAAATGACTTTGCTGCCTGTCCCCGCGGCAGAGTCGGCCGCATTGGCTTTCTGAGGCCTTCCCCGTGCTTCCCACTGCCGGTGTGCTAATAGACACGCTCAGCAACATGGAGGAAGGGTCCCTTTTACACACCTCGGCTGCGGACTCTTAGCTGTGTGACAGCAGCCTCCCCAGCGGGGAGCGGAGGTCTTCTGTGGTTTTACCTTCCTTCCCCCGAGGAGTGCTGCTGCGGGATTTTATGCACACACCAACCAGTCATGTGCCTCTTTGCAGTTTTTGTAGGTCTTTCGCTTATTTTTAAACAGAGTGGCTTGCTGTCTTGCTTCGGATCGAGTTCCTTCCATATTTTGGGCAGGAAATCCTTCAGTTCGTGTGTGCACGTGTCTTTTCCTGCCCTGTATGTCATCTCTTCAAAGGTCCCTGCTGACCGTTTCTTTTGCTGCACTTTTGAGTTCAATGCAGTCTCATTTGTCTATTTTTGCTTTTGCTGCCCAGGCCTTTGGGGACATACCCAAGATATCACTGTGAAAACCAACGCCATGGAGCCGTTCGTCTCTGTATTTTTAAAGTAGTCTTATAGTCAGGCCTCATGTTTAAGTCTTGAATTCAATTTGGGCTGATGTTTGTATACAGCGTGAGGGAAGGGCTGAATCTCATGCCTCCGCATGGATGTGTCCACTTTTGCCAGCACCACGTACTGAAGGATGGGCGTGTCCTGGTGCCATCCACTCCCGAGAGCAGGCCCAGGAGGCACCTCTTGTCAGAATCCCTGGGACCCACGAGTAAAAGCCTGACGCTTCTGAACCTTACACTAAGGCACGCAGAGCAAAGCGGGCAAGACCCATTTTCCACTGAAGCCTGCAAAGGCATGGTTTTCTGTCCAGCCTGGTTTGCTGGAAAAGATAACTACAAAAAGAGGAAAAAAATATCTGCAAGCCCAGCTCAGGGGTTATTTACGCTCTGCCGCGTCCCTGGTGGATCTCATCTGCGCCCGCCAGTGGCCCCCTGTGGCCTGAACCTGCAAGCGAGCTGTCCTCCGTGCCTGCCTGGTGTGTGCAGTACTCTATTAAGCCAATCCCTGGGGCTCTGCCAGAAGGTGACCAGCTCTGTGCTTTCCCTGGAGTGGCTTCCTGTGATGCAATAAGAACCTGATCAATTTGAGCAAGCGGCAAGCAACTGGGGGGGTCAATTTCTCAAGTGCCCAGGTCCCAAGAGCTTGGCTTGATACCTTCCCTCTGTGGGGGGATGGGGGGGGGGAGAGAGAGAGAGAGAGAGAGAGAGAGAGAGAGAGAGAGAGAGAGAGAGAGAGAGAGAGAGAGAGAGAGAGAGAGAGAGAGAGAGAGATCTGCAGAGGGCTTTGTCCCAGGAAGGAGGTGGACTGGGGCAGAGAGTTAGCTAGCACACCTCACGGGTGACAAATCCGTGCAGGTGACACCTGGACACCTCGATGCCTGTGTTACCCTTTAATGCTACACACAAGTTAAGAGCACAAGCTTAGTCTCACTACGAGGCTCGAACCCCAGCCCTGCTACTTGGCAGCCGTGTGGTCTTGGGGCTGGTTCCTTAACTGCTTTACTGTCCACTTGTCCACTTGCCCTCGTGTAAAGCCAGCTTGGTAACAATACTGTGCCCTTCTCACAGGACGCTGAGAGTGATCGCACGGGACACGCGTGCACAGCACTTAGGAGAGCGAGGCGCTCGGCACGCAGGTCTTGGCGAACGCTGGCGTCTCACGTCGCAGTCACGAATTACAGAGCAAATGCACCTGCATGGAAAGCGCAGAGTGTGTTTGGAAGAAGCAAAAATAGAGATGGACTTCAGGACACCACGGTCGAAGTGCTCCGTACACCGCAAAGACACTCGGTCACAAACACCACTGCACACCCATGAGGCAGCCCTGGCGGAGGGGAGGGAGCCTGGCTCCTGGGGAGGCTGCGCCTGGGCCACATGGCCCTGCGAGTGGGAGGTGACCACAGGGCTGGGGACCGAGTCGGGGAGAGCACAGCACAGTGCCTGCGATGCTCAGCAGCTGAGGAGAGGCTCCTGCGGGCGCCATGGTCTCTGCACAGGGACTGCCATTCCCGGGGCTGCCCCTGGTTCAAATGCAGCCTCAAGGCCGTGATCAGCAGCCAGAGCCACCCTCTGCAGCACCCTCTTGGTGCACCAGGCCTTGGTGAAGTGCAGTGGGCGGGTCCGTCCTGGAAGGAGATCTCTGCTTCTGTTATTATTTGCCGGTCTCTGGGAACGGTCTGAGTGTGTCATGCCAAGCCTGTCTGCTTCTTACTTGCAGTGGGAACTTCCAGCCTCAGTCTCCCTGCCACTGCAGCAGGGTCAAAGGGGAGACACTGGGACCATGCAGCACCGAGGGTGATGAGGATCACTGCCCTGACACCCCTAACCTCTGATACAAGGTGCTCCCAGCTCAGGTGGGGCCTCCATGGCTGCCAGGCCTCATCCAGTGCTCTGGGGACCCTGGAATGCGTGAGCCCAGAGTCTGCAGCCAATCCTGAGGCTCTGTGCTGCCCAGGCTGGGCTCGCAGCACATGGAAGGTGCTAGAAGCAAGCACTGCAGGGTGCGGGCTGTGGCTGGCTCCTACAGGGCCGGGAGCTCGCTCGCAGGGTTCTCCCTGAAGATGCCAAAAATCATAGTGACAGGCTGGGTCCCCGTTCAGACAGCCAGGCTTGGGCTGCAATCACAACTGAAGGCAGGTTCAGGACCCCATGGGAGGGATGACCAGGTGACCAGGACACAGTTTTCCCAGGCTCCTCATCCCTCACCCAGCCCCGGGTGTGTCACTGCAAAGCCCAACATGACTTGTGTATGTGCAGGGCCAGGCTGCTGCCCCCAGAAGCGGAGGCCAGCATTCAAGGTACGGGCCACCACTCACACCTGGCGTGCACAGGGCCCAGCTACAGGCCACGTGCTAGAGGCAGCCCCATGGCCCAGCTGTCTCTGGCAGAAGGGATCTGGAACGGCCCACCCTCCCTGGGATTCTGTGGCTGGGGACAACACTGGGATGCACTGACTCTCCCTTAGGAGGTGTGACAGTCACTTTCTGCAGCTCACAGGCCAGATAGTCTTCCCTATGATTCACCTGTCTAACATCACAGGTGTTGCTGTGTTCCAATAAACTTTTTGTAAAAATCTAAGAGGCTGCCCAGGACCACTGTTTGTTGGCATCTGCTCTAGAGCATTGCCAAGCACCAGGATGGGAGGAGGCTGGGTCTGCAAACGATCCATGGAGCCACAGCCCTGCCACTCTGCCCTGGCCAATCGGGCACCGAGTGACAGCACCGTCACAGCTCAGGGACTTTGGAGTCTAACTGCACGGCCCCCACCTCCTCCCTCACCCTGGGCCAGGTGACAGCAGCCTAGGCAGCTGCTGACAGGCAGTCTTCCTGGGACTTAACAGGTCCTTTCTCTTGTGAGGAAGCAGCCTTGTGCAGGTCCAAGGCTGACAAGACTTTGGGAAGGAGGGGAAGTTCATGACCCGTGGCGTCAGGAGTGTGACCCCTACCCCTGGCAATGGGCAGGACTCCAAGCCAGGGTGGCAGGCGTGTGCCGCCAGGGGTTGAGGGGCAAGGCCAAGATTGCTGCCTAATGCTTTTATTTAAAAGCAGCCTGGTGCCTTGCAAAGCCAGCCCTGTGCTCTGTCGAGGAGGCTGGAAGAGAAAGAAAGAGGTGTGGCGGAGGGCAGAGGTGGATGGAGAGGAGGAAGGAGAAGAGATGGGCAGGGCGCACAGGGCTAGACTACATGGACAGTTCGGTCCACCCGGGAGAGCTCCAGGATGCCACAGGCCAGGTACAGTCTGCCTGCTGTCCCTTGTCCAGCCCTGGCCACGCGATCTTGGCCCTGGTGGTGTCCACTCCTGGGCCCCGGATGAGGGCTCTAGTATCACAGATGCAAGATATTTTAAGAAGTCTTCATTAGACCTGGTGGCAGTGCACACCTGGAATCCCCGCGACGCCAGAGACCGAGTCAGGAGGATCACAAGTTAAAGGTCACCCTGGGCACCTGGGTGAGGCCCTGCCTTCAAGATATAAGAGGGTGGGGAGGTAGCTCAGGGGCTCAGTACTTGGCTGGCATGGGCAAGCCCCTGAGCCCCCTCCTCAATAACACAAAAGGAGAACAACAGCAATCTTCAGTAATTCCTTTCGATTGCCTGTTCCACCTCACGCACTGCGCTGAGCGCTCCACACCAGCAGTGTCTTATTAGCTCTCAAGTCACGGTATCACACACGGTAGGAACACCTACTACGTGCCAGCAACAATTCTAATTTTACACACTCCCCCACTTTTGTACATACATACTGTCCACACATCAATGTGAATGAGTGTACCTGTGTCATGCAGAAACACACCTGCACTATAAATACACTCATGCATACATATCTTCTTGTCAAATCCTTTTCTTCCTAGAAATTTATCCTCAATTTTAAGGAGAGGAGATTACACTCCAGAGATGCTTAGAAACTTGCTGGAAATCACGCAGCCAGTTGGTGTTACAGCTGGTATCTGGGCCCAGACGGGGGCTGCTGACGGGGGGCTGCTGGGTTCTTTCACCAACCACGGCCCTGCTGCTCTATGTAGTCACAGGGCCCCACGCCTGCCAAGACTGCCACTGTCAGGGCCACCTGGGTAAGTGCCAGCTGGGAGGCTGAGCTCCAGGGAAGTACAAGTTCCCAACCATGGCTTTTGGGAGCCGGGGCTGCCGCAGTTGTTTCGGGAGTCCCTGCTTCCCATCGCCTTCCTGGTCCACCTGCTGGCCACGCCCCGCTCCCTCCACTTCTTGCCTGTACCTGGTTCACCCTCCCTTAAATCACTCCATTTTGCCTTCCTTTGAAGCAAGTGCTAGAGGCAAGGTTCGTTTCACAGCTTCCGATGTGCAGAACCCCAGAACAATAGTGCAGAAAGTATCACTCAACTCAGAGTCCTACTGTCTGGACACCAAGAAAGTGGAAGCCAAGCCAGGCATGGTGGCATGTGCTCAGCATCTCAGCACTCTGGGACGTGGAGGCAGAAGGATGGCAGGGTCAGGCCTAGTCTGGCCAGCTTAGCAAGTCAGGGAGACCTGTCTCAAAATGTGAAAATTCAAAAGAGGACCAAGGATGTAGCTCAGCAGGAAGATCACGGTTCCACCCCAGTACCACAAAATGCAAACAAAGCAAACACACCACCAAAAATCCTGGAAGCCTCAGAAGGTCTGACTGCGTGGGCCCAGCCAGCTGCTCAGAGCACAGGCCTCCTGCTTCTGCTAGGAAATCCAGCAGCGGACACAGGCCTGCCTGGCTGGCTCTGTGATGGTCGCCAGGGCTGATGTGGACAGTGCTGGGCATCGTGCCAGGCAGAGGCCAGGGTGCTGCCCACTGCCTTGCCACACCTGCCAGACCACCCTACCCTACTGCATCAAAGAATCACCCAGCCCCCAATGCCCGTGGTGCTGAGGCTGAGAGCCTTGGTGTACGCAAATAAACTGTCTGCATCATTTTGTATATATGGAGCAGTACCCATTACGGGACTCTCCAAGTGTGA
This sequence comes from Octodon degus, assembly GCF_000260255.1. Taxonomy (NCBI): domain Eukaryota; kingdom Metazoa; phylum Chordata; class Mammalia; order Rodentia; family Octodontidae; genus Octodon; species Octodon degus. The sequence continues at coordinate 34,584,600 of NW_004524580.1, read as the reverse complement.
CGGAAAAGTGGTGGCTTCTGAAATGAATCGTGAAATGGCACATCGTAAGACCACGGACGGAGCTGGGATCCGGCCCCCAGGCCCTCCGCACACTTCCCCCGACAGCCTCCGCCAAAGCCCTCTCATGGCCTGCAGCCTCGGAACTGATGATCTCTTCCTTTTCTTTTGGGTGGCAAAATAGATGAACAAATCGAGAGAGCTTTGTGCTGGGGTAGGTCACGCCAAAATCTCTGTGCGCCTTTCGAAGAAAGCAAAACATTATATGATTGCAGTAAATGGAACATGTAATGCTTGCGAGGTTCCTAGGAGAAATCTCCGATCACACTTGTGCCCACTCGCTGCTTAATGCTGGGACTCAAGCACAGAGAAGAACCAGCTCATTAGAGCTGCCTCGGATGAGGCGGGCAAGGCGAGTGCACAGCCCGCCTGCCAACCCTTTCTGCTTTGGAGAGAGGTCTGGACGCCGCGCGCGAACCCTTCCTTCTTCCTCACCCCTCAGAGTCCAGGTCGTGGCTCAGAGCCACTGCCTTTGCCTCTCCCCAGAGACAGAAATTCTAGCCCTGCTTGAAGATGCTGAAAAAGACTCATCTCAAAGCCAGCGGCTGCAAAGCCCCAGGGAGAAGGAGCGGGTGCTCGCGACTGGGTGGGGTGTCGCGTCGCTTTGCACAGCACTACAGGTCTCTTGCTTCCGCACTGTGGCTTATTTTTTAAGAGTGAAACACAAGCGCGACCTACAGGAAAATACCGTGATTGAGGGTGCAAGCTCTTAAAGCATCTCTCCCAACGGATACTGTTTATTGTCCTCCAGAAGCCTTTATCTTCTTCCTGCGTTGCTGCAGGACTCACATTTTTAGCTGGGCACATGGCTGCTTAGATAGACTACATTTCCCAGATCACCTTTCGGCCGTGCATGGTCACATGAGCCGGTTCTGACCAATGGGACGTGGAGGAATGATTTGCGCAATCTCGGTGCCTGCCTTGCCCTTCTGTCCCACTAGTTAGATGTCCTGCCGGGTGGGGCCGCGCAGAAGAAGATGCCACCCAAGGGACAGCAGAGCAATGAGCAGGAAGGCCCCTACGTCCTGACCTCATGGACTGCTGGTGTCTGGATGGTTCCGAGAAAGAGAATTTTAAGCTCCTGTCTTACTTAAGCCATGTGAATCTGTCCCCTGAGCAGTTCCTCCCACATGCTCCCTTTAAATTTAAGTCAATTCGGGCTGGGGAGATAGCTTAGCAGCATGAGCGCCTGCCTGGCAAGCTCAAGGTCCTGGGGTTGATGTCCAGTACCGGTGGGGTTGGGGAATGTATATATATATAATCAGTTCAGTGAAGCGCGTGTGAGCACCTAGCACGGCCAGCCATTCCCCTGGGACCAGAGAAAGCGCGAATGTCTTCTTCATAGTAGTTTTCATACTAAGCAAACCACCTCCTGAGGTGTGAGGCCGTGCAGCCCCAGGGATGCTTGTCCCGAGTGCTCTGGACTGATGCACACACTGGTTCTATAAAGGATTAAGGGTAAACACTGCCGCTTCTGTGGGCCTTGTGGCCTCAGTCCTGACCACTGGGCTAAGCCACTGCATGGGAACCAGCCACAGCCTACTCTGAAACAGGTGTGATGGTCTTCTTGCACAACTTTATTTACAGAGACAGGGCAGGAGCCTAGAGTTTGCTGACCGCTGGTCCATGGGAAATAGAGAGAATAAGCTTCTCTTCGAAGTTACAAAAAACATAAGAAGTTAAAGTACCGAGAAACTTTATTTCAAAAGCCAGTTTAAATTGGTTAAAGCTAGCATTTCCTAAATTTATTGAGTCTCTCAACACTTTTGTAATACTTACTATTAATTTGCTTAATGTTTATTCAAAGCCCAGAACTGGCCTTCTGAACATAGTGTTGCAAATATTCAGTAGCTAGCTTTCCTGTTAGTGAATTATCCCAGGCACACGTAAAATACAGAGGCGCGTAGCCCCGCCACATCTCCATCCAACCAAGATGAGAAAATAAAGCATTGCAAACACACAAGTCCGGGTCTCCTGGTCCTGTCCTGTCCCCCCACCTCCCCGCGAGGGCCCTTTCTGGCAATCTGACACCTAGCATCCTTCTGCACACGCTGATATATACAAAGTCTGCCAAAAAAGGTCTACACGCTTCAGGAAAAGAACAGTCCATGCCTGCTCCTGGCCAGTGCCCTGAGCAGTTCTGGTAATTGTAGAGGCCAAGGAAGCGTGTGTTCATCTTGCGATGTCTCAATACATTTGTCATTAAAGTATTTATCCAAGTTTTTCTTTTCCTGATACGTACATTTTTTGAGGACTCTGTATATATTAACTCATAAATCCATGTGGTCTTGTTAACACGCTGGCAAACTTTACATCAGTGTTAGCAAACTACACCAATTCTTCTTAGCAACTTGCATTCTTCTGCAGAGCCTTTGGGAGTCAGCCACGTACAGACGTGGAGGTCTACCTCTCACTGCTGCTCTGCTTTCCGTGTAAGGAACATGCCACCACCTTCAGCGCAGGCGCACTGCTGTCTTGCTGTTGGGAGCACCGCACTTGCGCACACCACGACCGCTTCTCCTTACTTCAGTGCAGAAGTGTTTCTCCAGGGACAGACACAAGAGCAGATGATGCGTTTTCAAGTTTTCTGGAAAGCAGCCTCAAGGTTCCGTCCAGTGTGGTTCGAGAGCTCTCAGCAACCTCTGTGTTGCCTTTGTCTGGCTTTGGCAGATTCATTTTCTCCCCATCTGCTGGTGTAAGCTGCACCTCGGTGGGCTTCCAACCCACATTTCAGGGTTGCCAGTGCTGTGCATTTCTCATGTATTTCTTGGCCACTTGGTAGAATTTTTGCGTTTGTTTCTCTTCACAGGGAGAACTGGTGCTGGACAAAGCTGGTAAGTGCATGGAAATCCCTAAGAACTGTTGGTGGCAGAGGCTGTCACCACATCTGTGGGCCAGGAAGGTGAGTCACACATTTCATGTGAAATCGCTCACTGTAGCTGCCTTCCCAGCAGAGGGGGCGAGGGCTAGGCACAGAGCTGGTGTGGATTCTCGCGGGCTCACGCTCTCCATGAACTCTGCCCAGGTCCCTACCTCCAGCACCCTGGTTGCTCAGGGGTGAGGGGACAGCCCTTCATGAGGTAGGGGACACCCAGGACCATGTCATCTCATAGTGACACAAGGGAGGATGTGCATTCAAGCTACTCGGATTTCCCTCATGGCCTTCATGCCTCAGTTTCCCCTGCAGGTCAGAACATCCCTGCCACTTTGCATATCTAATGTCGAATTCCGAAACTAAGCAATTTTCCGAGCTGGAAAAAGACCCTGGCAGCTCAGCCAGCTGGTGGACCACGGAGAGGGCAGTGCACCCCAGAGATGGAGAATGGTGCACGTGCAAGGTACAGCTTCTGACAGGATGGGCCCTGCCCATCAGGGGGCCCAAGGCACCCCACCCTGGCTTCGAGGCAACACTTTGTGGTAAGCGCTTAGTCCTGTGTATCAGGAGCACACTGGGTGGGAATCAAACAGAATCAACACTGGGCACTAAGAAGAAAAGATGAAAACCACATCCATCCCTGTCCTGGGACAGCAGGTCCCCCAGGGCAAACTAGACAGCCTCAGCCTGTGGCTGGGACCCAAACCCCAGCTTGGACGCAAGCCCGCTGTGCTGAAGACTCGGCGCTGTGCTGCTGTCAGCACCAAGTGTGTTTCTGTGTTGCTTTTAACACTTTGGGAGCTCGGGATGGAGTCCAAGCACTGGCAAACGGTCTGCCACCTGCCATCTGCTTTCAGCCTCCCCCTGCTCTGCTGAGCACTGTGTGGGGCACTGATGTCCCACTGCCAGCCTGGGGGCCTCTCTTCAGCCTGCATCCCTTCTTCAGTGTCCTGAACTAGGCCTCTGGTGACCCAGCTCCACCTCACTGTCCTTGGTGTCTGCCATGTCACTCTCTCTGGCTCTTCCCTGACCATGGGCCGCTGCCTGGTCTCATGGTGAAGTTCTGTCTTCTTGGGTCCTCTCTGGGTGACCACGGCCACACCCAAAACCTCTGTGGCCCCTGATCTGGCCGGCTGAGGCTTCTTCCTCACCTGCCGGCCAGCGTCTCCCCTCGACACCTTCGGCACCTGGGTTGCAGCATCTCTGAGCAATGCTCTGTGCTCCCTGCACCATCTGCTCAGCTGACGGTGGGGCCTCAGTGGTGAGCCAAGTCCCAGAAAGAGCGAGGCCAGCTGTTGGAAGGCACCCGAGTGGCATGGCTGGGACAGTGGCTCCTGAACATCTGGACCCTTAGCAACAGCAGGTGTGAGCCACCCTGGACCTCTGCTCCGACTACCAACCATCTCCCGCATGGTCCCTACTTCTGTAGCCCAGGCTGGCCTAGAACTCAGTGACCTTCCTGCCTCAGCCACCCGAGGGCTGGGGTCACAGGTGTGCACCACCACGCTTGGCAACTACAGCTTCTCTTACGCCTGACTTCTGTCACTCCACAGTGAGGCTGCAGTGTTCACCTCCAGAGGGGCGAAGCAAGGACAACAGCTGCTCCGTCGCCTGCACTCCTATGACGCCAGTACCATGCCACCTGGTCCACTGGACTCTTTCCTCAAATCCTGCCAGGAGGCCCACCAGCTCACTTATCCAGAAACCGAGGCCCAGAGTAGGGGGCAGCACGCACAAGGCCACACAGGGCCAGTGGCCCAGCCAGGCCTGGACCCCAGGCAGCCTAGGCTGTGTTCCTAGCCAGGGCAAGGCCTAGTGAGCACCCTCTCCCGAGAGGGGTGACCAGGCCACAGCCATCGCTGCCCCTTGCATGGCCACAGTGCCACCACAGAGAGCGCTCCTTGCTGGGCACGGTCCTGGGCAGAAACCTCACAGTCCATGCTTATCTGTCTTCCCCGGGTGCTGGGGTGGAAGCCTGGGTCCCATGCCCCACCCGGCTCAGAGCAAGTTGTCTTTGACGGCATGAAAGACCCTGCTCTCTGGATATGACCGCCCTGCGGCATTCTCTGCTCCTGGGCTCCCCAGCCCGCGCAGTCTCCTCCGCTGGGCCCTGTTCCTTTGGCTCCTGCTGTCTCTGCAGGATGAGAGCAGGCAGGGCTCCGCAGGCACTTCTGGGCCTCCCCACCCACACCTAGCTGGGCACTGGGTCGGCACTGCGCAGGCCCTGGCTGAGCGCCGGGCATCAGGCCACGTGGGCTCCTTGTGCAGGCCCGTGGCATGTCCCTGACACTGCTAGAGGGCAGCTGGTGGGAAAGGGGCCGGAAGACAGGCAGTTAGAGATACCTCCAGACACACAGGGACAAGGACACACAAGGGGCGAAGCAGCAGCTCGAGGGGGTGAGGAGGCTTCCAGGCCCGCAGAGCTGTCGAGGCAGCCAGGCACCAACGCCATAGGACACCTCTGCAGGACTCAGGGTCTACGCCAACATGACAAGGGAAACGGCCAGTGCTGCTCTCCCCAATACCCCAGTTTGGCCCCTCAGCCTCACGAGACGTGGCCGTGCCGGTAAAGCTGGACTGTGACGGTGTCGCCCCCTTGAGGTGCCATGGGAACGTAGTCCCTATCCCGCCCCCAGCCCCCACCGCTTTCCCTCGCAGTGGTCCTCAGGCCCCGCGGTGCCTCCTTGCCTATCCTTCACCCCCGTTTACTTTCTGCGTTTTCTCAGTGGCAGGAAGGTGCCGTCAGTTTCCCTGAGCCCAGGAGGTCCGGTAGCCCAGGGAGGTCCGGTAGCCCCGGCTCCGGGGTGGGTGCAGTTGGCACCATGTGCCCGCCGTGTCTGCATCCGTAGATTCAGAGCCCCGGTGGGAATGTATGCTGGGACTGCGCTGACCTGCACGCACACAGCTTCTGCCTTGGCACTGCGCCCCCACAGCACTGTGCACTCAGCACCCACACTGCACTGGGCTCACGACTCATGCAGAAAGGCTGTCAGGTGGGTGGAGGATCGCATGGGTCCAATGTGAATAGGACAGCACTTATTGGAGGGGCTTGGGCAGCCTCGGACTTTGTTATGTGGGAGTGCTGGGACCAGCACCCCGTAGGCCAGGCCTGGAGCCCTTGCGTCACGATGCTCTTCCCAGGGGTGCGGGTGCTCTCTGGCGGCCGTCAGGGTCCCCACCCAGGGCTGCTGAAGGAAGCTGAGCTTCCCAGCAGGCCAGTCTCAGGACCGGCACTCCGTGATGCCACCTTGGCCTAAGAACTGGGGGTGGCCCACACGGAGCTGATCAGGAAGCCACTGCCTGGGAACAGGCCGGAGGTGGCCAGTGGTGGTGCGCAGGCGGCACACTCCGCCCGGCCCTGACCTGACCGGGCCGCTTATCCACGGGTACTTCTCACTCACACCTTGCAAGGAAGATCGCATGGTTTCTCTTCGATGAGAAATTCAAAGTAGAAATAAATCTAATGGCAAAATAGGTGATAAATAAATAACAGGAAACAGGGAGACCAGCACTTTATAAAAGGGACGGGAGGGAGGAGAAGACGTAAGGGGGCGAGAGATCTGCGCACCATGAACACGAGCACTAGGCATGGCAAACGCGCGTTAAGAAAAATAAAAATTAAAAAGGAGGCTAAGCCAAGCCGTGTGGCTGCGGAGAGTGGCCTGGCCAGGTCACCTGCTAGAAGGGCTATCTGCTGGGGTGGGGACTCGGCGAATACGGCCAAGGCGCAGAGGCACAGATGTGCCGGCCCAGGTCCTGTCCTCGCACCTCGCCCGCCCGGCCTTCCTTTCCTAGACAGCTTCAAAGTTGGTTTGCAACACGTGCAAGCAGACTGTCTGTGTTCTAGAAGGGGCTCATAGCTCTGATGCCCCCAGGTCCTGCGGGGGTGCCACCTTCCAGCTATGAGGGGGTGTGAGTGCACCCCTCTACCTCTGTTAAGCAGAGCCTCACTCCAGAGAAGAGAACCTGCCTGCCACTGACAGGAGGACAGTGGCGCTTAGCTTGGGATGACCGAAGCACTGCAAAAGCAATCATTAAGAAAACGCAGGAACCCGCCGCCAAGGAACATTAACCGTCCTCCCCTTCCCTCCCCTCCACTCCCCTATCCTTTGCTTCCGGAACAACAAGCAGGGGAACAAAAGGGCTTCCTCGGCCCAGGATGACTGCATACTTTCACCAAGGAAGAATAAGGGGGTCACCGAGGGCTCAGGAGCGGCTGCTCCCGGAGAGGCGTTGCTCTCTGAATACCCGATCACCATGGTGAGGCTTCACTGCTGCTGGATGAAGACAAAGCCCAGCTCCCGCAGCGCCTGCGCAAGGCCGCTGGGAACCCACAGCGGCACGTGCAGACGCAGAGCCTCGCGAGGCTGCCCCTGCCCAGCAGGGTCCTGGCTGCCTCCCTCCAGGAAACCCCGGCCAGCTGGCAGGCAACTAACCGGGCTAATGCCACTGGCATCCGGCAGCCAACACCATACACCATGTTCCTGCACTTGTTAGGTGCCTGTAGAGCTGCACCTCCCGGGCTGTTCCTACACAGATGGAGGTCTCAGTGCTGACCCTGAGCTAGGAGCCAGCTGGCCACCCAGGGTCCTGGGACAGGTTCTTTTTCAAACCTTTTTGTCTTTTTGAGACAAGATCTCATGATAATGCAGCTCAGGCTGGTCTTGAACTTGCAGTGATCCTTCTGCCTCAGCCTCCTGAGTGCTAGGATTACGGGCATGCGCCACCACTCCCAGCCATGGGACAGGTTATTTGACCCTTCTGATCGGTGAAATGGGGTACCAGGCTGCCAAGCACAGCTACTGGGGATGGCCACAGATGTGCCACCAGGACAGTGACCAAGGGACACACAGTAGGTCTCTGAGCTCCTTGTAGGCCAGGCCTTCTCTGACTGTATTACTGCACAATGCAGACAGCAGTCTCACCTTCGGTCCTTGTAGGCAGGATGGAAGACGCTGGGAGAGCGAGTCCACAAGGTTGTTGCATGGCAGGGGAGCTACACTCCTGCGTGCACTGATTTTTTTCTCGTTTACAGAACTTTAAGTCTCACACTTATTCTTTAGAAAGCCAGGGGGGTTACTGCACGGAGGTCCCAAGGCATCGGTGGGGGCGGATCCAGGGCCACGCGTGAACGCCAGAAGCTGCGAGTGCTCACATCCCTGTGTGAAGGGACTGGTGTACAAGCTGGGCACACTTCGAATCACCCTGGATACACAGGACCTCTCACTCGTTGTAAGTGCTGTGTGAGTAGTTGTCGTCCCGTGCCGTGTAGGGAACGATGACATAGTCTATACTCACCAAGTACAGAAGTGATTTTTTTTTAATCTGTGATTTTTAAATTGGTTGAGTCTGTGACCTGAGAACCTGCAGCTATGGAGAGCTGCCTGCATCTTGGTCTTCTCCTTGGAAATTATTTCCAAATGTGATTAAGATGTGGCTGGAACAGTCCCTGAGTTCAGCTCCTACAGACGTGTGTCATCTGGGAAACA